>NW_023601543.1:21619199-21941500 GCF_014898055.3 Talpa occidentalis | reverse complement strand
AACTTCTGCTTCCAGAGAGGTGAGTAGATATGCTTTACCCCATTTGTCCTGCAAAGAACAAATAAAAACCATGAACAAATGTAAGAAAGTTATAAAGAAAAAAAAATACTGAAAGATGAAGAGACGACTATCTAGGTGCTTTGGGTTTTCTTTCTACCTCACACATTCCAAAGGTGAAGCTGGCAACCTAGAAATAACAGTGAGCCGGGTGTGTGTGTGTGTGTGTGTGTGTGTGTGTCTGCTCTCTCTAGCCAAAGGACCAGGACAAGAAATTTAGCAGGACAGAACACTTTCAGACAATAACCCTTCTACTCCAGTCAGAAACCCATGACAACAAAGGTGTAGTGGGGAGCCTAAACTCCAACTCTCACAGGGCTCTGAGACCTGGCTCCCCTTCTGCACTGCGGTAGTATCAGAGGAAGCCTAGTAGAAAAACAAGATTTTCACCATTGCCAACAGGTAAACTGTGGCCAGACCAACCTCTCATGTTGTCAAAGGAGGCCATGCAGGGAGTAATATTAAGGCATTCCTATACCTCAATCAGGGAGGTATCTGAAGGCCTAGTGGAGTGCCAGTACTCCCATCCCCATTCACCAGTAATGAGGAATCCTCAATTCTAGCATCAACAGAGGTCAACTGTAAAACCTGGGCATTCAGGCCCACCTGGCAGTAGTGTGCCCCTGACAGTGGCGTGAGAAGTAAACTAAAACGGAACATTTCAGTAAGATTCAGAATCTCAAGATAAAATGCCCCAAATGTCAAAGTCTCCATTAAAAAAAAAATCACTTGCCACATTGTGACAAAGGCATCTCCATAAAAGGTGGCAGAGCATCACAGTGCAGTGACAGGTACCATGTTTCCCCCTATCACTTACATGTAGACAGCTTGGACAAGCTACTAGGAACAAGGGGCTGAGCTGAGTGGCCAGATAAAGCTATATAACATAGAAGGCAGGCGGGTTAAAATATTCTCTTACTTTTGTAGCCCAACATGCACCGTGTTACTGCTCGGAAGGTGACATGCGGATGAGACACGTGGGGAGGCTATCCTTGGTAGATACAATGGCAGACATTATCATGATTTATATTTTCATTTTGCTCCTTTTGTCCCAGACTTGCTTGGTTCCTTTTATCTCCTTTCTGTTGTTCGCCACCAGAAGGTGCCTTAGATGTGTGGGAAACTTTTGGGTCTTAGTAGCCCCACTTCAGGCCAATCCTGTTTGGATGGACATTTGCCCACAGAGGATAGGTAACATGGGTATTTTGTTGGAACACTAATATCTTCTCTTCCCTCTCTAGCCCACTATTAAAGATCTATGACATCAAGAGTCTACTTCCTTTGTCTTTATGCGACAGATAGCAGTATCCTGTTTTAGAACATACATACCCCCCTAAGTTTGGGGTCCCTGGGTGCCCTTTGGTTGCTCACTAACAATACCAACAATCAAAAAGAACTTAAGCTGAATGACAAAAGAATCAACAGATATCAACACCAAGACAAGAGTTGTTAAAATTATCTGATAAAGATTTTAAAGCATCCCTCTTAAAGGGATTCAACAAGCAATTATAAACATGTTTGAAACCCAAAAACTCAGCAAAGAAAGGGAAAATATAAAGAAGATCCAAATGGAACTTTTCAAACTTAAGCAATAACCAAAATAAAATACTCAACAGGATCAACAGTAGAATGGAAGGAAAAGTAAACTAAAAGGCAGAACAGTATTAATTACCCAACATGAACTACAGAAAAGAAATTGTTTTTTTTTTTTTTTAAAAAAGAAATAGAATATGTGGGACTTGAGGGAGTATAATAAAAAGGCCTAACATTCAGGCTATTAGTGTTGCAGAAAGAGGGAAAAAGGGGCTAGGGCTGCAAAAAGGAATAGGGCTCAAAAAAATAATGACTGGCCTCCCCGGTGGTGCAACAGTTGAGCGCTGGGTTCCGAAGCTGCCTGCAGTCTCTGCAGCGCCAGTTCGATCCCCGGCTGCTCCCCGGCCACCTGAGGAGGGTCCCACATGGCGCGTAGACCTCTCCTGCCGCCTGCTGCTCCCCTGAGCAGTGTACTTCATCACTCTGCCTGTTCTACTCTCTGCTCTGGCTCTGGTGAATTCTCTCACCCTCCCACACTTCTGACTGTACCCAGTGCATGTATAAATGAATAAATAAATCTTTAAAAAAATAATGACTGAGGGGCCTCCCTGGTGGTATAGGGGGTTGGGACGCAACCTATGAAGCAGTCCACAGCCTCTGCAGCACCAGTTCAATTCCCAGCCGGCCAGGGAGATTCCCACAGGGTGCAGCAGACCTCTCCTGTCTGGCCCGCTGCTCCTCTCAGCAATGTATTTCAGTCAGTCTGCCTGTTCTGTTCCTCGCTCTGTCTCTGGTGAGTCCTCTCACTCCCCACACCTCTGGCCTGTACCCCAGCTCTTGTATGCATAAATAAATAAACCTTTAAAAAAATAATGACTGAAAATTTGCCAAATTTGGAAAAACAAATAAACCTATAGATCAAACAACTGCAAACCCCACATAGGATAAATTTGAAAAAAAAAAAAGCCATTGAAAGATTCATCACAATCAACACTTTCTGACAAAGAAGAAAATATTGAAATTAGCAAGAAAGAAATGGCAGCTTACCTGAGAGGAAAACAATTGACCTGACAGCAGGTTTTTCATCAGAAACCATGGAGGCCATAAGGAAGGGACACATGAGATTTTTTTTAGGTGCTGAAAGAAAGGAACCCAGCTCCTACTGTGCCAAAAGATACTTCCGCAACGAAGAAGAAATCAAGACATTCCCAAGATGAAGGAAAACTGAAAATGTGTCACCTACTAGAGCAGACTCCCTCTAAAAAGATGACTAGGAGACGTTCTCTAAACTGAAAGGGAATTATAAAAGGAATCTTGGTATATCAGGAAAAAATAAAGAACAAGGTAAGAAAAATATGGATGAATATACTGGATTTCCTTTCTTTCCTTGAGTTCTCTAAATTGTCTGTAGTTATAGGATAGTTCTGTGTCTTCATTGTGAGGCAGTTACATGAATCTATGATAACGGTGTAGGACTATACACACACATTACACCTATGTCAATCTCTGGGTTATGATAATGTACTTCAGTTACTTTGGGGAAAACTCGTTAAAGGGCACATGAGACTTCTGTAGTATCATTGCATGTTCCTGTGAATCTGTAGTTATTTCAAAATTAAGGGTTTTTAAAGTCTAACTAAAACCAGGCTGTTCCCTAAAGCAAATAATGAGGCAATTTAAAACAAATCCTATCAGGAGAGGGCGTCAGTTGGATGGTGATAAAACTTGGTAGGTGGGGGGCATGATGTGTGCTATATACATTTGAAAAGGTGAGAGCCTGTAGTCTTAAAACATACACAATGTTTAAATAAATAAATAAATCCTACCAGTAAGAGTTAAAGTCAAAGAGTTAAACACAAAGTTATTCATAGTGTAGTAGCTGTTTCTTTATCATTTTTATAATTAATGGTCCAAATAATTGACAAGAAAAACTATAATTTACCTGATAGAAAATGTCCCATATTGTTTGATAACCATTAAATTGCTAATGGTATCATTTACCTCATTTTTTGGCTATATCTTCTTCTTTAGATGTTTGCTTTAAACAGCTACAAAAAAAATTTCAAACTATCCAACAAAGTTCCTTTGAGAATCAAATGATACTATATTTGTCTCAAATAGTAATTGCTGACATTCATGGAATCAACAACATTTTAGATATCATGCTAAACACTCACATACAATGTTTTATTTAGTTGCTATAAAATCTCATTTTCTCCATCTGAGATGAGGAAATCATGATTCAATGAAATAAAGTAACATGCTAATTAACACAAAAGCAGCGACTAGCAGAGCTGAATTTTAAGTCAGGTTTAGAGTCCTCAGTCTCATCCAAACTATACCATCATCCTAAATCCACAAAGCTTATGTACTGTTTTATATAATAGACAGGACATTGTTGCTATATATTGAATAATTCCTATTAAATTCAACAGTGTAAATAATTTTATATATTTCAATTTAGAGTTTCAATCAGATTGGGCACTAGAACAAATAAACGTTTTTCAATAGATTATAGCTTAGAAATCAAGAGAACTGATTTTATGTCTTAAGGGCACAAACACTAGCCTGACGTCCCTACAATATTACAACAATAAGTCTTATAATAGTACAAGATTGCAAAAGCTGGGTATCAACAGATTTTCTGGTATCTTATACAGGCCTAGTAAGTATATGAACACAGGTAGTTTGGTGGAGGGTGAGTGGATTATGTGCACATACAGAGAAATAAAAATGTAACTCCCAAATTTAGAAAAAGTAATAAACTAAGAAAAATATGGAGACTTGTAAAATGTAAAAAAAAAAAAAATACAAAAAATTCAATACTTAATAGCAGGGAAAAAAGAATCACAGAAAAATTATATTTCTAATTATTAAAATGCACTTAACTGTCAACAGCCATAAAGTTAATCTTTAAAAATAAGATTAAATTTAAATTACTGTTATGTTGAAGCACATATTACAGAATATGTATTTAATTGTATAGCCTCTGAAACAAAATCTTTTGGGATAGGCAGCTAAAAACAGTCCATTTGCCAGGTCAAATGACTACAACTTGAATGAACCTTCATTTAGCTAGAATTCTCCCTCGAATTTTTAGAAGATAAATGATAAGAGTACAAACTGTTCTCAAATAGGTGCTAAAAAAAAAAAAAAAGTACCAATACTTGTTTTGGAAGCTGTAAACTCAGAGACTTTCAGAAGCCTTAGTTAAAGCCATGCCTGGATCCCTTCCATACCCATGCAGTCATTTCCCTTAAAGAGCCATACTCATCATGACTATACAAATGAGCTATATTACTTATATAACAAATATTGCTCTCTGTGTATAATTTTATTTGTCTATACAAGGTCAGAATTTTCTCAGAGGCACATGAGGTAAAGGCTCTCCCCTTGTGCTTTTAATTTTTATATAAGGTTTAATGTAGTACATATCTCTGCCAATTTCACTCTTTGCCCATGTTTTATACCAAAATACAATATTCCACTTCAGCTTTCTAAAAATTCATTTTTGAACAAAATGGCTTCCAAATGCATTGGGAGAGCTCATGCTATTTTCTATTTGCCAGACAACTGGCAAAATAGCAAGGCCTGATGCTGCAGCTGCTACCATGTTCTCAGTTACTTCAGGAATTTTTACAGTTTATTAGCATAACGTAAGAGTTTACACAATTATCTACAGTATGTCATGACTAATACATGCACATTATTAATATTTCAAGGTTGCAGCTTAGGCGTACTTTTTCCATTAAGAAAAATGCTGACATTGTTATATTAATTGGGGGAATATGTGGTGCATGTTTTCACCTTTGAGCAAAAACTTTAGAACCCCCTAAGTTCATATTTTTTAATTGGCATTTTAGACAATGTGCCAGTTTTATGACCCATTTGGCCTTCAACCCAGTCCACCTATCAGTCAGATAAGACATGCAAAGATCATTTATTTTCATTACATCCACTACCTAGTGAAATGCTACCACACACCCCTTCCCCCTGGCAATCTGGTAATTCAAGTCCCTCCACTTTCCGGCTCTCTGCTTTCTTTCCTACTACAAAATGCCACTTAACAGAACAGATCCCAAAAGTCATCTGTATATCCTTTGCACTTTTATTTACATATTCCCTATACCCAGAATGTCCTTTCATATCAAAATCCCACCTAGCATCAAGGCATAGCTCAGTCTAAGATTTCTTAATTGAACTTACTTTGAATAGTTCAGTCGTTTCTAATCCTTTGGCATTTTTTTTCTCAATCAACTTTTTCATTTCTGGTCATATCTGTACAATGATATTGCAAGCTCCTTGTAAACAGAAACCCTTGAATAAGTGACTTAACTTCTCCTCCATTAGATTATGTATCCTTTTAAAATTGGAAGGGTTGGCTTAAATGATCCCTAGGGTTCCTCCTGGCTCTAGCATTTTATACATCTCTTTTTACTCTAAAGATTTAAGTGTATTTATTTATGCATACAAGAACTGGGGTGTAGGCCAGAGGTACAGTGGGTAAGAGAATTCACCAGAGACAGGGTGAGGAGCAGAATAGCCAGATCCACTGAAATATACTGCTGAAGGGAGCAGCGGGAGAGTCAGGAGAGGTCTGCTGCACCATGTGGGTTAGCTCTCTGGCCAGGGATGGAACTCTTGCCACAGTGGCTGGCAGTGGCTGGCAATAACCTGATAGCACTGAGACTTAACCCCTGCACCACTAGGGAGGCCTTACGTCTATTTCTTCCTCCACCTCTGTAACTTGCATATTGCAATCTTCTGATAAATACTTCAAACTGCCTAGCAAGCTTTACCTACTAAAACATTACTGCTTTACCTACTAAAATGTTACTACTGGCTACTGGAAAACATTCTACATATTACAATTTCCAGATGGCAAATAAAAAGAGCTGCCAGCTTCATATCAAGCAGCCATAATTAGTAAGCTAAATATTCACTCATTCATTTTCTCATCCAATAAACATTAATTACACATTTGGGCCAGGTAGCATGCCACAGCACACAGAGATGACTGGCCTGACCCCCACCCTCAAAGAACTCACAACCCAGAGGAAGGGACAGAAAAGTAAAAGCACTATTTAGAATAAAGATTTTTTTCTTTTTTTTTGTGGGACCCTCGCCGGCGGCCGGGGAACGAACCGGCACTGCAGAGGCTGCGGGCAGCCTCACAGCCCAGCGCTCAACCACTGCGCCACCAGGGGAGGCCCAGAATAAAGATTTTTAAAGAGAGCCACACACAACAGTTGAGAAACATAAGGAAGAAACACCAGACAATAGCTCCGAAGAAGAGGTGGCTCAAGGAAATCTTTCCAGGTCAGGTGACAATTAAAGTGAACCCTGAAGGACAAGAAGGAGTCAGCATTTCAGGAAGAGTAGCAAGTACACAAGTGTGAGAGTGAGCAAGCACAGCAGTTTACAGAAGGGCAATTTAGAATGTAACTTTAGGAGGGGTGAGAGAGGAACTAGAGAGACAGGGAAAAGTCAAAATCATGATGAGCTTATATGTCCAAGTTGGGGTTTCTATGCTGAAGTAAATGGATGGTCAATGTTATGGAAAAAATACCTTTAGGTAAGTCATAAAACTGACCAATAATCCTAGTTTCACATGGAGACAGCGTAGAGCAGAAACTGTGAAGTTGTTCCCTTCTTATACAGTAATGTAATTTCAGCTGGTCACATAGTCACACAGCTAAAGACCACATTTCCAGCCCACTGGTAGCGAGGTGTCACTGCATGGCCTGACTAAGGTCTGGCCAATGGGATATGAATGGAAGTGATGTGTGCAACTGCTAAATTAATGTCTTTAAATAGACATAGTGGTTTTCCCCTGTCTCCTTCCCATTCCTTTGGCAGGAACGAGAGTGTAATAGTGGGCTAGAACATCACAAGATGGAAGCTGCTTACTGAGGATGGTAGAACAACAAGACAGAAGGAAACCAAGTACCCAATAATTGACTGGTCAACATCCAACCCTGAACCACCTACTGGAACTGTATTATAAGAAAAGGGCCTCCCTGGTGGCGCAGGCGGTTGAGCACAGAGCTGTGAAGCTGTGTGCAGCCTCTGCAGTGCCAGTTCAATCCCTACCGGCCTCAGAGCAACCCACATGGCGAGCAGACCTCTCTTGTCTCACCTGCCGCTCCCCTCAGCAGTGTATTTCATCAGTCTGCCTATTCTGTTCCCCGCTCTGTCTCTGGTGAGTCCTCTCACCCTCCCGCCATGTGGGACCCTCACCGGTGGCTGGGGATCGAACCAGCGCTGCAGAGGCTGCGGGCAGCTTCACAGCCCAGCGCTGAACCGCTGCGCCACCAGGGGAGGCCCCACTACCCCATATTTAGGTGATAAAGGTTAAGCTGCTGTGTCAGGGACCCCCAAATACAGTACCTTTAACAAAGTCTTTTTTTCTTTCTTTTTCTTTTTTTTCCTTTTTTTCCCCCACAGGCCTGTGCCCCAGCTCTTGTACAAAAGAAAAAAAAAAGACAAAGAAAGTTCTGTTTCCCGCTCTGGATCTGGTGAATTCTCTCACCCTCCCACACTTCTGACCGTATCCAGTGCTTGTATAAATAAATAAATCAATCTTTGAAAATAAATAAATAAATAAATAAATAAATATGGGGTGGTGTAGTAATATACATCTGAAGGGGTGTTTATGCCTCTGAACCACACACAGTGTTGTAAATCAAGGTTACCTGAATTTTAAAAGAGTTATATGATTCATATTTCTCAAGTTTAAATGAGAGTATATCAGTTATCAGAAGGTGGTTCTGTTGAAACTATTTAAAGCAGACCAAAAACTAAGTTATCAACATTAACCATCTAAATAATGGAGTCAGGACAGCGTATAAATGGGCTCATATTCGGCTCATGATGCTAAAATTACTATTCCAGTATTCAGAATCTTTTTTTAAACTGATACAAAAGTATGAATTCACAAAGACATCACAGGAAAAAAAAAAAAAAAGAACAGCATCCCCACCGAGATTTAGCAGTGTCTGTGCCCTCCAAACTAGGGGACTTGATTTCTAAGGTTCTGAAACCAGTTAAAGAAAAGGACTATGTACAAATTGCCTGGAATCTCAGGCTGCCCTGGGCGTATCATTCCTGACATAGCAAGTTATACACAGGAGCCCAAGGAGTCCTTTGGGAATAAGCCCGCAAGGCTTCCCTGGACAGTCAGTAGCCCAAGAACCTTCCAACAGTAGATAGCCATCTCTCCCCTTCCATACCGTACTGAAATTTCCCTTCGTGGTGAGATTCTTGGTATCTTTCAAAATGATCATTACATATCAAGTAAACTATGCCACGAAATGAAAATTTAGAGGAGACTGCCAAGGTTTTGTTTTTTGTTGTTTTTTTTTTTTTTTTGAAGTGGTTCCGTTCACTCAAAGCCAAAACGAATAGATTTTAAAAAATACTTTAGAGTCACAGGTCGAACCAAATATCAGAAATGTCATATGAATTGTAAGACTATGTACCTTTGGAAGTAACCTTTAAAATAGTCAGGACCACTAAGTAACCCTTCAAATCATGTCATGAAAGTTATGATGCTACACAAGTCCCCAAGCAACTTAATCATTCTCCAATTCAATGTTAAATGACAACAGTCACACTTGTAATCCTATAATCTCCATTAAAGTCACTAGAAAGGGATACAGGTGACAACCCAAAAGGTACTTTGGGCATACAAAGAAAAGAGGCTTTATAAGGGCAGCATTTCAGCTTGATGGAGCTAGAGACCAATTTTCCTCTTCCTCCTTATAGTTATAATTGACTCCAGCCAGAGTACCAAGAGACACACTAGACCTTACAAAGCCTTTCCACGGCTTTTCAGAAGAACAAAATGAGTGAACAGAATACTGTGAATGCCTCTGAGAATGAAGGTAGTACTTTGTCTTGTTCACCCTTGTATCCCCAGAACCTGGGTCAAAAAGTGCTCGTTAATTTTTCTTGAATGAATCGATATGAAATACATTTCCTCTCATCAGAGAAATCAAGTGCTGTCCTACAGAGTAAAGCTAATTAAACCTAGTGAGACTCCTTTATGTGCAGAAAAAGCCAATTCATTTTTAAAACAGGTAGATGAACCTAACCCACATGTAGAGTTGCTGAGATTCATTCAAAACCATTTTGAGTCTAAACCATTCTGGGCACTAACCTAAGCAGAAAATCAGACTTTATAACTATATAGTTCATGGGTATATCATAAAGAATTAATTTTTTAAGATGAATGAATGACATCTCAAGTCATAGAAAACTCAATACACATATTATTCTGAATCCTTTTACTAAAGAGGATCCTTTTTCTCATTATGAATTACCCTCTGGATCCAGAGACCAATTCTGCTTGCCTTAAATGAGCAGATGTCTAACCCCTCATTGCATAGCCCAGGATCACAGTGGCTTAATAAACCAAACTACCAATGAAAAAAAGCAGTGTGATAACATAGACACCAAAATTCCTAAATTAAGAATCCTTTTTCTTTTTTAAAAAATTCCACAACACCTGATTCCCTGGCTCTAGGTTATGTGAACTATAAATCTCCATAATAAAGATGTGCATCCACCAATTAATATAAAGGTGCACTTAGTCTTCCAGTAACAGCACCGCCTCTTGTCAAGTATCCTACCCGAGAGCTACAAGATCATTGCCACAGAAGAGCAGGAAATCCATCTAAGCTAATAAAAGATACACTTAACATTCACAGCAAATCACTCAGTGAATCAAGTTGCTTTAACTTCAAATGAAACTACTTGGCCCTCTGAGTAGAAACTCAAGTATATAATACTGAAAACACATTTTTTAAAAAAAATTTCAAAATGAGTCTGAAAGGAAAAGTAGGTAAAATTAGATGTAGCAACAAACCAATCCATGATGAACTCATTTTAAAAGACAACTGTTATTTGAGACATCCAATTATGTCCAAACATCATTTTAATGAAGTCATTATTTAGCCTAAACTATAGCACTGGCTATAACATACTACTGTAATGTACTTTATATATTTTCCATTACACATCACCCTTATATCCCAGTTGGGAAAAAAAAAAAAACAAAGTATTGTTTTTATCTCAACCACCTATTTCACCAACAACCTATAGATACAAACATTAGACGTGCTGGAAAATGCGAGGATGAACACATAAAACTCAGTCCCCTCTGGATCTGGCCCACTACAGAAGCACATAAGGACAAGGAGACAGCAATTCACACTAGTGTGTTCAAGAGTTTTGTTTTTAAATACAAGTTTGACTTAGTTATGCTAATATCAATATTTTTGTGGTAAATACATAGTAAGCAAATGTATATAATCAATTTGGATTAAAAATTCAAAATCAGGTAAGTGCATAATCCTTTAAAGTTATGTCACTGATCAAAATAAAATTTAAAAAACTTCTACAGCAATTTGGAGCTAGACTGCAAAAGGTAGCATAAGATCTGAGTGACAATGAGAAAGTGCCCATGAATATTTTGGTAGGGAAACAGCAACACCAACAGGCATGCCAGTTTCATCCCCTTCAAGGCCACATTTGTTTCAAAATAACTATTTTTCTTGTAGCAGTGATGAAAGTGTTATAAAATTAATCAGGGTGATAGCTGCACATCTCTGAATATACTAAAAACCACTGAATTGTATGATTTAAATAGGCGATCTGTACGATATATAAATTATATCTCAAAAACTGTTACAGGGCCTCCCCTGGTGGCACAGCGGTTGAGCTCTGGGCTGGGAAGTTGCCCGCAGCCTCTGCAGCACCGGTTCCATCCCTGGCCACCAGCGAGGGTCCCACATGGTGCGCAGACCTCTCCTGCCGCCCGCTGCTCCCCTCAGCAGTGTATTTTCGTCACTCTGCCTGTTCTGTTCCCCGCTCTGGCTCTAGTGAATTCTCTCACCTTCCTGCACTTCTGACTGTACCCAGTGTTTGTATAAATAAAGAAAGAAATCTTTAAAAAAAACTTACATATTTTTAAACACATTTGTGAGTCAAATGTGTACACAAATGCAGAGTTCTGACTGTCAAAATAAAGGGTTCTGAATTTTATTTACCCTTGAACGGTACACATACAGCACACCTATGACACCCATGTGCACAGATTTAGGCATTAAAATAGTCACAATACTTCCTGGCTGTTCAATACAACACCTTGCAAAGTGCCTTATTCAGAACATCTAGCTAATTTTCATTGATCATTCCTGTATATTTCTCCAAAACGTTTTCTACTAGCCCTTGTTTAGTTATCATGGTGTCAGAGATAAAATAAAGTGTTGTGGTTAAAATGCGCAGACTCTAGAACTAAAATCAATGGAATTATATGCTAGCTTTTCTATTTATTAATGGTGTGACCTCAGGAATTTATCTAGCTTCTCTGTGCCTCAGTTTTCTCTTCTGTAAAATGGGGAGAACAGTCCATACCTCATAGCATTGTCAAGGAATTTAGATGTGTTAATGCATATAAAGCACTTAAAAAAGTGCCAGACTCATGGGGGCTATAATAATTTATTCATTTCTGGCTGGCATTGGTATTCATAGTGGATGTATCAAGTTGCTTCATGCTCTCTGCTGCCCTTGCTAAACTGTAGTATATTTCAGGTCACTGAATATATCTTCTCTCTACTAGTAGACTGCTTTTCACACAATTACTCAACAAATGCTTGCTAATGAATGTTATATGATACCACAATCTATGAGATACCAAAAGCACTTAGAAAATTCCTTAATAAAGCCAAAACTCATTTTGACAAATATCAAATTTTGTAAGGTGTATACTTATAGCATGATGGTTGGCATTTCCACTGCTATTCCCAGCTTTATCTCAGATGTGACATTCTGCAAGTTACTTACCCTCATAGTACATACTCCACTGAAGTAAATAAAATAAGGATAATCGGCCAATCTTCAAAAGAAAGTTGTTCTATTTAAATAAAGGCATTATCTTTAACATTTGAGCTCATTACCTGAGGGCAGACTAACTCTAAATTTTCTAAAAATACCTTTGAATATTGTCTTTACATGTTCAAACATGATGCTGATAATGACTATACATGCAGGTAACATTGCTAATAAATAATATATCTCAATGTGGTGAGCTAGGCTTTTCAAGCACTCGAATGTACATTATACTAATAATCATACAACACCCTGTTAATATACAGCATCTGAGCAATGTGTTTCCTGGTCTGTTCCCTCTGTGCAACAGCTGCATTTCACAACCAGGTAAGTCAGCTACCCAAGGACCATCCATCTCCTCATTTCGCTTACACTGGAGAACACTGAAATATAGGAATGCTACTTCATGTACTTCCAACTCAAAAGGTTAGATTAGCCTCCAACACCTGATGCTATTCTCAGTAACCTATTTAGACATATCCATCCATTTATCAAAACAACTATTGAACTTTTATCATCTCTAAGGCATTATTTGACTTGTTGCTAGAGTCAGCTATAATAAAAGCTCAAGATAACCATAATAACTCAAAATCCATATTAGACCATTCGAACAGAATTATCCCTCTTCCCAGTGGCTTAACTATTACAAATGTGTTAATATTTTCTTCTTTGGGGACTTGATATCTGGAATAGAGATAAATCAGGAAAGCATTGATTCTCTTTGGTTAACAGAACACTGAAGATTCTTAGGTTTAAAAGACAACATTCCTACATTTCCCTTTCCCTTCATAAGAGATTAAAATTTTAAATCCTACTAAGCCAAACATTATCACACTTAAATATATATATTCATCAATCTTATTAAAGAAATGATATTTCCTTGCATTCAATGTGATGCCATAGAATAATAAGTCAAGTATTTACCATAAACTTTCTTGCTTCCAGGAAGCTAGTACAACTTTCTAAAGGATCTACTTACCATTAAGAGATACACAGTTGGGCCTCCCCGGTGGCGCAGCGGTTGAGCGCTGGGTTGCGAAGCTGCCCGCGGCCTCTGCGGCGCTGGTTCGATCCCCGGCTGCTCCCCGGCCACCGGAGGAGGATCCCACATGGCGCGCAGGCCTCCCCTGCCGCCCGCTGCTCCCCTCAGCAGTGTGCCTCGGTCCTTCTGCCTGCTCTGCTCCCTGCTCTGGCTCTGGTGAATTCTCTCACCCTCCCGTGCTTCTGACTGTGCCCAGTGCTTGTATAAACAAAACAAACAAATAAAATAAATAAATAAAAAACATGCCTCTATTAAAAAAAAAAATAAAGATACTTCTTTAAAAAAAAAAAAAAAAGAGATACACAGTTGGGGCCTCCCTGGTGACCCAGGGGTTAAGTATCAGCTCTATTACTGCTGCAGCCTCAGTTCAATCTCCAGCTTCCATTCAGTCTCCAGCTAGGGAGCTAACCCACATATTGCACAGCAGACCTCTCCTGTCTCACCCACTGCTCCTTTGCAGTGTATTTCAGTATTTCAAAAAATCTGCCTGTTCGGCTCCCCACTCTGCCTCCACTGTATCCTCTCACCACCACCACCCCCACCCCTCTAGCCTACACCACAGTTCTTCTATGCAAAAAAAAAAAAAAAAATTAAAAAAGAGATACACAGCTGCCCCCCAAAAAAGAATCTAGCTGAGACTAAGGCAATATAAACAAAAGACACAATTTTCCCTAAAATTTCTGATTCACATATAAATGGCAAGTCTTCTACAGTAAGTCCTAAGCTTTAGTTAAGTTAAAAGGGGCAATAATCACAAATAATCAAAACTGCTAGCTCTACTATGTGGCTTAAACTGTGCACTTTTGCATGCATTATTTTATTTAAATCCTTAAAAGAATAAGATTATTTACAGAAGAGGCAAACAAGAGTCAGAGAGGTGAAGGGAATGGCTCCAAATCACACTGCCAGTAAGAGGCAGAGTCAGGATTTGAACCCCAGTCTGTGACTCCAGGAGCCAAGATCTTAGCCTTTAAACTCCACTGCCTTACCACTGAAAACATTCAAGAGTAGAACAGAAAACTTAGTTGAAATGAAAGTGTTCTTTAGAATGACATAGCCGTTTTTATACAGTAGAATTAAACAGCAAAACTCTACAACTCTTATACCTTTTCCTACTAAACAGACTGCATGCAATAGCTCTTCACACATATCACAGAAAGAGCAGTCCTTGAATCACCCTCAACAGCATGTCCCTAAGAGTTTGAGGCAGTCATATAACAACACAATGATGCCAGGCCCTCTGAACTGTATCTGGAATGGGACAGCAGGCATGAAAGTAGGACAACAATGATAAAAATCAGTGGAAAGATTTCATGTTTGACTTACTCCGTTTGCTTTCACACCCTCCCTTCACTTGCCCACCTCTTCTTCATCTTTTGCATCCAGAGCAAAGTAAACCATTGCTTTGAAACCGGCATTCCATCTGTGAGATACTACCCCCTTTCAAAACCTCTCAAACTCTGGAAACCTTTCAACCTCAAAGCACATGAATTGTGAGGACTTCCCTTGACTATTAAATATTTCAGTGGCCAGCAATTAACAAAGCAATTTGTATACTAAATGTTATAAATGAAAGCAGCTTTAAAGTTAGTAAAAATTAACTTCAGTCACTGAAGTGGGCAAGTGTGCACAGAATAGGGCAGAGCTCTGACCCCATCATTATGCTGCATTAAGTTCATGGTCAACATGCTTTAACAACCTCTCCTCTGAAGAAATCACTTCCTTCACTATCAATCTTAGTTATTACCAAGCATGATGAGGAACTCTGTTAGGACTCAACATATTTAAAAATTTAGGACATTATCAAACAACCACTGCGTTCCCTTGAACTAAAAAAAAAAAAATCTAGCAACTTGGGGGAAAAAATTAATACCTATTACCTCTTCCACAGATCACCATGGCAATTTAAGGCTATGAAAATGTATGAGTATTAGACTAACGGAACTGACTCAGACAGCAGTGTAGCCTCCATGCTTTCAAAGGGTCACCCCAGGGTTACCACAGCTGCCTTGAGCAAAGGGACCTTCTCTTAAGTATTTTACCGCAACGAATGAACATTGCATTCGAAAGCACAGTATATCTGATTTTGCTTAAATACTATTACATATTTTAAATTTGCAACCAGTGAATGTTCCCCTAAATCTCTGTGTAAAATAGACGCTTCAAGAAAACACAAGCTGCTTTATTTTATAGCTCCTAGGGCAATCATCTCGCCAGCCTGCTCACCCAGGATATATACCGAGTGTGCTCCAGTTTGAGGGAAAGAGTATTAGAAAGAGATGTATTTGTTTAAACCAGTACAATGCCTGGAATATACTAGGTTCTTAATAAATATTTGTTAAATAATTTGGTAGAATAATTTCAAGGACTAGTTTTCAACTGCAATGTTCCAGAAAAGTCTTTTGCAACGTATCATTCCCAAACCCAAACATGCAAAAGGACAAAGAAAATATACCAATTATGATTTAAACTATTGATAAGGGAGAACGATAAAAATATTTCTTTCCCTAAGTTTAGTTGCAAAGGAAATGCTGGCAGATGTCATACTGGGCAATATTACAGGGGGTAGTGGGTAATTAGGGTGATCAAAAACCAATTCTATATAGTGGACACCAAGACAAGTTTTCAGTTGTCTCTTGTTTTTCTTTGTATGCTTTTAATATTAATCACTTCATGCTTACAGAGAAAATAAAGAATCATAATGGCCATCCATTTCCCTCTGTAACCATGCATGGCAGTGGAACTCCTAAAGGCCAGGAACCATGCCTCATTTGTTTTATACCTTTCCCCTGCTTTCAGTACAGATTTCTATACACATGAGGAATTCAATAAATGCTTAGTAACTGCAAAGAAAAAGTATCTACAATCAAATAAATTCTTAACTGGGTTCCTCCTTGCCCCAAGCCCACATCTCCTCTCCCCCCTCACCGCAAAAAATAAAAATAAAAAAAAAACCCTTCATCCTAAAGAAAAACATGTTGGTTGACATCACAAAAGAAAAACAAAAAATACAAAAATATATTCTTAATGATCCTGGATAAGAAAGTACTGACAGACCTATGCCTCCACTTGTTTCAATCAAATAACCAGGCTATATCTGTTTTCCAATGATAAAATGAGGATCATAAAGCCAGCCCTCTATTCTGAGTTGTTGCATGAATAAATCAGCATGCATTTACATGGCAACCAGATGAGCAGGGTATTGAGAATAAAACAGTCTCTTTACCTTCCTAATCACCGCCAACAGCAACGACTTACTAAGTGCAAGGTCCTGATTACTTTACTATAAGGTATTTGATGATCTCCTACCTGAAAACCTTGGTGCCAGACATGTTCCCAAATTCGGAAATGTTCAGACTTTGGCACAGGCAATTAACCTGCAATACTATACATTATGTCATGCCCCAGCAGTAGGGTCTGAGGCACTACCATAAACGCTATTACTGCCCCACAGCAAAATTAAATAAAGAGTAACATGAAGTAGAACAAAGACTATAAATACCCTCATATCAATTCAAGTCAGATTTTGCTACCACCTGAGTTTTAGCACCTACCTTATCAATTACAATTTCTATCACTTTTCAAAGTGTTTGAAATTTTAGAATTGCAAGCAACAAATTGTAAAGCTAGTTAACTTATTTAATCCTTACGAGCACCCTAAGCAGTAAGTTCTATTATCCTGTTTTAGAGATGAACAGTATGAGATACAGAGAGGTTAACTAACAGGCCCAGAGCCCCACAACTAGCTAGGCCAGGAACCCAGGCAGTCTAGCCCGAGAGCTTGGGCTCTTGACCACTACACTAGATGAGCTCTTTCAGAAACTACTCAAGAACACCAGACAAACATGTGAAACATCAAACAGTACTAAATGATTAAGTATCCAAAACAGAACAAGGCAGCATTTATTGATCATTCAACAACTATTTATAGCGGGCATACCATGTGCCAGGTGCTCAGGATACAGTATGAGCAAACCAGACAAGGGCCAGTTTGCCTTCATGGAGTCAGCGATCAGTCAGAAAATGTCCAGACATCAAATAAACTTAATTATGATACACATGGCAAGTGTGTGACTGCTGTTCACCTTCACAGAAGGAAATCAGGTCAGTGGAGATGGTGTAAAATAGGACATGGGATCTGAACTGTTCCTTGACTGGCTTTAAAATGATAGAAAAGAAAGCGAAGGACTTTTCAAGTGGATGAGAGCATGGCATCCATTCAACAAGCAGTTATAGTGCACCTACTCCATGCCAAGAATAATGCTAAGTATACAAGCTCCAAACTGGAGAAAATCCATTTAAAGGGGAGTGAACTTCCACTGAAAATGAGTTAACAAAGACTCTTCAATGGCTTCCCATTCATTATTCCTAGAATCAAACCCATGACTCTTCTCAGAATTCTCCAGGTCCTCATTATCTGACTCCCTCTAGGCTCTCAAACACCTTTAACTATTCCCCTACCCAGCCCCAGCTCACTAGGCCAAGCACACTGGCTGGCTGGCTTTCTATAGGAACACCCCAAGTCTTTTATTTTCTTCAAGGCCTTGGCTTACTCTTCTCTCTTCTCCTACAGGTCTCTGTTCAAAGGTCACCTTCGTTAAGAGGCCCTCTCCTGACCACCCTTGCAAAACAGGCCCTTCCCAGTTCTCCACATCACACTTAGCTACTCATTTCCTTCATTGTTCTTACAATCTAAAAGATCTGCTTTATTTACTTACTCACCTATTGTCTATATCCTCTGGTGGAATATAACTTCTGGGAGACTGAGTCCACAAGAGCAAGGATCACACCTTGTAATAAAAAAGGGCCTTGAGCCTAATACCGGGCATTGCACCTAATGCAGGGTCAGTGCCTGACAGAGTTGACCTTGGCCTATGGAAGGTGCTGAAGAGATTTTGTAAATTACCGAATGAATGAATATATTCAAAAGCTGACTGTAGTGAATATCAGTAGCTTGAGAAAGTCTTCCTTCCCCTAACTTTGAGATGTTTTCTCTAGAGCTGTTCCTTTTCCCATACACTTTTTTCTACATTTTCATGAATGTGATGATGCCTAACAAGTTCTTGTGTGTTTTCACAGCAATAAAAAGCTAGGTTTCAACCAACAGGTTAAAGAAAAAGTGCTCTGAGGAGGTTGTAGTCACCTCTAAAATACCAGCAAAATCAAACAATTTGAACACTGGTTAGTCTCATTCCACAAGTACAAATCAAATTGCCTGAAAAGGAATTCAAACTGTAAAGCAAATGAAAAAAAGAAAAGAATTCCATAGGAAACTGCAGTTTTGTTTAATAACATCAGAAATATCCAGTCTGATAACCTCTAGGTGGGCATCAAAACATATATTGAATCATGTTGACGACTGTGAGCAAAAATGCTTATGATGAATTCACATCTACCTTTTGATTATTTTTCTGGCAAACAAACAGTTCACATTAGTGGCAATCCTAGCTTAGACTTAGCATCAATGATAATCACAAAAGGGAAAAACTAATACTATAAATAATACAATAATACTAAAAACAATACTATAAATTCTTTTCTGTGAAAATTTGCACATTTGTCTTTCCAGACTAGGATGCTAAGAAAACCACAGATTGAAAAAGGTGGACCCATTCATATAAATCCCCATTCCCTATTATACTCCTTTTTAAAATAAAACTAAAGTAAATCAAGAATTTACCAAATGAATGGGGGAAACTACAAATCACAGACAAGCCATCTAACTGCACTAACAGCCTTTACTGTTCTTGTGAAAATCACTTTCATCAACTTACGCTCTAGATGGTCACACCACACTTTTTACAATGCACTTATGAAACTGGCACATTAAAAACCTTGGGAAACTGAGACTTTCATTTATCTATTTTTAAAACACATCGCTTAGGTTGCAAGAGAAACTACATTCGTTGTCTCACTGCCAAAAGAAGTGCTACCAATACAGTGAAATTTCGCCAAGCTCTTCATTCACAACTTGGTCCTATAGAGCTCTTTATGTCAACGGCAACACCGAGTCACATATCAAGCAAACCATTCTAATCACTGTTAAGTACAAGGATATTAACCAGAACTGGCAGTTGAGGAACTTGCTAATAGTTTTAAATGTGAAATGATGTTATAACAGATTAATTGATTGCTTCATTTTTGTTTTCAAATTTGAGCACTGTTTCCAAAACCACAGATGCAAGAGTTCACTGTATCTGCCTCCACTTTCCGCTTCTCCATTCAATTTCTTCACATATTAATTACTGCTAAGCAGTACAGGAATCTCCGTATGGGAGCTAACAGGGTAAATGCATGCGGAAGAGATACAGAGGAGGGAATACCTGCTGCGCCCCGTGAAATCAACTTAAATAAACCAATCTCCAATCCACAGAAAAGCAGTCTCTTTTTTAACTGCATGGATTTTAAATGCTGCTCCCTAAGGGCTTATAAAAACATGAGATCAACGGGAAGAAACTGTGGCTTCTTTTACCACACCAAAAAAAAAAAAAAAAAGGCAGGTGCCTTCCCAGCAGAGGCAGTTTTAAAGCCCGGAATCTCTCAATTCTCATTACATGAGCTTAGTAACCAACCGATGCTAACTTGCGTGGGTTTATCCCAAACCACTGGAGTCCTCTGAGAACATTAAAACGAAGACCATCCCAGTTTGCAGATGGAGAAAAGGAGACAAGCATCAAAAGTCCCTCTCTCTCTCTCTCTCTCTCTCTCTCTCTCTCTCTCTCAGGCCTGCTCAGCCAGAAGGAAGAATCGGATTTAGGGTCATGTGCTAGAATTACATGCAAACACACATGCACACATGTTAGGTAGCTGTGATTCTTGGACTAAGTCGTTGAAACCTAGAGAGAAACTTTTTATGTCCCTAAGCTGGTATTTAGTAGAGGAGCATTCCCATCGCTTTCAGTAAACCCGAGGCTAGACTGCGAGCTTCTAAGAAAGTCATTCCGTCAACTATGATGAAGCCAAAGAAGTCAAGACAGTCGGAGAAGCAACCGTTCAGAGTGGGTGCAAAGCTTCGGGGCAGGAGCGTGCTGCGGACTTGGGAGGCAGCGGCGGAGCCTACCGAGTTAGGAAGATTGTGAGCGAGCGATGGGCTGGGAAGCACAAAGCCCGGAGCCCAGGCAGGCAGAGGGACCCCAGAGCGTCAGGGCAGCGACAACCCAGCCCGGACGAGAAGACTGCAGAGGGCTAACAAAGAAGCCCAGGAAAACTGGGTGCTGGGGTCCTAAAAGAAGCCAGGAGTCTGTCGGAGCCCCGAGTTCCGGAGGTAGGAATGAGAAGGTGCAGGGATGAGGGAGCGCACCGGCCCGCGAGAGAAAAAAAAAAGGGGGGGGGGGGGGCAAAGAGCGAAGCTGGTTCCCAGTCCCTCTCCCCGGTGCGGATGGCAACGCGTCGGGTGCCCGGAGCGGGGAGGCGGCCGCTGGAGCCCGGGCGACTTCTGGACCGCGCCTCACCTTGTTCGCCGCGTCCGGCGTCCCGCCGCCCGTCCGCCGGCTGCCGCGCTCGGGGGCCACGGAGCGAGTGGCTCGCGCACCGCTCGGCTGAGAGACACCAGCCCCCGCACCTCCGCACCCCCTGCTGGCCCCCGCCCCAGGCGCTGTCCCCGCGCAGGCGGAGAGCACAGACCCTAACCCGAGCGGCCCCGGCGGCTTTCAAAAGTGTCGGTTCCCGGCTTCCCCGGACTCGGAGCTGAGCTGCGGCGGCCGCAGCGGCAGAGCCTCCGCCTGACCTCACCAGGGGGTGGGGGGGCGAGGAGGGGGGCGGGAGCCCAGTGGAGGAGGGGAGGGGGAGGGGGAGGGGGAGGGAGCGCGCGGGCGGGGGAAACATGGCGGCGGGGGCGGCCCCGGCGGCGCCTGCGCGGGAGGCGGGGGAGCTGGGGCTAGGACAGTGCGGGGGGTCCGAGCGCAAGTCCGCCGCTGCCGCCGCCACGCGTGGCGGGTGGCCCTCGCGCTCGCGGGGTGCGGGGGGAGCCCCGACGCGCAGGTTTGAGCACACGCGAACTCCGGAGCCTGGGGGGCAGGAGAGGTGAAAACTGTCAAGTATCCGGGGACAGCGGTGTGGCCGCTCCGAGAGGAGGCCCGCCCGCGCCGCCTGCCTGCCCCGGCCTCGGGCACTCCTGGCCACTGCGGGCCGGAGCCCTCAGCATGGGCCGGACCCAGGCTCTCGCACCCCGGCTCATCACTCCTCTAGTGCGATGGACGCCTCCTCTCTTTCCGCCCTCCCCAAGGGAGGGCAGATTATTAGGAAAGAGGAAGAAGAACGCACAACTGCGGCTGAACATTTTACTGAGTGTCTACTAGAAACCCAGCGCTGAACTAAGAACAACTCTCACAGCTACACCTCGAGGTGCACATTCTGGTGTCCTTTACAAGTAACAGAACTGGTGCGTGAAGGTCAAACAAGTGGTCCAAGGTTACACAATTAGTCGCAAGCAGCGTGATACTGGCGCCCAAGCTCTTGACCACACTGCTACACTGAGCCTCTGCACTCTGGGGGACCTGCAGTCTTATGCCAGAATGTTGCTCTCTTCTCAGAGTTTTGTCAGTCGACCCCCAACAAAAACGCCTGTCAAGCCAGTTTTTCCCCTGGCAGTTCTTCTTTCCCTGCCTTCGTGAGGTTACAGCCTGGGGCCACCTTCTGACACCTCTGGCTTTGCAGTTCCTATGTCTAATTCCAGATTCCTTGGAAAAATAAAGGGAGCTTGCTGTTAGCAACCAGTTAATCATTGTTTGGGTTTTGTTTTTGTTTTTGTTTTGCCTTTCTAAAGGAAGTGATGGGGTGAGCTAGGGACTGTGCCTCTATTTCCTAATATTCATCCCTGTGCCTACCACTAAACCCCGGGGCCTGAGATTGCAACATTGCTGATTTGGTATTTTAAATTCCATATATATAGGAAATGCTGCCGGGGGCGGGAGGACTTAGGTAAGTTTCTAAATGATCAGCTTCTCACATACTTTCTGGAACTAAACATAGCACAATGTTAGGTTTTATCAAACTGGTGAAGGTAAGAAAGAACTGCACATGCAGATGGAATTTGCATTATGTTTCATCTCTCAGTCTTCAATCTACTTCATATTTGTTCACAAGAATGCATTCATTGGCTTGTCCACTCTTCCATAATCATTGTATACCTACATTTCAGAGTAACCTTTCCTGTGACACAAGATTACAGCCTCATTGAGTAGATACATTTAAAGCAATCAATCTTAGCATGTATGAAAATGTTGGGAAGTAGGTTAAAAATACAAAAGTAAATACAAACTGAATTCATTTACATCCAAGTCACTGCCTCTTCCCTGCCTTAAAAAGGTTCAAGAAGGATGGTTTTCCATGTTCATACATGACAGGAAACTTAGAAACTACTGTGTCCCCAGCAGCCTTTTCCACACAAGAAGGAAATCCCTGAAGGTACCTAGTAAGGATGAGGGCCATTGGAGAATCTGCATTTCATACTACAAACATAGTTAGTAGGAATTAATTGCTGTTTGGTTAGGATGTTTTGAATGGTAATCTAGTGGACAGAGCCCTAGTCTTGGAATGGGAGGGCACGTATTGTGTCACGTTAACTTAGCCCTTTCTCATCTCAGCATGCGTTTTCCTGAACTCAGAATGGACATAATAATGATATTGGCCTGAGCTGCCTCACAGCATCATTTTGGGTTACAAATAAAATAAACCTTGCACACAAGCACACACACACAAATGTAAGGTGATGTTGTTACAGGGCAACCCCAATGTGAAATGGGTTGGCCTGAGAGTGGGTCTCATGCATTTAAAAGGGACTTACAGTGAGACTCAACTGCAGGCACACACACAAAAAAAGTTGATAAGAGGTTTATTTACAAAAAAGAGGAAGTGAAGAAAGGAATAACCCAGGGCAGGGGGGGAGAGAGAAGGACTGAGAGACAGAGAGACAGAGAGAGAAATTGGTGAATGTGTCCTACCAGTTATGCTGAGCTGGGTCCCCAATAGCAGGTTGAAGGCCAGCGAAAAATCAACCACCCCCCAGGCCCTCATGTCTCTGGTTATATACTAAGCCGTACTGCTTAACTCCACCCTCAGTTTCCAGCAATCCTCCCTTCGGTGGTGATGACATTGTGGGATTTGTAGACAGGGCTTCCTCTACCTCCAACAATGTTATTGTTAATATCAGACTGACACTAGAAGCTAAAGATGTAATTATGAAGGATTTTTCATATTAACCTGGAGCCAAAAAATGTTAAGACTTAGAAAAAACATGTGGAATACAATGGTACAGTACAAATCTGATAAATGGAGAGCTGTAATAGAGGGAAACAAAATATTCATGGTGAAAAGAAGACAGAAAAGGGTGATGGGTGTTATGGGCAGAATTGTGCCTGCACTCCCCCCCGCAATTTATATGTTGAAATCTTAACCCCCAGTGCCTCAGAATGTAACTGTATTTGGAGATAAATTTGTGATAGAAAGCTAATTAAATTAAAATGAAGTCTCCAAAGTGGGCCCTCTCACCCAGCATTACTGTAGTCCATATAAAAAATGGTCAGGACACAGACTGAGGAAAAGCCTTGTGAAGACCCCGCAAGAAGGGGGCCATCTGCAAGCCAAAGAAAGAGGCCTCAAAGCAACCAAACTGGGCCTCCCTTGGTGGTGCAGCGGTTGAGCGCTGGGCTGCAAAGCTGCCTGCAGCCTCTGCAGCGCAGGTTCGATCCCTGGCCACCGGCTGGGGTCCCACATGGCGCGACAGACCTCTCCTAACGCGCCCGCTGCTCCCCTCGGCAGTGTATTTTGTCGGTCTGCCTGTTCTGTTCCCCGCTCTGGCTCTGGTGAATTCTCTCACCCTCCCGTGCTTCTGACTGTACCCAGTGCTTGTATAAATAAATAAATAAATCTCTAAAAAAAAAAAAAGGCAACAAAACTAACTGACCCCTTGGACACTGAGCCTCTAGAACTACAAGAAAATTCCTCTCTGTTTAGAGTTTATCATTCTGTGAGCCACCCAGTGTATGGACTTTGTTATGGAATTTCTAACTAATACAATGGCAAACAGTTCAAATGTCAGCTAGAGCAGCCTCTGCATTAATGATTGCTAGCTGCTAACTAATAAAGTGCCACAGACATGGGGGCCAGGCTAAGCAGCATGCATTTATGGTGTCGGTTTCCATGGGTGAGGAATCCAGGCCTGGTTGAGCTGAATGTGGTACTCAGGGGTCTCACAGGCGGTAATCAGGATGTTGACTGGCTTTGCTCGTCTGTGGAACTTTAGAGTCCTCTTCAGGCTCCTTCAGGTTGTGGTCTGGATGCGGTTCCTCATGGCTCTGAAGTCGAGGGCTTCAGCATGTACAGCTCTAGAGACTGCCCCTCCCCACAAACAGTTTATGTGCCTGTGTTTTGTCAAGGTCAGCAGGGGAGTGTGTCTCTCTCCTCTGGAAGGGACTTTAATTACATCTTCAAAATAGCTTCACCTTTGTCATATAATATGACATAATCATTAAAGTCCCTGAGAATTCATAGTTCTCAACCACACTTCAGGGGAGGGGAAGATACGGGGCATGTACACCAGAGAGCAAGAATCTTGGAGGTCATCTTAGTACTCTGCCTACCATGTCCCCTCCCTGCCCCCCACAAAGGTTTGACAGCACAAATTCAATTGCATAACTATCAAAACTCACCAAGAATGGCAGATGTGGTCACACACGCACACACATACCTACACACACACCAAAGAGCACCGGGCAGGTGGCTGATGCCTAGTCTATCAAGAAGCGTTTGTGAGCCTGCTCTGTGCCTAATAGATGTGAAACCAAAGGATTTTGATTGTGTTAACTCTGACTAAAGAACCAATTAAAAAGTATTAGGATACCTTTTTTTTGCCTCTATGCTCAATTTGCTTTTCTTTGCAACACTCATCTGGTCCATTATTGAATAGAATCAGTATTCACGGAGAGCCCACGTGGTGTCTCCTTAGCCCTTTACTCAGTCCACAGAGAGGAATAAGGAGCAGAAGAAGAAAGGTTTCTATTCTCTAGTGATTCATAAATCAGTCTAGACAAAACAAGTAGCTAGGAGATGATGGTGATGACAGACAGGCAGATAGATAGATAGATAGATAGATAGATAGATAGATAGATAGATAGATAGATAGATAAACAGACAGACAGATGTTAACTGGATAGGTAGATGTTAGACAGATGTTAGATGCATAGATGTTGGATAGATCGAGGTAGATGATAGATAGACAGATAGACCGATAGACAGATGTATGTTGTTTAAATACAGAAATACATACTTGCCAAGTGAAGAGAAACCAGCATGTTCCCATTCCTTTAGTCACATAAGAAGGCATGAGGTAAGTGAGCTGGTACCATCATGGAGAGGTGGGGATCGAAACTGGAAAGTCAGAGAACAGAAAGGAAACAAAGGATCAGCACAGATTCTCTAACATCAAGGATGACCCTGGTTGTAAACTACACTAACTCTATTTTGTTTGGGGGTCTTTGAGGAGATGTCAATCCTGCTCTCTCCTTTAAAAACTTCAGAGCTGACTTATCAGCACAGTTTATGCACTTGTAATTTACAGGTGTTCAAATTTGGAGGGTTAAGAATTAGAATTTTCCTGGGTACTCTGGAAGCACATACTTATAAAACTACAGCTATAGGATGAGCTACCTTCTCCATCTACAGGCTTTGGCTATGTCCTGGCTCCACAGAGAACTAAGCCCCCACAGAAGCCTCCAATACCCAAAGGGTCCTCAATTTCTGTCTCAACAGACTTCTTTCTCGTCAGTAGTTTCCCTTTGAACTTGCCCCTTCTTTACCCTCTCTCATCCTTTCATTCAGACAAAAAGATCAGCATGATTGAAGGCCCTGAAGTTGTAAAGAGCTTAGTGCATTTTAGGAAGGAGAGGAGGCCAGGATGAACTGAAGGAGAAAGGGAGAATGAGATGAAACTGGAGATGCTGGCAAAAGCTAGATCCTTCAGGGCCTGCAAGTCATGGTACAATGCCTGGAATTTACTTCAAGTGCAAAGGATATTTTTGATGGGTCCTTGCCGTGAGAGTGATAAGAGATAATGTAGGTTTTAGGATTACCAAGGCTTCTCTGAGTTGGAGGAAGACAAAGGCAAAAGTAGAAAGACTGGTAAGAAAGCTTCAGTAGACAGACAAATGATGAGGCAGTTTAGGATAGAGGATTGGCAATATAGACTGAAAAGAAAGGTTGGAGATATATTGAGGATGACTCAGCAACTAGATGTATAAAAATGTCATTTATTAAGTTGGGAGAGACTGGAATAACCAGGTTCTAGAACAAGTTTTCGGGTTTTTTTTTTTTTTTTTTTTTTGGAGGGGGTAAGGAGATTGCATAAGGAGTGGAATTTTAAACATCTTACATTTGTCTGTGAGACTTTCAAGGGGAGAAGTCAAGCAGACAGATGTACAGATCAGAAGCTCAGGATAGATTCTCCAATGCACTGTAACATGTGTCCCCACCTTCCCAACATACCTCAACACGATACACAAAACAATCTGGACGAATGACAAAATAATTATCCTAACTGAAAGATGCCATACAAAAAAGAGGTACATACTATATAAAAGCATTTGTATAAAATTCTAAAAAGTGGCCCTCCCTGGTGGCCTAAGGGTTAAGTCTCAGCACTATCACCACTACAGCCTGAGTTGGATCCCCAGTCAGGGAGCTAACCCACATGGCGCAGCAGACCTCTCCTGTCTCACCTGCTGCTCCCCTTGGCGGTGTGTTTCAGTAAATCCACCTGTTCTGCTCCCCACTCTGTCTCCAGTGAATATCCTCTCACCCCCATCCCCACACATTTGGCATACACCCCAGTTCTTCTATGCAACAAAAAAAAAATCCAAAAAATGAAAATAAATCTATAGTGATAGAAAGCAGACCAGTGACTAGGAATGAGACTAGGGAGAGAACAGAAGGAGGAATGACAAAGGGGTACAGGGAACTTTTAGGGGTGATGGCTACATTCATTATTGCTGTTGCAGTAATGGTTTTACAAGTATACACAGGATGTCAATATTTAACAAATTATACATTTTAAATATGCACAATTCATGGTATGTAAGTTATATCTCAACAAAGTTATCACAAAATCTATTATGTACTTAACAAACTATAATGTCTCTATTTTACTCCCTTTCTACTTATAAAAATACAAAAACAAGGCACAGTCAAGACTCAGGAATGGATTGGAATCAGACTAGAAAGTCAACATTGCTTTTTCCGTCTCTTATTATACACATTTTAGGGGAATCTGCTTCGTTATTATCTCAATATAGACTGGCATTTGTTGACAGCTGCATGGTAGGAATTGATGGCTGCAAATTCTTAGGTTATATCACCTTTACTCAAGACACCAGCCACACTAAAGCTGGGATCTCTAAAACTCAATTCCATATTCCACTGGGAGATCTCTGATTGGCCCTTTAGTACCCTGTTGGATTAATTAAGAGTTTGAAAAAAAATAGTCATAACTTTAGATCATTATTGAAACTTCACTTAGCATTGATAAGCTTTTGTTACTTCCAATCAAACATTCTAACTATATCAGGCATTTATAATGGGAGGTATACCAGCAAAAAGCTGGAGATAGTAAGTAAGAAACACCAATTTCTATAGTCCCACCAAACAACAATCTGATGCATCCTCCTGCTATACAAATGTATTCATGGTTTGCATTGCAAGGCCCAATCACTACATAACAGGGGCGCCTAGAAATTAGAGAAGAGAAGGTGCTATCCACAACCCTTACACATCACATAGTTTTCCAACATGACCTGAGCTTAAGACTATTAAATAGAGACAAATGGGAAAGGTTAGAGCTCCAGACAATGGCTTTTAATCAAATTGAGCAAAAAATCACTCTCACTGCGAGTAACCAAGCTGTTGTAGTGAATCCGAGATTTCACCTAACACAAAAGGTCTCTCAAATCAAGCATTAGCTTGAGGCTACTAAAATGAAATTGATAGGAAATTGAGTAAAGTTTTCTAGGAATTATTTTCAAAATACTGTTTAAAAACTGAAAATACCCATCACTTCAAACTAACATGCTTAAAGTCAGATTTAACAACTTCTCTGTTCCCCAAACTAAAATTTCTTTTTAATCAATAAATATAGCACTTTCCTAAAAGGTACCTTTGAAATCTCATCTTTCCATTCATTCAACAAATATTTATTGACTGTCTACCCATATGCAAGGCCAATGTTAAATTCTTGAAACATCAAGATACAGAAGGTCCAGTCTCCAAAATTATAACATCATTTTGAGAAAATATAACAAAACTCAAGTAACCACTATACCAGCTGCATATGCTAACTGCTATATGTGTGTTACAAACATTGGGGATTCATGTAAACATTGTTTGTCATAGCACTAAGTTGGAAATGAATTCCCCAAAACAGGAATTTGTCAAATATATTTGTATATGATTGAATATTCACAGTCTTTCAAAACAACACATTCTTATATATATTAAAATGGAAAAATGTTCACAATAGGTTACAAAATCATATGTATGTAGGATATTCCCCCACAGTATACTCCCATACTACATATATGTTTTATATATATTTATATATTTTATATATATTATTAAAAACTATATAATATGATCATACCACTCATTATCATTTGGTGTCTAAGAATATGGGTATAATATTTTTTCTTCTCTGGTTTTTCTGAACTGAGAATCAAAGCAGAAAATAATGTGATTTTTTTTCTAATAAAGAGAAAAGGCTTAGATAAATTTTGATGCAATCATCTGTTAGCCATGTCATTTTTAGATGGGTCTTTATCCACTAAAGATACAGAACTAGAACTCTTTTTTTTTTTTTTTTTTTTTTTTTTTTTTAAAGATTTATTTATTATTTACACAAGCACTGGGTACAGTCAGAAGCGCGGGAGGGTGAGAGAATTCACCAGAGCCAGAGCAGGGAGCAGAGCAGGCAGAAGGACCGAAGTACACTGCTGAGGGGAGCAGCGGGCGGCAGGAGAGGTCTGCGCGCCATAACTAGAACTCTTAATTTGAAAATATTTGTAGAGAGATGGTGATTAAAACAATGGAACCAGTTAAGAAAACTCAGGGGAAAGCTCTCCTGAAAAAAAAAAAAAAAGAGAAGGGAATGGAGGTATCATACTCCCAGACTTCAACCTATACTACAAAGCCATAATAATCAAAACTGCATGGCATTGGAAAAAGAATAGACACACGGACCAATGGAACGGAATAGAAAAGCCAGAAATAAACCCACAGATTTAAGGTGAACCAGTACTTGACAAAGGAGCAAAGAATATGCAATGGAGCAAAGAAAGTTTGTTCCATAAATGGTGCTGGGAAAACTGGGTCACAGCATGCAAAAGAATGAAGCTTGACTACTACCTCACACCATGCACAAAAACAAACTCAAAATGGATTAAAGAACTAGATGTAAGACCTGATATCATAAAACATATAGAAGGAAATATAAGTAAAACACTACATGACATACACCTCAGTAACATCTTTAAAGATACATCACCCAAAGCAGTGATAGTGAAGGTAAAGATAAACAGCTGGAACTACATCAAATTAAAGAGCTTCTGTATCAAAGGAGACATTAATCAAAACAAAGAGACACCCCACCTATTGGGAGAAAATTTTTGCACACAACCCTAATGATAAAGGACTGATGACAAAAATCTACAGAGCTGGTGAGACTAAACAAAAACAAAGTAAACAACCCGGTCAAAAAATGGGCAGAAGAGCTAAAAAGAAACTTCTCCAAAGAGGAAATGCAAATGGCCAACAGGCATATGAAAAAATGTTCAACATCACTTGTAATCAGGGAAATGCAAATCAAAACTACCATGAGATACCATCTTACACCAGTGAGAATGGCACATATTAAAAAAAGTAGCAACAACAAATGTTGGCAAGGATGTGGAGAAAAAGGAACTCTCCTGCACTGCTGGTGGGAGTGCAAACTGGTCCAACCACTATGGAAAGCTGTGTGGAGATTCCTCAATCTGCTAAAGATGGAGCTTCCATATGATTCCAACAATTCCACTCCTAGGTATTTACCCAAAAGACACAGAAACAGTCATTCAAAAGGGCACCTGTACCCCTCTGTTTATAGCAGCACTATTTATAATAGCTAAGCTATGGAAACAACCCAAATGCCCAAAAACAGATGACTGGATCAAGAAGATGTGGTATATATACACCATGGAATATTACTCAGCAATCAAAAAAGATAAACTGGTGCCATTTGCAGCAACATGGATGGCGCTGGAAGGGATCATGCTCAGCAAAATAAACCAAAAAGAAAAAGAAAAATACCAGTTGGTCTCACTCATAGAAGGAATCTATAAAACCTAAATAAGGGACCAGGAGAAAGACTAACTATAATAAAGTAAAAATCAAAATCAACAAGCAACTATAAACCAGAGACACAGTACTGGGGCGGGGTGGGGGGAGAAGGGAGTAGGATCAAAACAAAGGTGGTGGGAATTGTATGGGGACTATAACCAAGAGGAAAATGCATACATTGCACAAAAATGAAAAATGATCTAAAAAATATATAAAATAAAAAAACTCAACAGAAACCTCAAAAAGAAAAAAGAAAATTCAGGCGAACTCAGATTCTTCTAAGATTTAGTAGCCAGAGGAGATACCAAAGGAACAATGGGAAAGAAAAGAGTTGATCTGCAAGTAAGAAACAGGAAAATATCAGAACCAGTGGAGAGGCAGTTGTATTGACCATAGAAAAGTGAGCAGCACTTCACTATGTGGAAAGCAATGTAACCCTCTCCAAGTAAAAGTAGCAGAGCAAATGCTGGAGTTTTGCAGCTGAAGATGTCTTTTTTAAAAATGTACCATGATATTACTGATAAAATAGTGTCATCTTTCTGAAATGCAAATTTAAATACATCAGTCATCAGTTTAAAATTGGCATCTTTGCACAAAAGAACTCAGAAATCATGAGAGCAGTTCTGAAAAGGCACTCAAAGATTATTTTGTCTTGGTTCTTCTTGATAAAACTGAGACCTGAAAAATTACACTGATGTGCCCAGGGTCATACAACCGATGACATAAAGGCAGTTAGAGTTTCTCAGCAAAAGGGAGATGCAGCAGCCTTGGCAAATGCATCTTTAAATACTCTGCCAGGGCCTCCCTGGTGGTGCAAGGGAGTAAGACGCAACCTATGAAGCTATCCACAGCCTCTGCAGCACGAGTTCGATCCCTGGCCAGGGAGCTACCCACATGGTGCAGCAGACCTCTCCTGTCTTGCCCACTGCTCCCCTCAGCAGTGTATTTCGTCAGTCTGCCTGTTCTGTTCCCCACTCTGTCTCTGGTGAATACTTTCACGCCCCCCCACCCACACCTCTGGCCTGCACCCCAGTTCATGTATATATAATTAAATAAATCTTTAAAAAATATCCTGCCAAACTCAGCCTCTCAAAAGTTTCCATTTCCTCCTTTTCCACCCTTCTTCCCCATTGCTCTGGTGACCTACTCCATTTCTCCTCTCTCCCGCCTTCCCCCCCGCCTTTCTCTTGAATCTGTGTCTTTTGAGTCAACAGCTTCATTTGGGCAGGTCTTTATCAGATGATCATAAGTACACCCCCTTCTTACCATCCTAGCAAACAGTTTCTCCTTTTACCAGAATCACATCAAGTGTCACTTCCCCTAAGGAACATCTTCTGTTCACCCAGCTGGAAGTGCACACACCTCCGGGCAGTTGCGAAGAGCAAAGTTTGCCTGAATCTCAGTGCAAGCTCAGCCACTCACTGTGACCTTGAGCAAATTACTTAATCTCTTTTTGACCCACTTATAGTATTTTGTCAAATGGTAACACTAATAATGCCTTAGCTATACCATCTCCTGAAAATTAAATAAGCTGTTATACATAAAAGCACTTAGAACAGTGCCTGGTACATAAGAAGAGTTATAGAAGTCTTGGATAATATCATTATCTTGGACCTACTCCTCTTATTGCAGGACCACAAACACTTTCCAGGCTTATCTTACATGTCTACCTCTCTCTACTCTACTACAGGCTTCTGAAGACCAGGAATGCTGTCTGATGACTGCCTGGCAATAATGCAAGCTCAATGTATGTTTGTAGAATGAATAAATAGACTGCATGTAACCAACAAGTAATCCTTACTCTAAATATACTAGATCCAACAAAAAGCAGTTACAAAAACAAATAAATCAAACAAATTCATGTCCATATATTCCTCTTTTAAATATGAGGCCCTCCAGGTGCGTTGAAATCACTGTCAACTTACAAAACACAGAGTTGTTAGATTCTGTAGAAAGTGGAAATGCAGGGCCTTCCCTGGTGGCGCAGCAGTCGAGCACTGGGTTGCAAGGCTGCCCACAGCATCTGCAGCGCTGGTTCGCTCTCTGGCCGCTGGCAAGGGTCCCACATGGTGCACAGACCTTTCCTGCTGTGCCCGCTGCTCCCCTCAGCAGTGTATTTTGTCCGTCTGCCTGTTCTGTTCCCCGCTCTGTTTCTGGTGAATCCTCTCACCCTCCACGCTTCTGACTGTACCCAGTGCTTGTATAAATAAAGAAATAAAATCTAAAAAAAAAAAAAGAAAAGAAAGAGGAAATGCACTACTCTACACATTCTTTTTAAAACCATCTCGAAACTACTTTTGAAGGCCTTTCCATTTTACCTTTCCCATGCTGAAAGTTAAGTTCTCTAAATACTGTATAACTTGCACAAATCTTTTGTCTTCACTCTTTCCTAACCCACAAATGGGATAATAAGGCTCACTATTCATGATTTCACATTTCGTGATGATTCACTAAAGTGCCACATAATTATACAGTATGCCTGGTGTTAGTAAATGTGAATAGAGGGACTTTGTGTATAAGGAGGCTCAGTTTTTATTTCTTCAGGTTAACTTTCTTCCAATGTCACATTACATTTCCTTCTTGTGGGCTTGTCTAGAGATTTCAGGAGCAAATTAAGTAACAGGAACTCACTGGGAACAACGGTCCTAATTCATAACATGATATTGTTAGGACTCTGCCTCTCATCATCCTGTGGGACCTAAACAGCATCTGATCAAGTCTCTTTCTCCAGTGCTCCATAACAAACTTTTCATTGGATCCACATCAGTGGATGAGTTTCAGTAGCTGATTCTTTTCAAAGTCAAACACTGCTAACTAACAGTCATGACTCCTCATGATCACTAACAACCATAGCAGGTTAGCTATGTATTCTGACTAGTGTCAGCCATTGCTAATATACATGAAATAAAGGAGCCTTGAGTGCACCAGCCAATAGAAATACACTGTGAGTCACCAATGTTAGTCACATATGCAACTTTAAATTTCTAAGTAGGGAGACCACATCCACCCCAAGAGCACAGGCCCCTCTCCACACCACTCTTCCTGTTACTCTTTTCCTGACTTAACTGCCACCAAGTAGCTTTGAATGACAATATCGGTGCATGCAAGGCAGACTTCAAGACACCCATGCTCTCCAGGACAGTCTTCCCTTCCATTGTGGGGCACCTCTCCACAGTTAAAGGAACTGTAAGGAGCAATCTTTACTAAATAATATCCTGGGTGAACTCCACTCCCTGACGTTTTTACAGACTCCACCCCATGTCCACACTGAAAAGATTTCAGGCACCCAGGACTACAACTCCCAGCATGCCATTAATATGACTTCCTGAGTGAGGGGGTTGCTGGGAACTAGGGATGGGGTGAAGTAAGCATGCCTGGCATATAACTGAACATACATGGGCTCTAGCTCCCTTCCTTCTTCTGGCTTTCAACTTGCACCTGGTGTCTCAGCTTAGGTAGTATTACTGGTAGACATGACAACCAAATAATCTCTTTCCATCTCTGTTCTGCAATTTCTCATTCCCCTTGTAAATAAACCTTTTAAAAATATTTCTCTGCATACCTGCTTTTGGGTCTTTTCCTGAGCTCTTAAGCACACAGATGAGGACCCACTCCCAGGTCACCCCATTTGTCCCCTGGGACAGCTCTGTAGTGGCACCAGGGCATGATGATGGGCATGATGATGATCATAGGCCAGAACGACTCCTAAGAGGGTGATGATGTCCAGAGCAAGAGTATCATTCTGAAGCTCTCTTCCAATCCTTCTTCCTGGGCATGGAATCCTATGGCATCCATAAAACTACTTGCAGCTCCATATGAAGTGTGATGTGACATCCACAAGTACCTCTATGCCAATACAGTGCTGTTTGATGAGACTACCATGTACCCTGGCATTGTGGGGCCACATGCAGAAGATCACCACCCTGGTTCCCAGCACATTGAAGATCAAGTTCATTGAGCCTCTTGAGCAGTAGTAGTCCACGTGCATTGGCATCTCCAACATGGCCTCCCTGCCCACATTCCAGCAGGTGTGGATCAGCAAGCAGGAATATGCGTCCCATGCCTCCATGCTCCACTACAAAGCATTACACCCTTAGACAAAATCTAACTTGTGCAGAAAATAAGAGATGAGATTGACGTGGCCCTATTTGTTTTTTTATGTTTGCTTTTGTTTTGGCACTTAATTTAGGATTTAAAAACTGGAACTGTGAAGGTAAAGGCAGTCAGTTGGGGCAACCATCCCCCAAGTTCTACAATGTGATCAAGGAATTGGATTGTACACTGTTTTTTTAATAATCCTTCCAAGTATCCTTGATTCTTGATGCATTGCTACAGAAAGCCCCTTCCATTCCCAACCCCCCCCCAACTCTGATGTATATTTTAAATTTGTAACACATTTCAATTCAGACCAGTCACATTGCAAAAGTTCAGTAGCTACATTTAACTAGTGTCTGTATTGGACAGTGTAGGTCTAGAGTTCTGGTGTGTTGACCTGAAGTACCCTGAAATTTTACACACACACACACACACACCCTGCGAATGGCCCCCAGCACTCCCCTGACACGATACCCAATGAATGCAGGAAAATGACATAGAAAACATGGTTAATTGTTTTTGTCTATAAGTTAAAGATTTTACTAAAGCATCACTAAAGAATTACAATGGTACTTTGAAGTGATATGATACAGTATCAAACATTAATAGGAAAGTATGAACATCTTAAATGATATAGATTGCACATAGAGTTACATTTCAGAAGAGAAACAAACAACAGGAATTATCTATCGAGTACATCAAGTTTAAAACAAGAGACATTTTAATGATATCAACAATGCTTTATCTGACTTAGAATCAGAACATTTTTAAGGAAAACAATTGTATTACTTTTCAGTATATAGAGAAACTTGAATTAGATTGACAAAAGTCGGTAGAAAACCATGACTGACCTGCTCTATTCATCAGAAAGATCACCTGTTAAGTGATGCATCCAAGTTTTCCCACATGCTACTTATTCTGCCTTTTTGAAAAAGATTTATTGATTTATGCATACAAGAACTGGGGTACAGGCCAGAGGTTCAGGGGGTGAGAGGATTCACCAGAGACAGAGTGGGGAACAGAACAGGCAGACTGACTGAAATACACTGCTGAGGGGAGCAGTGGACAAGACTGGAGAGGTCTGCTGCACCATGTGGGTAGCTCCCTGGCAGGCAGGAGATGGAACTCATGCTACAGAGGCTGCAGATAGCATCACATTGCTGTGCTTAATCCCTTGCGCCACCAGGGAGGCCCTACTTCTTCTGTCTTAAGCACACAGCTCCCCAGTCCTCCACTCCTAGACAACTTTTATTGCCCTTCACATCTCAGCTTAATGTTTTTCTCCAGACAGCATTTTCTCATATCCTAGATGTAAATAGTTATTTCTAGTTCATCCCAAACACCCTGTAATTCTCAAATCATATCATTCTATTAATGTAAACCCTTATTTGTCTTCTTGCTAGAATGTAAGCTGCATGAAAGGATAGACCAGGTCTGTTTTGTTCATTACTGTGTCACAGTATGTCAAAGAAAGCCTGGCACATTTCAGAGCACACAAATAAATATTGCCAATCCAATTTTTTAACTCAATTCACTAAGTAATTATATTATATGATGGTCTACCTATAATAATTAGCATGCTAATTATACTTAACGGAGTGCACCAACAGTGTTTTATCTTTTAAATACTTTATACTCTCCAGATACAATCTTGTTTATAATACTGATGTTTTTGGCAATGCTTTTATTTTTCCATAGAAAGGGCCAAATCTCAGTTTTTGTTAAAATATTCTCAATCAGTGAAGTACACATTAATGAGGGGATACTTTATTCTGACTAGTTATCCTTGGAACATTATACAAGCCACTTTTTGACAGGGATTAATATTTGAAAATGTGATTTATCTACCTAAAAAAAAAAACAGTTTTTAACTATGTGTCTCTTCTTGATTCACACCCTATTGTAATTTAACCACCTAAACATAACATTTTATATAAATCCCACATTCATACATTCCAGATGTAGGAAATTACATTTCAATTGCATTTGAATTTTCCTGGTATTTTTGGAAAAAAACATTTTTAAGAACTATTTCATTTCAGTAGAAAATATTTACAGCCGGGGGCTGTTACTTTAAGCAGTCTCTCTCTCTCTCTCTCTTTCTCTCTCTCTCTCTCTCTCTCTCTCTCTCTCTCACACACACACACACACACACCAAACACTATGCTAATTAGCAGGGTAGCCTCATGCACCCCAGAAATGTCCAAACTCTTCCAAGTCTCCCATCTGACTCCTCACCCCAACTTACTCACCAACCTTTACTTGCTGTACTTTGAGTTTGACAACCACTGTTGTTTCCATCATTATTCTAAATAATGATACATTTTTTGAAAGCTATGATATGCCAGGTACTGTGCTAAGCCTTTTGTGAATGAGGTCTCACTTATTTCCACAAGCCTATGAGCGAAGTGCCATCAGTGTTCCCATTTCACAGAGATGTGACCTGAAACACCAGACATTAGATAATACTGTTAGGATTCACAGTATGAACAGGCAGAGGTGGGCTTCAGTCCTGGGCAGAGTGACTCCAGAGTCTTGATAAAAATGCTGGCACTCTGGTGCCCCCAGGGAAGAACTTCCTCTGCCTTTTCTGGCTTTTTCAGTGGCACAGAATTCAAGATTATAGTACTTGTACTAAAGATACTTGAATATACAACAAATCACAATTTTGCACACCTCCATCTTTTATAATATTATGCTAATTCTACTTCAATAAAGCTGGGGGAGGGGAGGATTTTAAGATACTTAGGTATAGATACAGTCAAAAAGAATACCTATCCTTTTTTGTCAATTTCAGTTGCACCACCTAAATTCTACCTCTGTTCATATGTATTTGAGAATTACTATGGCAGACTCTTTCCTTCATGAAAAAGTTATATAGAGTTTTAAAATTGACTTATTTCACAATTTTGTTATTGACAGCTTTTCCCTCCTGTTCAAATTCCATCTAAAAACAGTTACAGAGATCAAAAAAGACAAACTCATGCCATTGAATCACGCTAAGTGAAGTAAGTAAGACAGAAAGAGAAAGACAGGGCCTCCCTGGTGGTGTAAGGGGTTGGGACGCAACCTATGAAGCTCGCCACAGCCTCTGCAGCACGAGTTCGATACCCGGCCAGGGAGCTACCCACATGGCGCAGCAGACCTCTCCTGTCTCGCCCGCTGCTCCCCTCAGCAGTGTATTTCAGTCAGTCTGCCTGTTCTGTTCCCCACTCTGTCTCTGGTGAATCCTCTCACCCCCCACACCTCTGGCTTGTACCCCAGTATGAATAAATAAATCTTAAAAAAAAATTAGGGAGAAAGACAAATAGCGGATGGTGTCACTTATATGTGAAATATAGAGCAACCACACAAAGGGTCAGATTCAAAGCAAACCCTGATATTAGACTTTGAAAGGGGACTATAGAACTGAGACACTCAGAGGGGAAAGAAAAGGGGAGCACAAAGTGGGGAGGGCACACTATGGACTGGTGGTGGACTGAAGCGGTGTTGGCAGTGGGAACAATATGGTAACAGCACAAGAAAGGGAGGAGCCTGTACTTCCAAAACACAAGCAACAATATAAACCAAGGTTACCTCCATTTAACAATTTTTTATAAAATTTTGAGTTGGAAAGGACCTTAGAGAGAACTCAACCTTTCCATCCTACAGGTGAAAATTCCTGGGTCAAGAGTGAGCCTATCAGATCTTTAGTTAGTTCATCAATTTGTTGATTCTGTACATATTTATTAAGTATTGTTAAGAGCTCATATACAAGTAGGGAGAGTGAGATAATACTCAAGTAAATGATAAATAAATAATTCCAAGTAATGTGAAGTATTAGGAAGAAAATAAAACCGAGAAATGGGACAGTGCCTCCCCTAAGATAGGAGGCACTCCCTCTGAAGGGCATGGGTCAGGAAAGACTGCTGAAAAAGTAGAATTTGCACTGAGCTCTTAAAAATGAGAGGAAGCCATCCAAGCAAAGATGTGAGGGAAAATCATTCTAAAGAGGAAACGGGAAGTGAGAAGTCTTGAGGTAGGAATGAGCTTGAAACTTAAAGACAGTAATATCATCTTAGGATTTAAAATGATAATATTAATCAGTGTTAAAACCTGAGCTCAGAAACAACAGCTATCACTCATCATTCGCTTTCAGTTGTATATAGAATTGCCTGGTCGTGAATTGAGTTTAATTTCAATGCTTTGCTATGCTTTGGAATCAACCCAAATGCCCAAAAATAGATGACTGGATCAAGATGTGGTACATATACACCATGGAATATTACTCAGCATTCAAAAAAGATAAACACATGCAATTTGCAGCAACATGGATGGCGCTGGAAGGGATCATGCTCAGTGAAATAAGCCAGAAAGAAAAAGAAAAATATCGGATGGTCTCACTCATAGCAGGAATCTAGAAAACTTAAATAAGGGACCAGGAAAATGAGTAACTATAAGAAAGTGAAAATCATAATCAACAAACAACTATGAACCAGAGACACTTTATAAGGGGAGGGGGCGGGGGGGAGGGATTGGGGTCAAAATAAAGGGGTTGCAATTGTTTGGGGAATATAAAAATTAAAAAAATTAAAAAAAAATCAACAAGCAACTATAAACCAGAGACACACTACAGGGCGGGGAGGAGGGAGTGGGATCAATGCAAGGGGAGGGGGTGGGAATTGTATGGAATCTATAGCCAAGATGAAAATGCATACATTGTGCAAAAATGAAAAATGATGTAAAGAATATATAAAATAAAAATAAATGAAAAAAAATAAAAAATAAAAATAAATAAATAATTTCAATGCTTTGATAAATCAATGGAAATTTCTAGAAATCATAGCAACTACTATTACAGTAAGGGCCCCCTTTAAATCACAATTTCCTATGCCCATGCTCCTCCTACAGTTCTTTAACACATTGACTCTGAGTTCAGTCTCCTATCTGGACTCTGCGATTTGCTTTGGTCAATGAGACATAAGCAAACATATGGCAAGCAAAGGCTTGAAAACTGTTTAGGTATTGGAGGTTGTTCTCCCTGGCTGCTGGTGGAACTGTGTGAGTAAATTCAGGCTCTATATATGTCTGGTGGTGGCTGGTTAGTTATCATCAGGGATGATGGAAGGAACTGGCCCAAGTGTCACTCACATTCCAGCAGGCTAGCCTGAATTTATTCTCACAGTTGCTGCTTTCCATCGGCAGCCAGCGAGAACAACCTCCAATGCCCAAGTGGCGCAGTAACTGAGTAACTGAGGCAGTTTGTAAATAAAATTCCATTTTAGTAAGCTTAAATTTAATACAAAATTTGCACATTACCATATCGAAACTACTGTAAGTTATACTTCATAAAGTCATTCTGTTTCAAAGGTGCTCAAAGCAATTTAAAATGATAGATTCATGAAATATCAATGATATAAACCACTCTCGTTCGCTTTAGTCAACCCAATACAGATATCCAAATGCAGTTCTGTACAAAAACATCATTTCCAAAGGGATATACCTAACTTAGTTTAGTGGCTATTTCTAGGGAAGTGACCAGAAAATCCATCTCAGTCACACAATTTCCTATTTTTGTTACCTCAAATTTTGAGGAATTAATAATTTCACAAAAAATGGAAACCAAAAATGATACAATGATAGCCAGTTAGAAAGCCTTGCCATTTCTGCTCTATCCATCTTGTGCTCATCCCACCAAACCATTACTATCTGTTTGCTATACCTCCCAGTGTTTATTACTTTTATTCAAGAAGTAAAATGTTTAAAGCAAATCAGCAAAACCATACTTGTATGGATTTCCAAGTAGGAAATGAGGCAAAAAGATATAATGGTATTTGCAAAAAGAAAACATGTTCTGCATGATATGTTTGCCATTCTCCTTAGTTAATTTTTGTTTAGAATTTATTTACTAAGTTAATTGAAGAACGACTTGTTGATTCTTTTCAAGCAAAATTCTAGATGTTGGCTACAGGGGGCGGGAGGGAGGAGGAGGAGGAGGAGGAGGAGAGAGAGAGAGAGAGAGAGAGAGAGAGAGAGAGAGAGAGAGAGAGAGAGAGAGAGAGAGATCAATCCATCCCATAAAAGAATATCATGAATGTACTCTGGTAGAAACAAAATTAGATTTTAGTGAATGACTCTAATTTTACAATAAATGACAATTTTTTATAAATTTAGTGTTCTCTAATCAAGAAATTCCAATTTTCTATTGAGCATGTTAAAGGAAATGGAGTATTTAGAAAATAAGCAATAAAAACAAATAGCTGGGAACAGCAAACATGAAGTCAAAGAAAAATACAAGATACTTGAGAAAACAGCTTTAGGAACTTCCATAGTTTCTAGCTTTCAGCCATCAGGAATGTGTCCAACCAAAACTAAGATTTAAATGCCATGAGGGGGAAAAACGGGAATCTTAATATTTAGTAGTTTAGTTACAAAGAGAGTATGTGACCTAAATTCACTGTAGAACTGCTCCTATTTTCAGTTACCTCATACTCGTCCATTTCTTAAGCTTATAAATATACTGGTAACGTGATGGACACAGAAACATTCCAAAACAAAGACCACACAGGAATTTTAATATTAACTTGTGTTGAGCTAACAAACTAACAAACTAAATAATATTATGTCCCTGGAGAAATCACAACCCTACACGAGTACACAGGCTCCTGCGGCAGAGAAAGCCAGAAACCAGGCTGGGTCAATCATGAGATCACCCCTTGCATTCACGCATACCCCTCCCAGTCGTTTCAAAGAACTTTCACAACAGAAATCAGTTCAGGGCCTCCCTGGTGGCGCAAGGGGTTAAGCACCGCACTCTGAAGCAATCCACAGCACTGCAGCACGAGTCAACACACATGGTGCAACAGACCTCTCCAGTCTGCCCGCTGCTCCCCTCAGCAGTGTGTTTCAGTCAGTCTGCCTGTTCTGTTCTCCGCTCTGGCTCTGGCAAATCCTCTCACACTGCCTGTACCCCTGTTCTTGTATTCATAAATAAATAAATCTTAAAAAATAAGAAATAAAACAAATACGACCACAGTTTGTTTTACTATTCATCAGGACGCAGCATTTCATTCTCAAGAGAATATGTTACTATACATCGTTAGAGTTATGGTCAAGTTTGGATATTGAAAGCAAACAGGTCTTGAAAGTAACTGTTAAAATTCAGCTAATATATAAACTTAGCCAGTTTTGCTACTTCTTTCTATTATCCGTATGGTAGAACCTGGTGGGGAAAAGAGATGCTGTTAATGGGATTGTTCAGAAAGAAGTATGGGGCCTCCCTGGTGGCGCAGCCAGTTGAGCGCTGTGCTGTGAAGCTGTCCGCAGCCTCTGCAGCATGGTTTCGATCCCAGCCGGCCAGGGAGATTCCCACAAGGCATGGCAGACCTCTCCTGTTGCGCCCGCTGCTGCCCTCAGCAGTGTCTTCCACCCGTCTGCCTGTTCTGCTCCCAGCTCTGTCTCTGGTGAATTCTCTTACCCTCCCATGCCTCTGACTGTACTCCAGTTCTTGTATAAATAAATAAATCTTAAAAAAAAATAAAGAAAGAAGTATGGTAGGAATAGTGATGCTCCCTACAATGGAATGAAATTCAAGTAACTTCAATTAGATGACTAGGTTAGTCGAGGTTCTCCAGAGAAACACAACCAATAGGACACATACACACACAGTGAGGCAGGAGGGAGATAAAGAGACAGAGAGAGAAAAACTCAGATTAAGAAATTGAGTTAGACAATTCTGAAAGCCAGCACACTGGAGACCCAAGGAAGAGATGATATTGAAGCTCAAGTCAGTCAGTTGGCAGACTTCCTCCTTTCTTGGGGAAGTCAATCTTTGTCCTATCGAAAGCCTGCTAATGATTAGAGGAGGCTCACTCACATTATGGAGAGCAATCTGCATTACTCCAAGTCAACTGATTTAAATGTTGATCTCACCTAAAAAATATCTTCGTAGTAATATCAAGAATAATAAATATCTGGATACTGTACCCAATCCAAGTTGACACATAAAATTAACTATCACAACAATTACTCTTCAGCAAAGACTTCTTTTTTTTTTTAATAATAAATTTTATTTTTATATTCCCCATACAATTGCAGCCCCCCCCATTCTGACCCCAATCCCTCCCCTCCCACCCCCGCCCCCTAAAAGTGTCTCTGGTTCGTAGTTTTTTGTTGATTTTGATTTTCACTTTCTTATAGTTATTCGTTTTCCTGGTCCCTTATTTAAGTTTTCTAGATTCCTGCTATGAGTGAGACCATCCGGTATTTTTCTTTTTCTTTTTGGCTTATTTCGCTGAGCATGATCCCTTCCAGTGCCATCCATGTTGCTGCAAATTGCATGTGTTTATCTTTTTTGAATGCTGAGTAATATTCCATGGTATATATGTACCACATCTTCTTGATCCAGTCATCTATTTTTGGGCATTTGGGTTGTTTCCAAAGCTTAGCTATTGTAAACAGTGCTGCTATAAACATAGGGGTGCAGGTGCTCTTTGGAATTGATGTTTCTGTGTCCTTTGGGTAAATACCTAGGAGTGGAATTGCTGGATCATATGGAAGCTCTATGTTTAGTAGGTCCAGAAATCTCCACACAGCTCTCCACAGTGGTTGGACCAGTTTGCACTCCCACCAACAGTGCAGAAGAGTTCCTTTTTCTCCACACCCTCGCCAACATTTGTTGTTGCTAGTTTTTTTAATATGTGCCATTCTCACTGGTGTAAGATGGTATCTCATGGTAGTTTTGATTTGCATTTCCCTGATGACAAGTGATGTTGAACATTTTTTCATATGCCTGTTGGCCATTTGCATTTCCTCTTCAGAGAAGTTTCTTTTTAGCTCTTCTGCCCATTTTTTGACTGGATTCTTTTCTTTGTTGTTGTTAAGTCTCATCAGCTCTTTGCAGATTTTTGTGATCAGTCCTTTATCATTAGTGTTGGGTGCAAAAATGTTCTCCCAGTTGGTGGGGTTTCTCTTTGTTTTTGTTATTGTCTCTTTTCCAGCAAAGACTTCTTGAATAATAAGCATATTCCTGGAAAGTGGTACATAAATAAGATTTTAATAGATAAAAGTCTTATAGGGTTTCTCAAACTAAGGCTGTTTTCAACCTGCAACTTGGCCCTGCATATTCCTGAGGAAATCCAATCAGATGGATACAATAATTCAATAAATAATTGAATAAGAAACTCTGGCATTGAGACTTGGAGGATTGGTGGTTGAAAGAAGTCTTGCTCTTCTTAAACTGGTAATCTGAGGTAAAGCCTGCGTGTACTCACACCTATTTAGTTATCATCTAGTTCCCATTGGATTTGTTCAGTCTAAAAACAGTAGCCTCCTGCCTTAAATACATGCCTTTGTACTCCCTTCCTCATTTTGAGGCTCATTCCTGCCCTAGACCTCAACTTACTTGACCAGAGAACAAATGTTCCCTTTCCCTATGAACTGAGACTACTTTGACCCACCAATAGCAACTCTCGGCCTGAATCCAACCGTTACTATATGGCTGTTCTTCAGGGTTGAGCTTGCTGTGTCACTCAGAACACTTAATTTGAACCTATATCTAGTACCCAAGTTTGTGGGGGGCCTGTGCCTGTGTGGGGGCCATGTGGAAGGGAGCCTCTCCCTGCTCATAGGTTCACAAGGGCATATCAAGCACATGGTACGAAAGTCATCCCAAGGTAAAGAATCCGGAATGGGGTGGATTAATATTTCCTGTGGCACCTTGCACATAGCGAGTTCTCAGTTAATATTAACTGAGCTAGTCAAGCAATAATTAGTTACATGCAGTCCTGGTGGTCTGAAGGTTAATGTGGCACATTAGAATGTACTGGAATAAAATAGGTCAGCAAAGAAAGAGCCCACCATTTGGTAAGGCATGGAAATTTTCTATGGCAATAAAATAAGAACTGCTTCAGAAGTCTAATAGCCTCAGAACAGCTATGGTGTGGCACAGAGAAGGAAAGAAAGGAAAAAGAAACTGTATCTAGTGAATTCTAACACATTACTTATCAGGTGCCCTTTATGTAGTTTGCTTAATTTAATCCCCAAAGAGATAGAAAGTACTCACAATTTTAAGGATGAAAAAACTAAAAAAGTTAAGTAGCTTGCCTAAGCTCACACTATCATTACTCAAATCCAGATCTGAATCCAGAAACCATATTCTCTTTGAATATTCCAGCATCCACCCCAGGAACCAAAAATCAGAAAGAAATGCAGAGTAGTCTAAGTGGACAATCTGAGAGAATGGCAGCCTGTCAAGAACAAGGCAAGAAAGATCTCTGGAAAAAGGAGATATGTCACTCCTTGAAAAGACACTGCAATGCAGCTCTACTTCTTGTGACTTGGGTTGGTGGGCATATAGTAAGAAAGCTATGGTTCAGGTAGCAATAATAATATTTACTGAAAATCTATTGTGTACTTATCTCCTACACTACATGTACTACATATATTAAGTTCTATCATTTCCAAAGCATTTTCTTAGCCAGGGTTTCATCTGGCAGAGACAAAGACTCAGATACATGGGAAAATGCCAAAAAGTCCAGTTTTCAGCAATGGGAAAGAAGGTTCGGGCAACAATGATTAGCCAATACTGAAACCTAGACGACTAGGCTGGAACTCCCTGAAGTCCTTCTATATAAAATCAGAATTAATGCAGGCACACAGACCGGCTTGAATCTGCAGGTAGGAGGCTAGGTAGCCCCTGATTTAGGATACGGAAAGGCTTCAGAGCTTGGAAATAGGAAACCCCTGATGGCAATTTCATTGAAAAATGCCAAGCAGCTGCAGATATCCATATCAAGGGACAGCGGAAGCTTTGACACCTTTGAGAATGTGATGCACTAGTTGACTCCCGTGAGAATGGCCACATCCCAGCAAACGTGACAGCACAGTAACAAAGCGGTACAGGAAGCCCTGAAGAGCATCACTTCTTGTTGAAACCTCTCCTCCATGACCCCACACTGAGATTTCCAAGATATAGTCTCCTGTCTGCTCATTCTCCAACCACTCCGCTGTCGTTTGCAAGCTTTATTCATTGTCTTTCAACGTTTCCTAATTCAGTGAATTAGTACTACCAGCCACTCAGTTGTACAAATGAGAAATTCAGACATTTTCCTTAACATTTCCTCTTTAGCCCAAGTTTCAAATTACCTGAATAGCCATCAAATAACATGCTAATGATCACTTTGATCTGTTCACTTCTCTCCGCCACCACTACCCTGGTCCAAAACTCCATCACCTCTGGTCTTAACTTCTGAGTTTCCCCTGGGATAGAATCCCAGCTCCACCACATTCCAGCTGTAAGTTGTTGTGAATATTCAATGACAAAATGTATAAACACTCTGAACTATTGTCTTAACATACAGTAAGTGCAACATAACTGAGAGCTTTTAAAATTCTTTTTGCATTCACAGTTAGCACTCCATCTTTTCACTCTCCACACTGTAGCCAATGTGACATTTTCTATAATTACTATGATCATAACCTCCTTTTGTTGAGCACACATGAGTAACTGCAGACCTCTAAATGGAGTACCATTGCCCTTAAGATGACATATCTATCGATAACGTAATGATTCTGACAGACACGGGTATTATAAGCATTGACATTGAAATGACCCTGACTTACGGAAAGGTGGGAGTAGCTCAGATAAGTTTTTGGTTAAAAACGAGCCACTTGGGCCTCCCAGGTGGCACAGCGGTAGAGCGCTGGGTTGCGAAGCTGCCCACAGCCTCTGCAGCGCCGGTTCGATCCCCGGCCGCCAGCGAGGGTCCCACATGGCGCGCAGACCTCTCCTGCCGCCCGCTGTTCCCCTCAGCAGTGTACTTCATCTGTCTGCCTGTTCTGCTCTCTCCTCTGGCTCTGGTGAATTCTCTCACCCTCCCGCACTTCTGACTGTACCCAATGCTTGTATAAATAAATAAATAAAATCTTTAAAAAAAAAAAAACACAGATAAACTTTAAAAAAAAAAAAAAAAAAAAAACGAGCCACTTGTTGGGCCTCCCTGGTGGCGCAAGGGGTTAAGACACAACCTATGTAGCTCCCCACAGCCACTGCAGCACGAGTACGATCCTCGGCCAGGAAGCTACCCACATGGCACAGCAGACCTCTCCTGACTCGCCCACTGCTCCCCTCAGCAGTGTGTTTCAGTCAGCCTGCCAGTTCCATTCCCCACTCTGTCTCTGGTGAATCCTCTTACCCTCCACACCTCTGGCCTGTACCCCAGTTCTTGGTGTGGGGGGTGAGAAGATTCACCAGAGAGAGTGGGGAGAGTGGGGAACAGAACAGATGGATTGACTGAAATACACTGCTGAGGGGAGCAGCGGGCGAGACAGGAGAGGCCTGCTGTGCCATGTGAGTTGCTCTGTGGCCCGGCTGGGGATGGAACTCATGCTGCAGTGACTGCCAATTGCTTGATAGTGCTGTCTTTAACCCTGCACTACCAGGGGGGCCCAAATAAATCTTAAAAAAAAAAAAAAAGAACCACTTGTTTAGGAAGATAACCAGACCTGTGAAAGTCAAGGATAGGCAAAACACTGCTGCTTTTTATATCCCACCTAAATAAAAATTAACAGGTGGTCCTGATATTATGTCTCTGAAAAGTGGTGTAAATATAGGCACTGAATTTGAAGCAATTTGAGATATTTCTGGTTCTGAAGCCTATTCCAAAGTTTGGAGAGGGCCACCTGAGAAGTGGCAACTGCTCTCCTTGCACAAGATGGAGGGCTTCAAGGATTTCTCCAGACTGGAGCCATCTACTCTGCGTGCCAGTCTCCAGAACTTAGTCAAGAGATTGCTTACTTCCTTCTTTTGCTGTCAGTTGAATTGAATAGTTATTATATTACAATGTGGACCCCCCTCAATAAATTCATATTGAGATTCTATGTGTTTGGATTGAGTCCTAGGTGAAACCTTCCTGCTTTGTGAAAGTTAGTGCTTCAGAGATCCCAAACTTGATAGAACAGGAGAAAGTTAAAACTCGCTAAACATAGACCAGAACTAGGAAGTTCAGCATGAAGCGACCACTGAGCTTCCCACTGGACTTCTTCTAACTTTACTGTTATTCCATCGGCCTCAGCTCCTGACACTCCACCTGTTTCCTTCCAACCCAGGGTCTTATTCTGGCCACGTAGAAGGCTCCCATTCCTTTTGCTTAACTGTTCTTTCTCCTTCCGTTCTTGGCTCAAACATCACTTCCCCAAAAAAGGCTTTGCTAAGATTTATGAACACTTTCAAATTGTCACATACCTCTCCTGTATTGCATATATCATAGTGGCTGGTTTGTATTTCTTTGTACAATTCTAGGATGAGTTTCTGCTTCCCTTACCTGATTGTGTGTTCCACGGTGTTAAGGAAGCTGTATATTTTTGTTCACTTCTAACTCAGCAGCATGAAGCATGGGCCGGCACATCATAAGTGCTCAACAAATTGGTAGACTTAAATGAACGAAGATAGCTTGCGCAGAAGGATCAAATGGAAGCAAAAAGAAATTGAAAGTTGAAATCATAAGTCTACAGATGACATTGTAAAACGGTCTGGAACTGAAGCAGTAATGAGGCTGTGGAAGCAAAAGCTCTTAGACCAAAATGGTGTTTATAAAGGAAAATAAAAGAGAATAAAATGGAGTTAGACTAATGGGAAGAGCAGGGGGAAGAGAAAGCGTTGTTTAATTCATTGAATCGGGACAAAACAACTGAACCGGACTTCTAAATTTAGGTGGGTGCATATACACACATGCACACTTTATAATCTTTCACTTTCTAGGTTTTTAAAAATAACTCTCAAGCGATTTTTGATAGAAAAGAAAAACCTGGAAAAAAAGGAGAGTTCCTTGGGCAGAAGCGAGACCCATGCCTCCCTGGCCTTCTGTCCTGCGAGCTTGATTTCCAGGGAATCCATTCCTGTTTCTAATATTTTTTGCTTCTCTTTGTTTTGAATAGAACTGCTAGAATGAGGCAGCTCAGTACTAGAAACTTTCACCTTCAAAACTCACCTTTTCCAAGTCAAAGCCCTCTCGTCCTCATCCCTAATGCTCTTAATTTGCCTCATGTCTGCTATTTAGACATGGTCCCCAAAGCAGTTGCCATTGGACCTTTGTCCAGCATTTCTGCCAGCTTCCCTGCCCCTGTGGAGGAAATTCAAGAGGGCTTTATGTCTAGTCCAGGGATTATCAGCCCAGAAGTGGAGACCCATTAACAAGTTTTGAAAGGAATTTAGTGGGTCAAGATGAGACTATTTTTAATGAAATGAAATGAACCAAACAAAAACCAGAGTGCATTGCATATAATAAGGTTTATCTTATAAAACTTTCTAAATTCAATTATATGTGTATGTATTAATTTATGATGTAAAAGATACATCTTTGCTTTTGGCCGTGGTCAAAAAGGCTTGAGATCTACCAGTTTAGCCTTATCTACTGTGACTTCATGCTGTATCATTTGACTAGGTCTTATAGGGTATCAATTAGACAAGCTTTCATCCCCCAAGGAGCTTAGTTCAGTTTTAGATTTGATGTAAATAACTGAGAGAACACAGATATTAGTGCCATAGATAATGATAACGTTTACAGATAATAGGTAATAATTTAGTCTGATAATAATAAAATGTCATTTATAATGTTGATTAAGAGCATTTGGGGGGGCCTCCCTGTTGGCATAGAGGTGAAGACTCACTAATATTATGCTATCACACTGTGGCCTGAGTTCAATCACTAGCCAGGGAGCTACCCACATATGGCACAGCAGACCTCTCCTGTCTTTCCCACTGCTCCCCTCAGCAGTGTATTTCAGTAGAGCCACCTGTTCTGCCCCCCACTCTGTCTATGGTGAATCCTCTCAACAACACCCTCCCTACACCTCTGGCCTATACCCCAGCTCTTGTATGCATAAATAAATCTTAAAAAAAAAAAACAGCATTTTTGCCAGGCAATATGCTAAATGTACTTTACCCACATTATATTTCAATCCACATAACACTATAATGTAGATCCCATTCTAGCCTCCATGTTATAGAAGAAAAAATGGAAGCTCAGAGATAGTAAGCAACTTGTCTTACTTCCCAGAGTTGGTCAAGTGGTAGAGTCAGGACACAACTACAGGGTCATTTGAATGTGACGCCCACACTGTCACAGGTCAGCACTCTGCCATCTCTGTAATCAGACAATTGCCCCACCCACTGGTTCTTATAATACCTAATAAAATATTTCCCAGGCCATAGCAAATTCTCATAAAAGGCCCCCTTGTCACTTAATTAGTTGCAAAATCAATTGATCTCCCACTGAAAGAGAATTTCTCTTGCTCTGAGTCTGCAATGCAAAAAAGAAGGGCAGGGTCATTTTGTGACCTGTCCTTGGTTGCCTTGTACAGTTCACCGTCTTTTTTATGTCGCTGGGTCCATAAATACTAAGAAGCTGACATTAATAATTTTTCCAAAAGCAAGCAACCAATTCCTGCATAAATTTTCTTTTACCTTCAGGGAATTCACTGTAAATATGAATGGTGTTTAAGCTATTAAATGTTAATATGCTTAACTCATTAAATCGTTTTTTTAAAGATTTATTTATTTGTGCATACAAGAACTGGGGTACAGGTCAGAGGTGTGGGGGGGGTGAGAGGGTTCCCCAGAGACAGAATGGGGAACAGCACAGGCAGACTGACTGAAATATACTGCTGAGGGGAGTAGTGGGTGAGTCAGGAGAGGTCTGCTGCACCATGTGGGTTACTAGCGCCCCGACTGGCTGGGGATCTAACTCATGCAGAGGCTGTAGGGGGCCTCCCTGGTGGCCCAGCAGGTTGAGCGCAGCGCTGTGAAGCTCTCCACAGCCTCTGCACTGTGTGTTCGATTCCCAGGCAGCCAGGGAGACACCCACATGGCACTGACTTCTGCTGTCTCGCCCGCTGCTCCCCTCAGCAGTGTTTTCAGTCATCTGCCTGTTCTGCTCCCTACTCTGTCTCTGGTGAACCCTCTCACCTTCCCATGCCTCTGGCCTGTACCCCAGTTCTTGTATAAATAAATAAATCTTTAAAAAAAAGAATAATTTGTAGGAAGAGATGGTCTAGTAATATTCATATGCCCACATGTATTTCTGGCAGGGCTATATGTAGTGCCCAAAGGAACACCAGGCAAGTGTTGGTCAGAGCACAGCCTGAGTGTGAATGCTGCTGGGTAGGAAACTACCTGTGTGGACAACTAGTCCCAGATGTGAGGAACATGGTGAGCACTCCAGTGCTGAGTGCAGGAGGTCGTGGTGGATTGGACAGCTTGAAAAAAGAAAAACAAACAAACTGTGACATAAAGAAGGAAGCATGGCTTACAATTTGGATTATCCTTATATGATTATTTGTTTTTCAAAATGCTTCAGATCATTGTTATTTTTAATTATTAAATATTAGCTACAATGAATCTAATCTCTGTCATATATGTGTAAATTGGGAAGCATAATCACAACATCTGTGAGTCCACTGACCATGAAAGAAATGCTGGAAATTGGCTGGGCCTCTATATTAGGGCAAAATATGTAATTTTGGGCCTCCCTGGTGGCGCAATGGTTGAGTGGTAGGTTGCGAAGCTGACCACAGCCTCTGTAGCGCCGGTTCGATCCCCGGCCACCGGGTGAGGGTCCCACATGGCGCGCAGATGTCTCCTGCCGCCCGCTGCTCCCCTCAGCAGTGTACTTCGTCCGTCTGCCTGCTCTGCTCTGCTCCCCGCTCTGGCTCTGGTGAATTCTCTCACCCTCCCGCGCTTCTGACTGTACCCAGTGCTTGTATGAATAAATAAATCAATCTTTTTAAAAAATGTTATTTTATTTTGGCCTCAGTGTTTAGAAGGCTGAATAACAAATGCCTACATCAATACCTTTCTTAATTTTCTGAACTTGGAATTATTGTGAATATCAAAATATTCTGTTTCAAATACAGGTAAGCATTCTGCATGATACTTAAGCTGAAAATGCCCTTATAACAAGAGTATAATGCTGCACTAATAAATGATTGCTACATAAATAAGCTATTAAATTTATGCATAAGCACACTAATAATGAGTGTGAAATAGTTAAACAGGGAAACAGATTAAGAATATAAATATATGGGCCTTCCTGGTGGCACAAGGGGTTAAGCATCACACTATGAAGCAATCCACAGCCTCTGTAGAACGAGTTCGATCCCCTGCCGGCCAAGGAGAAACACACATGGCACCGCAGACCTCTCCTGTCTCACCCGCTGGTCCCCTCAGCAGTGTATTTCACTCAGTCTGCCTGTTCTGTTCCCCACTCTCTCTCTGGTGGATCCTCTCATCCCCTGTGTCTCTGGCCTGTGCCCCAGCTCTTGTATGCATAAATAAATAAATCTTTAAAAAAAAGAATATAAATATGAAAGAAAGGTGTGTTAGCTACATAACTCTGAGAAGACAATTATATGCTTCTGGAAGTAATAAGTATTAAAATATTAAATAACAATACATGGCCAAATAGTATGGACTATATGATGATGCTGATATTCCTTAATTGTTTGGCATACTTGTTTTCCAACGTGAAAAAAAAAATAGTCCTTAAGTACTAAATTTAATTTTCAGATATATAATCCCATTTAGGCAAGCCTTTTAAGGAAAACTTATATTTGAGAATGTTTTATATACTATGAGGATGAATTTAAAATGGAATATCAACTTTATAACCGAAAAATTTCATAAGGAAGAAAAATTCCCTAATCAGTTATAACTATATCAACAACAACCCATATTCAATCTCCTATATAACAGACTATAGAGTATAATAAATATTTTTTGAAAATATTTATTTTATTTGCTTATACATACAAGAGCTGGGGTGTAGGCCAGAGGTGCGGGGGAGGAGGGGTGGTGAGAGGATTCACCAGAGAAAGATTGGGGAGCAGAACAAGCAGATTAACTGAAATACACTGCTGAGGGGAGCAGCAGGTAAGACAGGAGAGGTCTGCTGCAACATGTGGGTTAGCTCCCTGGCCGGGGATAGAACTCGTGCTACAGTGGCTGCAGATTCCTGCACAGTGCTGAGACATAACCCCTTGCACCACCAGGGAGGCCCGAGTATAATACATAAACACAGCAAATACTAAAGAAAGTAGAGGAAGCTTAAACATATCTTGTTTCTTCACTGACTTCAGTTCAGAGCAAACATGTACTTAGTGTCATATATGTGTAGTTCATTATCCACAGTAGCAATCTAGCAGTTGGCTATGATTTCAGGGATAAGATTTACCACCATATATTAATTGCTTCAGCACTATACACATAAATTTAGTGCATACTATGTGCAAGGCAGGCGACATAGATACCATACCGATAATGGGACATGTTCCATGTCTTGAGGAACTCTCAGTATAATAAATGAGGCAGATATCAATAAATAAATCAAGATCTACTATGTTATAGAGAGAAGTGTGTTGAGAGTTGCCCGCAGCATGGTAGGTGGGGTGTCTGGGAGAACCAGAGTACACTTTCTGTAGGAAGTGAATGATACTTGGAAGGCATTTTGAAGGGCAGTTTATCTAGATAATGGAGTAAGGTCTCCAGAACTTATCCCATAAGCCTGGTGATTGTCACACCACTGGAATATAAGTGCCATGTGGTCCCAGATTAGCACTTGAACTGCCTTGTTCTCTGCATTTGATCGCAGCATTTAGCACAGTGCCTGGCACAGAGTAGACCCTCAATAAATATTCGTGAAATAAATGAAGGATACATATCTTCCTAAAACATTTTTGCAGTTTAAAAAATGCTGCTCTATGTATGTAATTGGTCATATCAGGTCCTTTTGGTGTAATCAAACCAGATGAGATTGAGAAGTAGTTCCTTAATTGGCAAGTATCAGAACAGATACAGAATACATGATAAAGTTGTAGTTATTTTAACTATATAAAATCTGACCTTCTTAGAAGATGTTTCTTACATATGAGAAAAGGTTAAATTTAAAAGTGCAGAGCAGGGAGACTCTCTTACGATTCCCTACAGCTGAAACAACAGTCTCCCACTGAATGCATGAGATGCTCACTTTCATTTTACTGCCTGCCTGAATTGACTATATATGGTCAAGAAATTAGAATACAGATGTGAGGCTAATTGCTGTGAAAAATCAATGCCTGTCATTTTCTATTTTTATCATGACAATGAATGCTAGATTGTTGCATCTAAACAAGAATGGGAATTATTCACTGTAGAAGAAATCAGACATGGAACAAAGACCAGCTCTATAAGAACAGGATTGACATTTCTAAACTATCAATAGGTCAGAACCACTGCCTCAGATAATTCTTTAATTTTCCATCGTTACCTTTTTTTTTCTTTCTGCAAAGTTGAACTGTAGCCTGGGGGCAATACTTTAAGACAATTATTCCTGATCTTGGTAATGGCCCAATCATGGTCTCTGAGGAGCTACCAAGGATTGGCAAAGAATGAATTCAGTGACTCTTCTCTGCTTTCCCAGTCTAGACTCCTAGCATCTTGTGTACTATCCTCACACCCCTTATCACAGTAAAACTCTAATTCACCCATAGGTTAGGTTCTAAAGTCAGCAAGTAAAGTGAAAATAGCAGAGTCAAAATTAGCATTTCCAATCACTTAAGTCTGCCATAAAGTATAATACAGGTAGTTGATGTATACTGCCTTGTATATGAATGTACAAATGTAGTGTGTGCACAAGAAAATTCTCTGTATAAGAGATTACGTAGGCAAAATGTAGCTCTCAGTACTTTAATTCCCCTCAAAAGAGAAGAGTTCAGAATGGAAATCATAGAAATGTATGTATGCCAGGAATCCACTGGCATAATCTTCTAATGCTGATCAATTCCTCTAGTCTTTAATCTCCATAAATTTATGCCAGGAATCTGTCCATTTTGACAGCTTCCCTACCCTCTACTCTAACTATGCCTGCTCAGTTCTGCTCAATATAGTTTTCAATTGACTAACATAAAGCTGAGAGGTGAGGACAAGGACAATATGGATAAGATTCACTCCAGAACCTACTTACTGTGACACTATAGTGACCTCAACAATGACATATGTCCTAAAGGTCACCCTGGTTACAGGTAACTCAACAACTGGCCACTATGCCACTCTGCTACACTCTCCACTGCCTGAGGTGTCAGGTATGGGGCCTGGACAGGTGGCCTGGGAACTTCTGAAGGCTGAATGAACATTGTTTAACTACAATTAGGCCACAGTTGTACTTTGTGAGTTTCTATATTTTTTTGTCTTTAAAGTAATTACTCTTAGGGACTCCCTGGTGGCGTAAGGATTAAGTCTCAGTGCTATCAAGCTATCGCCAGCTCAATGGGGCCTGAGTTTGCCCAGGGAACTAACCCACATGGCTCAGCAGACCTCTCCTGTCTCACCTGCTACTCCCCTCAGCAGTGTATTTCAGTAGATCTGCCTATTCTGCTCCCCACTCTATCTCTGGTGAACCCTCTCACCACCCAACCCCCACACCTCTGGCCTAGACCCTAGTTCTTGTATGCATAAATAAAATAAGTCTTTTAAAATAATTAAATTAAGTAATTACTCTTATATGTTATTTCATCATTAAAAATAGGTACTACAAAAAAGGGATAGGGGTATAAATGAGTGTTATGTTCTTTTTACATTTCTCTTCTTTCCTAATAGTGCTCTATAATGATGATACATTGTTTCTGAAATCAGAAAAAAAAAATTAATTATGATCACATAATACAACTCACATTTTAAGCTACTTTAAACTCTAGTATCACCAGTCCTAAATGTTACACAATTAAGGATTGTGATAAAAGGAAAGCTAAGACACACTGTTTGAAAAAGAAACTGATTAGACTAAATACCTTAATTGTGCAAGAATAGTATTTGATTGCTTCTAACTTGGCAACATTCTTAATAAAATTCAACAGCAATTAGTACTCTTTTCAAGACAAAATTGCATTGTCATTACTTTCATAAAAACATCATCTCCTGACTTAAGTTTGTTGTGAGTCCCATTCACTACTCTGAAGTAGATACTACTTCTAGGCTGTTATAAGGATGGGCTTACTAAAGGTAGCAGGAAAAAGAGACAATAGCCTCACTGATTATTTCCCATACATTCAAAGTGCAAATACCACCTGCCCATCACACACTCCTTAACTTTAAGCACTTGGACATACTCACATTCCTCATTTCCTTGCAGATTTAGCTGTCACTTGTATTATGCACACTCTTCAACTGCATCCTGTCTGTACAAATGCAAATACGGAGAAATAAGGAAGTCACTGTTCCACAAAGGTAAAAGGTTGAAGAAAGTTTGCAGCTTCCGCATCTCACCTCAGGTCAGCACTGCTTGATACATATACATCCTGTTACAGATAAGGTTCATTTTCACTGGCATCAAATGCCAGTGAATTAGAGAACTGATGTAGTTCAAAAAAATGAAATTAGGCATAATTAAAACAGCACTGTCAAGCTGTGGCCAGCCACTGCAGCACGAGGTCAATCCCCACGCATAGAGCTGTCCCACATGGCACAGCAGACCTCTCCTGACTCGCCCGCTGCTCCCCTCAGCAGTGTACTTCATTCAGTCAATCTGCCTGTTCTGCTCCCCACTCTCTGTAGTGAATCCTCTCTCTCTTTCTCTCTCTCACTCACACACACACACACACACACACACACACAGACATACACACACACACACACACAGCCACACCTCTGGCTTACACCCCAGTTCTTATATGCATAAATAAATCTTTAAAAAAAGGAATGAAATTAGATGAAAGGTGATATCACGGGAGGCAGACATACTGACCTGTGTTTTGAGCTCTACTACCAAGTATGGCCTTGATGTTAACTGTTTTTTTTTTTTTTTAAAGATTTGTTTATTTATACATACAAGAACCAGGGTACAGGCCAAAGTTTTTCTGGGGGGTGAGAGGATTCACCAGAGACAGAGTGGGGAACAGAACAGGCAGATCAACAGAAATACACTGCTGAGGGGAGCAGCAGGCAAGTCAGGAGAGGTTTGCTGCACCACGTGGGTCACCTCCCTGGCCAGGGATCAAACTTGTACTGTAGTGGCTGAGGTGAGCTTCATAGCTTGCGTCTTAACCCCTTGTGCCACCAGGGAGGCCCCCTTGATATTAACTGTTAAATAAGAAAGTTGAGCTGGAGGTATTCTATAAGCCATTTGAGTTCTAAAATTCCATTTATCAGATTTCAAATTTTAAGCATAGCACAATGTGTCAAATAACAGAACTCTATTTATTAAATTAGTTTTCTTTTTTTTATGTTTTATTTTATTTTATTTATTTATTTGTTCGTTCGTTTTTGTTTATACAAGCACTGGGGTACAGTCAGAAGCACGGGAGGGTGAGAGAATTCACCAGAGCCAGAGCGGGGAGCAGAGCAGGCAGAAGGACCGAAGTACACTGCTGAGGGGAGCAGCGGGCAGCAGGAGAGGTCTGCGCACCATGTGGGACCCTCCTTTGGTGGCCGGGGAGCAGCCGGGGATCGAACCAGCGCCGCAGAGGCCGCGGGCAGCTTCGCAACCCAGCGCTCAACCGCTGCGCCACCGGGGAGGCCCTAAATTAGTTTTCTTAAGCAGCACTGGGACTTTAGCACAATACCTACAGTTCACATTTTGGAATTGCATAAAAATTCCTACTACTACACATCTTTATGCCACCAAATTTGAAAATTTAGAAGAAATGGATAAATTCATAGAATTATATAGCCTCCTAAAACTGAATCAGGGAGAAAGAAAATTTGAACAGAGCAATTATAAGCAAAGACATTGAAACAGTATCAAGTCTCCCAAAAAACAGAATTCCAGGACCAAATAGCTTCATGTTTGAGTTTTAACAAAGTTTAACAGACAAACTAATACCTACCTTTCTTAAAGTCTTCCAAAAAAATTGAGAAAGAGGGAATGCTCCCAAACACATTTGTGAGGATAATCACAAAAAAAGACAGACAAGGATATCACAAAAACAGAAAACTATAGACAAATATCCCTGATGAACATAGATGCAAAAATCCTCAACAAAATCTGAGCAAATGGAATTCAACAATACATTAAGTAGATTATACACTTTGACTAAGGGCCTCCCCGGTGGCGCAGGGGGTTGAGCGCAGCACTGTGAAGCTGTCCATCAGCCTCTGCAGCACAGGTTCGATTCCCACCCAGCTAGGGAGATTCCCACATGGCGTGGCAGACCTTTCCTGTTGCGCCCGCTGCTCCCCTCAGCAGTGCATTTCAGTCATCTGCCTGTTCTGCTCCTCACTGTTTCTGGTGAATCCTCTCACCCTCCTGTGCCTCTGGCCTGTACCCCAGCTCTTTTATATAAATAAATAAAATAAAATTATACACTTTGACTAAGGATGATTTATTCCAGGGATGCAAGGATGTTTCAACATCTGCAAATTGATCAATGTAATTCACCATATTAACAAATGGAAAGCTAAAAATCATATGGTCATATCAATAGATGCAGAGAAAGGATTTGATAAGATTCAACATTCATTTATTATAAAAAATTGGGGGTAGAAGGAACATACTTCAACATAATAAAGGTCATATGTGACAAACCAACAGCTATCATCGTATTAAGTGATGAGAAACTGAAATTTTCTTTTAAGATCAGGTACAAGACAAGGATGTCCAGGTTCACCACTGTTTTTCAACATAGTATTGGAAGTATTAACTAGAGCAAGTAGGCAAGTAAAGTCAAAAAGAATTCAAATTGGAAAAGAATAAATGAAAAGATCAAAGAGAAAATGGAACCCTCTTACACTGTTGATGGGAATGTAGAATTGTCCAGCTCCTATAGAAAACAATATGGAAATTTCTCAAGCCATTAAAAATACATCTGTCATGTGAACCAGCAATTCTATTCCTAAGTATCTACCCAAAGAATACAAAAACACTAATTTGAAGGGATACACACACCCCTCTGTTCATTGCAGCACTATTTAAAATAATCAAGCTATGGAAACAACTGAAGTGTCCAAGGACAGATGAGTAGATAAAGATGCGGGATAGATACACAATGAAATACTACCCAACTGTAAAAGAACACGAAATCTTGCCACTTTTGACAACATGGATGGAACTACAGGGATTATACTAAGCAAAATAAATTAGAAGGAGACCAACAAATACTTGATAATTTCACTTGTGTGCAATATAAGGAAACCAAGCAAAGGAACAGATAAAAACAAACCAGAACCCTTAAAATCTGATTACAGAAGTACCAAGGAGAGCAGGGGGAAGGCTGAGACATTGGAGGAGGGGACCTGATGGATTATGAGGGTTATTCGTACTTTGGTGGTAAACGTGGTGTGATAACACACATTGTAGAGCTGTCAATCTGTACTCCTCCCATCTCTCTCCTCTTTTCTCTCTGCCTCTTCTCAGTCCTCCCAGTCTTTTCTACTTTCACCTCCCTACCCAGCTCCACCGTTCCTTAAACTGTTGCAGGGAAGCTGGAACCTCCCCTTCCTCTGGGGAATACCCTGTTACATCTCTACATGTCTCTCTTCTATGCATCTCCTTCCAAGTCCTCCAGTCCTGGGTGCAAGTCGAAGCCTAAGAAGCAAGAGACCCCAAGCCTGCAAGTGTTCCGTTATATATCAAGCATGGCTGTTTAACGCTACCCTAGTCCCTGGGGACCACTGTTCAAGAAGTCAGATTAAATGCATACTGGGAGTTATAGTCCTAGGCCACTGAGATCTCTGTAGTATGGAGGTGGGGTGGAGTCCATAGAAATGACAAATGGTGGAATTTATTCAGGACGTCATCATTCAGAGTTTGCTCCCTACTGTTCGTTCCTCTAATAGCTATAGATTGGAGATTCCAAGGAGCCACTTCTTGCTAGAATGGCTCACAAAACTCCAAGAAACATTTTACTTACTAGATGACCAGTTTATGAAAAAAGGATAACTAAGGGACAGCAAGATAGAAGAGGTGTATAGGGTAAGTGTGGGACAGGGCAAGGAGCTTCCATGCTCTCTCCTAGCAACACACTCTCCACATATTGCCATGTGTTCACCAACCCAGAATCTCTCTGAACCCCATCTTTCTGGGATTTTAAGGAGGCTTCACTACGTAGACATGACTGACTGAATCGATCCCCATTAGTCATTGAACTCAAGATGGTGAAAGTGGGATCGAAAGTTCCAACCCTCCAATCACTTAGTTGGCTATCCTGGCAACCAGCCCCATCCTACGTGATTTCCATTAACATAACAAAAGATGTGTACAGCTCATCCCGGAATAAAGTGATTGTTCTGTTATAACTCAGCTGAGGATTGAGCAAAATGTTATTTGAGGAGCTGATTTCCTTACACTTTATTTTCCTCAAAGCCACAGTTTCCAAGAATCTACTGAGGATTTACTGTAAGGAAATTCTAAAGCTGTTAGTCAGGAACCATGGAAAAACACCAAACTATTTCTTATAAATTACAATATCACAAAATGAAACAATTTTTCTTCAGTTGGCATCATGATCCCTTTTAATATGAAGACTAATTGGCAAAAATAACACTACATCTAATTATACTTCTAGTCACAGTTTGAGGTTAAGCAGTTACTCCAGGGTGCAGCTACCAAGCAAGGGGGAGATGACTTTGTGCTCTGATACTTAGTGAAAAGGAGGTTCCTGTGTCCACAAGCCCCACCCCCCAAATTCATTCTATCTGTGACTGAGGTGGTCAATCTGCACCCCTTCCTCCCAGGGCTGCCTGCTGAATTTTTAAACTACTTTTCCCCTCAAGGCTGACCTTGACATTCCTTTGAAGAGGATTTCCTCTTGATAAAGTCATTCACAACATGGGATAATGCCAGCTTTGTGATCTGCCCTGGGTTCTACAAATGTAGCCTTAGTAGCTAAATAAGTTTTCTTTGCTTTATTCCAAAGTTTCTGTGGCCCACTAAGGAGGTCATTGCAATCGAAAAGCAATATTCTGGATCCTAGATTATAAAACTTAGTTCCATGGATCTGTGATTCTGAAGTTAACAAGTCATCCCTAGGAGTCCTTGAAAGAAAGTGTGGACATGCTTATCAAAACCCACTTGGTTAAGGACAAGAGCAAAGGATCTGCCAACAGGAATGTGGCCTCAAGTGACTGGATTGGAAGTCCAGCCTGGATGTGTGCCATTTGTAGAAAGACAATTTGCTAATGTATTTCTGTTACACTACATCCTTCCTAGAGGAATGTGGGGAAATCTGAATCTCCAGCATGAACTTTGCCCCAAATTCAAAATCCACACGTCTCATTGCCTACCAAACATCTTAACTTGGGTGAGAGACTTCTCAAATTTAGTTTGTCTAAATGAGTTCATTTCTTCCACCCCACCCAATCTACCCCCAGGCACAAACCCTGCTCTTCCCTCAGACTTCCCATCTTGGCCGTGGTAGCCCCGTTCTTGGACTTGCTCAGAAGAGAAACCTCAGTGTCATTCATGACTCCTCATTCTTTCATACCCCACATCTGGTCCAGAGAAAACTGCACTGGCCCTATTTCCAGATCCTTGTCCACCATTCCATTTATACCATTCAGTCCCATTTCTCTTCTAGATCACAGCAGTAGCCTCCCGAATGATTTACCTACGCTAGATTTACCTACACTATCCTCACCCATTTTCAGTCTATTACTCACCCAGCATCCGGGGTGATACTGTTTGAACTTAACAGAAGCCACTTAAAACCCTCCAGTGACTTCTCATTTCACTCACCAAGAAAGCCTTGCTGTACTTGAACACGCCACCACGCAAATTTCCACTTCAAGATTTTGTACTTGTGCTTCCCTCTACCTGGAGCGCTTTTTCACCAGATCTACTGGGATAGGTAGATCTGGTGATCATTTCCTCCAGGTTTTTACTCAAAACTTACTTTCACATTGAGGCCTCCCCTGACCACACTTACTAAAATCCCCAAACAAATATCCTGAAACCTCCATCTCCTTTCCCTGTTTTGCTGTTCTTAGGACTATCCGTTGCTAACAAATTGTGCATTTCACTTACTTATCATGTTAGTTGGTTGACTATTCCCCTGGCATAATAGTTCTACGATAGCAGAAAATTTTATCTGTTTTATTCACTGCTTTATCAGCAATATTGTAACAGGGTGGTCCCCAGGAATGGGGGAGGTTCCTGGTTTCCTGCCCCACCCAAGGAAGGGTGGAGCTGAGCAGGGAGAGAAGCAGCTGCAGAGGAGGCTGAAGAAGGAAGGAAGCAGGATGGTGAGCCAGTAGGAGACCTGGAGGAGGTACATGGAGCTGAGAGACATGTGAAGAAACTGCGCTTGCCTTTTGGTCGTGGACTGGGTGACACAGATGTGGGTGAGACTCGTGGGTCCCCACTAGAAGGTGCTTTAGACTTGTGGCAGGCTTTGGGGCTTTGCTCTGGGCCAATCCCGTTTGGGTGGACTTTTACCCACGAGGGGACGGGTAACTTTGGGTGCTTGATTTAGAAATTATATTCTTTGCCTTTCCTGTATTGTTTACTTGTATTGTTACTTGTTCAATTGTATTAAAGTTCCTTTTCATTAAAATCTCATATGCTTTATGTTGATGCAGCAGATGGCAGAACCTATTAAGAGCAGGCAGGTTTGCGGGGTCTGGGGTGCCCCTCTCCTTGCCCTGTAACAGTATCAGAACAGTGTTTGGCATGTAGTAGTCACTCAATAAATGTTAAGTGAATGGATCTTGACTGAATGAAAGATACCAAATCTGGATAAAGAACGGTTTCATGAATTTCCAAATACTTTCAGTGTGCCCTTAGGCCCCAGCTACTTTTTTTTTTTTTAATTTTTGGTTTTTTAATTTTGCATATTTTTTACATCAATTTTCTATGGAGGAGCATAAAAATTCATCAGGAATATAAAAGTAAAACACAAGCTTCAGCAGTAATTGTGTACCAGGGTGAAGTCACTTCAAATGCCTCTTTCCCCTTGACTTGCCAGATGATCTGCACATACTTGTCACCAGCATTAAGGAATTCAAAGTTATTTGAGAAGCATTTGTCCAGGTGACCTTCTATACTGTGGGAAATGCAGAAGAGATAAGAAATAAAAACATGTCATCAAAATGGCCTGAAAGAAATGCTTTAATTTTAACATTGGCCCAGAACATTTTGCTGATCGATAGAATTTTCTAAGCCCTCTCTGTATACTCTACAGATACCATTAGAAAACATGTCATAGTCAGAGCCTTTTGTTTTTGCTGCTGCATGAGGAAACAGAATCAGATTTCCCAAAACTCAGGGCATGTGGACAGAATATGCTCCCCTGGGAGGCCCAGGATAATAGACAGAACACAAATCCCAAAACTGCAGTGGAGTATTTATTTTTTTTACACATATTTGCTGAGTACCTACTCAGTTGTTAAGATTTAAAAAAAAGGACATTGTTTTTAAGCCTGAGAATTTTTTTTAACATACTGTAATTATAGTTATCCAACTGACTAAAAATGGCACTAATAAGTGATCAGATGTGATGCTTACAAAATGGATGTATAGCTTAAGTGCTCTCATTGATTAGGAAGTCTGAGAACCTCTATGGGATGCGATAAGCCTGCAGCCAGGAAGCATAATTTTCACTACTAATATTTTCCATAGTAGCAATCAATTCATGTCAATTTTGTAGTATGCATTGGCTTCTTAGGAAAGAAAGTACCAGAGTGATGAAAGAGGAAATGTGCACAGTTGATCTATGCAGCTATTACACATTGGGAAATAGTAAAGATGAAGAGTTCTAGATTGAAAAAGGTAACAGAAACCCCAAGTTCTTCTATTAGTTTTGCCACTAAATTACCATGTAACTTCCCCTCTTTAGCCCTCAATTTCCTCATCTGTAAAATGAGGATGAGATCTCCCCCAATGTTCATGCTAGCTGGCATTCTATGAGTCTGTGAAACTATGTCTGTAGCCAAGTGACTCAGGGCACATACATATTCTGAAATAATCAACACCACCAACACGTAAGGACTAAAGGGGAGTGGATAAGTAGCCATTACACCAATGGACCTTGCTCCATAGTCAACTTTTCCACAGATATGAGTAAGAACTCAAAGTCCAGGACACAAGGCTGACTTACCCCTCCTCACAGCCCATCCCCATGCAAGGTTACTCTTCAACTCTTCAGAAGTCAAATCAGGGATTGTCAACAAATCCAAATCCAGTCTAACAAGTCCCAGCTTGTCAGCAGGTGAGGGGAAAGTATTGACCAGAACGTGAACAATCACTCTTTTTTTTTAAATTTATTTATTTATGCATACAAGAGCTGTGGTACTGGCCAGAGATTGGGGGGTGGGTGAGAGGATTCACCAGAGACAGAGCGGGGAGCAGAACAGGCAGACTGATGAAATGCAGTGCTGAGGGGAGCAGCGGGTGCAGCAGGAGAGGTCTGCGGGCCATGTGGGACCCTCACCCAGTGGCCGGGGATAGAGCTGGCTCCGCAGAGGCTGCGGGCAGCTTCGCAGCCCAGCGCTCAACCACTGCGCCACCGGGGAGGCCCTGAACAATCACTCTGAAAGATGGGGCTGTAATTTGGATTTAAGGCTACCTTGGTTAAGTATTTGGTTTAAACAAAAGTCATGAAAGACCTTAGGGGCTAGGCAGGAGGGCAGGAAAACCTGATGTGTGAAAGTGGATACCTACCCCGTCCTTGGTTCCTCTTCAGCGATTCTTTCTAGATGCTGTCTGGCTGCACACCCAGTTGTCCTCCTTTCAGTTTGAGTTTTTAAAGTACTACCAAATAATGAAAGGTCAGCGCTAGAATCTAGGCCAGTGCCTCTCATGATAGCAGGTGGACTTAATTTAGCACATGTTTTGTGAGACCAGCACAGATCTAAAATAAGTTAGACTACCTTTTAGAAAAGCACATCCTCTCCACTTCCTCCTGGTAACCACCGCTCTTGTAATTATATCAAGGCAGATTAGTCTCAAAAGACCTTTGTGCTTGAACCAAAACTCAGAGACCAGACCTTTTCACTACACCATTCCTATATCCCAGTCTCCCTAGTTTTACAGCCGTCCCAGCAAATCTCAGCTTCAGCTTGGTCTCCAACAACCATTCAGAACTAGACATCTCCAAAGCCACATCCTCCAAGAATGCATCCCCACATCCAAATACTATGTCCACTATCAGGTCACATGTCCCAATGTGTTAAAAATTGTAACTACCATCCTTGGACATATAATGCATTGGGAGCTCCACAGGAGAAAGAGATTGCCAGGTAATTTTTATTTGGCAAGGAGACAGATAAAAGTGTCCATTTTCTTTTTTCCTCTCTGGTTTCCTTTCCTTCTAGTCAGGTCTTACCTCTCACAAGGCGCTGGCTTTTGTTACCATCCTCCTGTCAAACTAAGACATTAGTATCCATGCTTGCCAGTAATGGAAGCTGGAGTAGAGAAAGTATATAAATTATTTAAACCAAAAGATGCATCAGAACAATTTCTGCACTGGCAAAATGCAGCTCTCCTCACACCTGTGTCTATGTAGGTGCTTCTCTTTATTACTTTCCTTCTTGTCCAAGTAAACCTGTCCTTTTAAAATGTAAAAATATATATATATATATATATATATATGCAAACTAGGGTTCTCTATGGACCATACAGTGTCTTGCATCTTTTTTTTTTTAAAACTACTAACATTTGGGGCTTCCCTGGTGGCGCAAAGTGTTAAGACGCAACCTATGAAGCTGTCCGCAGCCACTGCAACACGAGTTCTATCTCTGGCCAGCCAGGGAGCAACCCACATGGCGCAGCAGACCTTCCTTATCTCGCCCGCTGCTCCCCTCAGCAGTGTATTTCATCAGTCTGTCCTGTTCCCCACTCTGTCTCTGGTGAATCCTCTCACCCCTCCCCCCACACCTCTGGTCTGTACCCCGGTTCTTGTATGCATAAATAAATAAATCTTAAAAAAATAAAAAATAAATGTGAACACTTTTTAAAAAACTACTAACATTTGAAAAGTGGGAGCTTTCACATAACCATTCCAACGTCCATATTTCCTTGAAAAATTGCAAGAACTGGCAATATTGGGCCCATACTCTCCTGTGGTGATATTTGACAAGAGTTAAAGAGAAGCTGTCCCCATTTGAAATGACATGCACTGTCCACATAGCCACATTCCTCACCTTACCCTATTGCCTCCTCACTCATCTCCTGCAGCTGGATATCATTACATTTGAACTACTGTTTTTCTTCCAGTGAAAAAGGTGGAATAGTTCCCCTCTCTGTCTGACAAGAGTAAGAAAACAAATGATATAGACATACATTTCACAAATGTGTTTTTCAGTGAAATATAATCTATCTTATTTCATTCATTTAAATCATCTGTCTGCCACTACAAAGATCTGAGTTTCAACTTCGACTTTAAGTAAACAGACATTCAAAAATTAGCCTATAGGGAATTAAAAAAAACTTTCTCCACTACCTTAGTAGGTACTCTGGCTTCAGCCCTGGAAATGAGACCAACGAAAAATAGTTTTAACAAGAGAAACAGTGTTTATTAACACTTAGCATGCATACGCACACAGGGAAATTTGGTGATGAGTAACACAAAGGGATGTTTAAAACTTGGGTTTATATACTTTCCCCATTTCCTATGGCACATATCACTTTCTACGATGTATTAGACACATTTATAACTCTCCCAGCCAAACTTAAGCTCCCTAAGCATAGAATTTGTGTCTGGAACATCTTGATATTTCCATTTCTCATCAGACAAAGCCTATCTCTGAGCCAAAATATTTGCTGACTGGCTACTTGGCTTGGAAGGATGCATGGATGGATGGATGGATGGATGGATGTATGGATGGATGAGAGAGAGAATGAATTTCTCATATAATACATTCACTAACCATTTTGTTCTCTTCACATTTCTTTGGAGGCCTGCAGTTAGAGGTTAGCTGGTAGTTATAAAGAAAAGTGAAGGTAGTAAGTTCCAAAAAAAATCTTCGGCACCTAGAATGAATGAATGAATGAATGCATTTCATTAGTCCAACATGGGCACCGATACATAAGGCCATGCAGTCATGTCAAAGCTACCCTGCTACCCTGAGGCCTGCCCTCACCCCTGCAGACTGCTTGATCAATAATTGCCTCCTTGAGTAGTTCACCCTCAAAACTGTCTCCTGTGAGTATCAGTCCGAAAAGTCACTGCCCAGAATTCTGGAATCCTCTTCCACCCAGCTCTGGCTTAATAAACTTACAATACAATAGATGATATACATTTCGGGGAGAACATATTTCATATTCTATCCTTCGATTCCTTTGAAAACTGACCACTATAAAGATTGCCAATACTAATATATGCTTATTTTTTGAGGATTACTTCATTCTTCTAGTCTTTTTTTGTTATCACTCTAGTCAACTCTATCATGTGTTAACAAAACTATAAGTGATCACCAAGTTTTTATGTCATATTCCTTTCCAGTCCATTCAGATAGTCCCTGGTCTCCTCTGAAATATTTAGTCTAGTTTCATCCTAGAAAACAGACCATTAGAATGAGAACTAACCTTAGAGATTGCCTCGTCCATTTTACAATGTATTAATTTTTTGTTGTTACTGTAACAAATCACCACAAATTTAGTGACCTAAAACAAGACAGATTTGTTTTCTTGTTATATAGCTCATGAGGACACAAACCTGAAACCAGTCTCACTAGGCTAAAGTCAAAGTGTTGGTAGGGCTGTTTCCTCCTGGAAAATCTTGCCTTTTTCAGCTTCTAATGGTCTGCATTCTTTGGCTTGGAGGCCCTTTCTTCAGCTTCAAAACACATCACTCTAACCTCTGCTTCCATAATCGTATCACCTCCTCTTGCTCTTACTCCTCCTGCTTCTTATAATGATCATGTCATTACACTGAGCTCACCCAGATAACCCAGGATGATCTCCCCCATCACTGTTCTTAACTTGATCACATTTACAGTCTCCTTTGTCATATGAGGTAACATTCACAGCTTCTAGCATGGACATATCTAGGGAGGGGAGATTTATTTCAGTTTACTACAATAAATGTGGGGATTGGGGTCCAGAAATGGGCAGTGAGTGACCTATTGAGTGGCAGGGCAGAGTCTCTTATGTCTCTTGACTTTCTAACCACCATTCACTACAAAGCAAATCTTTTATGGGTTAAGATCTGTGCATTCCAATGAAATGATTAGCTAATCTGATGATCTTGAAATGGTTACAAAATGATGATACCAATCCTTGTCCATTGTGCGGACAATTTTGTATATTTTAGCATGACTTTCATTTACTTTAAAGATAGAAAATTTAAGGCAGATCAAGAAGAAAGGGTCAATAAGAAATATTAGAGAAGGGAGGTGGACAGACTGGAGCTCCCAGCAGGATCCAAAGTGACAAGACTGAGTTGATTAGCAGGATTGCATAATCTTGCTGAAAATTACTTTATACAGGTAAAATATATATTGCATTCCAATCACATGAGGAAATTCATAAAAAATATAGAGTCTCTACTATTTGTCATCCATTAAATATCTATATTTATATATTTATATATTATATTTTATATTATTTATATATATTTATATTTCAGCAGGAGACAAACATAAAACAAGTGTCCGAGTCCAACTGACATAGTGAAACTCTTATGAAAACAGATGCATTTTTAATGATATTTAATCAAAGATTAAATTTAGAAACTCTTTTGAAATAAAGTAACATGGTGAGTACTATTCCTTAACATGGTGAGTACTATTCCATGACACTTAAGTGAAATCTATAAATCTCATATTCATAACAAAATGAATTCTATGCTGGCTATCCTGGCTATAAATGAGTAATTGTGACTTTATTGAGAGCTTAGTAGGAATGCTGTTTTCCATTGATTCTGGTAATGACATAGAAGGCATAAGTTCTATTTACAACAAAGCATGACAAAGAAGCATTTCATCTTGTGGTTACAGTTAAATTCACACTAAATATAAAATTATTGATTGCTGCTGAGACATAAGCTACAAGGCATAGCTCTAAAGATCAATGAATTTAAATGGTGCTAACTACAGTGAACATCAAATCAGCCAATAAATTCAGTACAGTTCGTCCCTAAAGGGAAATTATCATCAGACTCAACGCTTTATCTCTGTGGCAAACATGTCTGTGCAGAAATTGTGCATTCCTCTCTACAGCAAGCTGCAGAAATCCAGTTTACATATCCCATTACTAACAAAAAATTTGCAATGAAAACAGAAAACAATCTTTTGAAGAAAATGATGAGTCTTCCAAACAAAGCAAAATCAAACAAATTTGATATCCTCGTACATATATGTCTGGTTCTCAAACATCAGATTATTATTGTTTCTCTTCCAAGTTAATCCCCTACCACTTAGCCCTGTTATTGCAGACACTCAATCCCTCCTTCAAGCGTTCCAGGTCCTATTCTTATTTCAATCCCAAGAGATATTCTCTTCAATCACCTCAAACCCAGTCTGCCATGGCCCCCGGAGCTGCCAGCACTTGTTCCACAAGCCTCCTTTCTTCTGCTGTTTGGGGAAATCTCTACCCTCGCCAAGCCTCGATTTCCTCATTGAGGGAAATGGGGGTAAGTAACAATGATACTTCATAGGTTTATTGTGAGAATGAAAGCTGTAACTTATATAGAGAACTTGGTTGGGTGACTGTCACAAAGGGAATGATTATTGGGGGGAAAAAAACTAATAATAACAATATAGGACATGTAATGAGTTGTCTCCATTTAACTTCTCTCCTTTTGGACAGATGAGATTCTCATACTTGCTGTGTTTCCATCAACTTCGATACAGTCATCCTGTTAGGGGAGGGTCCATATTCCCCACCCCGCTTACATGCAGCCGCCTTGGACTAGGTACTGGGAATGTGAGGCAGAGCTCAGCAGCCAGGTGAAGCTCCACAACACAGAAGGTAGGCGACTAATATATGAGGGTCTCTTGTTTCTCCAGTTTGGGCTTGCACCAAGGGACTTAGATGAACTTGGAGGAGAGGTATGTGGAGGCACATGGGTAAGAGGCCCAGGGGAGGCTGTCCTTGGCAGAGGCAATTGCAGCTGTTATCTTGATTTTGTACTTTTATTTTGCTGCCTTTGTCCCAGACTTGTCTGGTCCCTTTTGCTCTATTTTTCTGTTTCTCCACCAGAAAGTACCTTAGACTTGTGGCAAGCCTTTGGGCCTCAGTGGCCTTGCTTCAGGCCAACCCTGTGTGGCTGGGCATTTGCTCACAAGGGAATGGGTAATTTGGGGTATTATTGGGAGACCATTATTAGTAATATCCTCTCTTCTTTTCCCTCTCTTTATACACTAATCCTATTAAACATCTATCAAACTGAGAGTCTGCTCTGACTTTGTGCATACAAATGGCTGGATCCCTTTGGAAAATGGGAGTTTGGGGAATCCTGGTTACTCCTGGGTCACATGCTAACAATCCCTTCCTCTAATTCTAGTTTTTTTTCTGCAAAATTCTTAATTTGGCCTGCCCCCTGCCCCCTCGCGCCCCAGCATATCTAAACTGAATATACCTTCTGGCCGGCAGCCAATCAGTCTTTACAGGATGAAATGAATGTATCTAAAGCCCACATTCATACTGACACAAATCATGGAATTTTAGAGCTAAAAGGGCCTTGGGGGTCTCCCAACTCACATTGTACTGTAGTCCAGGATGGTATTGAAATTCTTTACCACAGAGAACAGGAAAGGGGGAGAGAAATGAGGTTAGGGTGGGTAAGACAGAAGTCAGGAATCCGTTTAAAGTTTTGCCTTGCTTCATGGGCTGTTTAGAAAGATCAACCGAGTCCCATCTCTTTTTATTACAGAGGGGGAACCAAGGAGCCAAAGAGGTTAAGTGATTTGCGACAAATCACACAAAAAGCTAGTGGTAGAGCTTCAATTAGAATCCAAATCCCCTGGCTCCCAATCCTGTACTTGAGAATTCTTGCCCCCTCAACAGCGCTGCCTTATACTAACACAGACTCGATTGAGTGCAAGGCTGTGAAAAGGCTTCCTATGACTGGTCTAAAATTTTGAGTTGCAAGTTTACACCATTAAGGCTCTTTTCAGCAGCCATGCCCTCCCCCAAAGGATAGATTGTCAATTACTTGAGTCATTTACACTAGACCCTTCTCAGCTCTAACTGTGCTGGCCACTGGTTCTGTTACTCCTTCCAATCTGTGCCTGCCTACTTCCTTTACATCTGCACAGTATTAGTTACTTCATGATAATAATCACCTATGGTTTTCTCTCAAATGTACCTAGCACAGTACCTGGCCTCAGTAAGTATTCAGTGACTAGCCACAGAGTTATTGACCAAAGGACGAGCTACCACTTTGGCTCTCCATATTAGAAAAAGAGATCCACGCCTCCTGGACAACAACCGAGCTAGATGACCCAGTGCTCAGGACATTCCCACAACTTGAGCTAAGACTCAGTCAGGCAGGGCTGCTTCCATAACTGATGACTGATTGCACGTGGTGGAGCTCTCAGGATACTCATTTTCAATCAAAATGGTTGACATATTTTGTTTTTTTAATAAAATTTTTTTTAAGATTTTATTTATTTATTTATACAAGCGCTGGGGTTACAGTCAGAAGCACAGGAGGGTGAGATAATTCACCAGAGCCAGAGCGGGGAACAGAGCAGGCAGACTGATGAAATACACTGCTGAGGGGAGCAGCGGGCGGCAGGAGAGGTTTGCGCGCCACGTGGGACCCTCACCTGTGGCTGGGGATTGAACCACCGCTGCAGAGGCTACGGGTAGCTTTGCAGCCCAGCGCTCAACCGCTGCACCACCAGGGGAGGCCCTCATTGACATATTTTGACCTGGTAATCTTTAGACTAGTCTTTCTACAGCTTTAGCTTTTCTGCCTGATTTCTTCCTTATTCTACCTTTGCTTCACTGGGCATCATTAGCAGAGTACCTGGCAAATAGCAGGCATGTACTCCAAAAAGGTGTGATGAATTCAACTTTCCTTGTTCCTCAAAATCTTCTCCCTCACACCCTCCCACCCACAGCCAACATGTAAAAAAGGAGCCCTGTAGATTCCAGTTATCCCTGAATTTAAAAAAAAAAAAATGGCTTCAGCATTACTACCTTTGGAATGTCGAATCTTTTAGCCAGCTGAATTTTGGTTTGTTGACTTGAGAATTTGATTTTCTCCATCATCTGATACCTCAGACTTTGTCTATCCTAAGTAGTTGCAATGAGCCATCTGAGGTTTAGCAATTCTTCCCTTGAACATCTGCCAAGACACCCACTCTGTGGTATTAGCAGGATGCTAGTTAAATGCAGGGCTTGGACAGCAGCTGGACTTAAGTTTAGTTCTTAGCTCTACTACCTACTACCAAGCCATGTGACTTTAAGCAAGTTATTATGCTTCTTTGTGTCTAAGGTTCCTTATTTGTCAGATAAGACTAACAATACCTACTAGTAGTGCAATAAAAAATATATATTGAGTCTTTGTCCATGATTCCAGTCACAAAGCATCTAAAACCCTTGGAATTTTCAGAGTCCGATAGAATTGTCTTTTATTATTCATAACGAGCCCTTTTCAACATCTGAGATTATGCAAATGGTATTCAAGATGGGACACTTCGAGAGCTTCAGGATGAAGGTTGAACTTCTGGAAGAACAAATAAGTGATCAGAGGATTGGAACTTTCAGCTCTACTACCAGGCCTCCAGGGAAGGAGGGACAGACTGGAGACTGAATTGTATAAAATCTTTTGTAAAAGACTAGGAGAGCTTCCAGATTGGAAGCACAGTGATGTGCTAGGAGAGTGGCACACCCAGAGAGGTCATGGAAGCTCTATGGGCCCCCATGCCTTACCTTCTGCATCTCTTCCATTCGGCTCTTCCTAAGTCTTACCCAATGTAACAATAAAATATAATCATCATCAAAAATAACGACAATCACAAGTAAAGCACATTCCTCAGTTCTGTCATTCTAGTGAACCATGCAACCTGGTGGGGAGGTGCGGGGGGCCTTGCTGCCCCAGCCAGATAAGACAGTGGCAAGCAGCTAAGAAAAGGGCCTCACACCGTGGGGCCGAAGATTTCCAAAGAGCCTCACACCATGGGGCTGAAGATTAATCTATAACTTATAAGCATCTCTTTGTTTTTTGTTCTTGGTCATAAAAAGAGAAAAACCTCTCAGAAAATACAATGGGCAATAAAGTATATGTATAAGAATATTATAAGCACATGGCATGGAGAATTACCTTAAAAACTAAACACTGTAAATTTGGCCCACCTGACAATGGGAAAGTTTGTTATACATGGACATGCCTGACAAGCAATCCAGGACAACGATTATAGTAAGTCCCCCTTTTGCCTTTTTTAGAAGTTTCTTAGGAAAGTTTTTTAATGCTCTGTGAAGTTAACTGTGTAAAGAAGTTTCTAGGTAGAAAACCCTGTTAGCTGATAACCAAAAAGCAGCTGGTCTCCAGCTGAAGGCCATATGAATAGAAGCGTCTTTTGATGCTTACGCTTTAGCTGATAGGAGTGTACCGACAGCTATCAGCTGTCTTAGGTAATTGTCTAAGCTAAAATAATGAGTTTTAGTGTAAGGTTTAGTTTTTTTTCTATTAACCTTGAAGACTACCGTCTTGCTGAGAACCGTAGGAGCCAGTAGTCTATGGGGAAAGAATGCACTGATTGTTTCTGCTTTGCTTCTATGCATATGATGATGTCATCTCACTGCTTGCAAAAAATGAATAAAGACCTGCTGAGTCCCTCAGTAGAAGATACTTGCACCTCATCAAGTGTCAGTGTCTCCTCACTACCTCATCCCCTTTCTCTTAGCCTTTAAGTTTCACCGACGCCGTCTCATCCTTTCAGGGACTCCTGACACGACATTTTGCCAAGGCTGGTCTTCGGCAGGGAGGTCAATTGAATTGGTCAGTCAGGCATTTGTGGCTGACATCTGAAATGAAGGCAGTCTGGTAGGAATGAGCTCTTAACATGTGAAGTCTAGACAAATTCTGAAGATTAAGTGCCAGAATTGAGTAGAATTCTTGGACATCCAATTGGTGTCAAAATTAGAGAATTAATTGGTGTTAGAAAAGACGCCACTTATTTGATGTCAGAAGGAAAAACAGAGTACCTCAGAGAGTTGTGAAAATTAAATAATCTGTGGCATATAATAAGTGATTAACAAAAAGCAGCTGTTACTTACATGACTACACTTCTTCCAGAGTTCCTGAAGACACCATATGTCTTTAGTACCTGGAAATCCTGCCTGGAACCTGAGCCACTTGCCTAGGTCCCTTGGTCGCCATCTAACTCTAACCATTCCCTCCCCTTCCTCTTGGACCTGTCCCTCTCTCCCTAGCAGCAATCTGAAATCCTCCTGAAACTGGACAAACATTCATAACTACTCATCTACCCCAAAGCATAATATTGCCATAGGCCTAACTCTTCTACCTGTGCTATGAGGCCCAAATCCTCAGATGAGACACTAATCCTGATAATAACCTATGGTTTTCTCTCTGGACATAAATACCTGCCCAATTCGAGGTGATATTTGTCCCATCACTTGGGATGATAAATTCAGATAGCTGGCCAACCACCTTGGATGAGAGCCTTAACCCTGGTTGAGCTAAATCTTGGCCTCCTCCCCAATCTTGCTGAGTCTCAGCATGCCTCACAGCTGAGTACATATGGGTTTGACTGAAAAGGCAGAACAAGACAGTAAGGTAATGATAGTCTCATGACTTTCAGAGCACTTTACACTCCAGAGGGTCTTAATATTGACTTCAAAAAGAATTTAAGATGATGTACAAATCTTCCTAGGATATTAAGGTTAGCTTTTGTCTAAAAAAAAAATCAGACGTTTCCCATGTGATTCACACATTACCAGAGGTTTCTGCCTTCTTTCTGAGAGTCTAGATATTCAGCAAAAAAAAAAATTGAAATACCACACTTTCTGCTAGCACCCCCAGGGAAGAAGGCATAGAAAGGACCATTGAGACCAGTATGACTGCCCTGCAACAAGAATCTGCTTGTCTGAGACCACCGCAGGAGGCAGAATGAATGGTACCTCTCTGTTTTTTTGGTTTTTTTTTTTTTTAAGAATCCTAATCCAATTACCTTCAACTCCCAAGCTCAAAATAAGAGTTTCCTGGATAAATATAGAAGTGAATTCATTTGGACAAGTGAAGCCTGTTAAATACAAAACCAAACCCCAAACCATTATGCATATGTATCTTTTTTTATATAACAGACTTGTTTCTAAATGTGCTGCACATTAAAAGGCATTTTAAAAATAAGTTGACCCATATTTTAAGCACTGTTATTTAAAGGAATGTCTCTGAGTCATTTTGCAGAGCAAATAACCACTCATTAATTTTGTTGTGAAATCCGATTTCCACACATTGCTTTTACTTTAAGAGAAAAATGATAACATTTTCTACTGATTCCCAGAAACACGAAGTCATGACCGATAGATCATGCTAGAATCTTGCCATGTCCACCTTGTAGCTGCAATCACCTGGAGGATCTGTCTCAGTTCCCAGTAACTAACTCAGTGCCATAGAGTGTGAAAGGGCCTTGGAGATCAGGACCCCACTCCACGACATAGCTAAAATAAGCTTCTATTCCATGGTCAAGATCAAGAAAAAAATATCAAGCTGGCCACAAAAATATTTTTAAGCCTAATTCCAAGCACGTGGTCACAGATCACATACCAAGTAAAGGTATACATTCTAATCCAGGAGCTCAAATGCTGGGTACATGTGCCAGTGGAGGCACTCAAGATGGCTGCAGGGCGCTGACAGGTGTCCACAATCGATGCCCTGTGAGTGGGCAAACATGCACCCAGACCTCCAGGAACCATGGTCACATTGTCTCCAGAAGGTGTCCTGGAGCCAGGAGGGACAGAGAAGCAGCACAATCTAGGCTTGCTGAGTTGGAGGGTCTTTAGAAGGAACAAGATGAAGGGAAAGTTTTCTCCTCTTTTCTCAGGTAGCCAGTAACCTGCCCCATTCACAAACGTAAGCTTCTCTATTTCTCACAACATCTTTATACTTTTTGACACTTCAGAAGCCCTAAGGTATCCAAAAGTCCCACATTTTCCCCACTACCTTCTGTCTGCCTGCTCCCAGCCTACCCGATAAACAAACCTTTCAGTTTCCTCACACTCATTGACATATTCTACTGACTTGAATTGTGCCAACTCCAACGAGGATTACATTTTTTTTAAAGATTTATCTATCCATGCTTGTAAGAACTGGGGTAAAGGCCAGAGGTGTGGGGGGAGAGAGGATTCACCAGAGACAGAGCAGGGAACAGAACAGGCAGACTGACTGAAATACACTGCTGAGGGGAGCAGCAGGCGAGTCAGGAGAGGTCTGCTGTACCATGTGGGTTGCTCCCTGGCCGGGGATCAAACTCATGCTGCAGTGGCTGTAGACAGCTTCATAGGTTGCATCTTAACCCCTTGTGCCACCAGGGAGGCCCACCAACCAGGATTACATGTTGCAGATGTATATGTTCCCTTGGTCCAGCAAGGATTTGAGATTGCTTCCCCTTAACAGCATGACACAACAGGAGGAAAGGATAAACACAAGCTAACATTTGTGAAGCCCAACTATATAAGGGCAATTTTAAGGCACTGAGGGGAAGGGAGGAGAAGAAAGTTGTCTGTCCCTGCTATGTAGCTTTTCCCGTAATCTGGTCACCAGGAGTGTAAAGGGGCAGGAATGGCCACAGTGCAGGTTTTCTGATCCCATGCAGACCGTGTAAAGGAGGAGTCAGAGTCCTCAGTGGTTTTTGCAGGTCTTTTATTGGGATTTACCCAGTACACAGCAGGCAAGGGTGCTGGGGAGCCTGGAGGCTGGCAGGCCTCCCAGCCCCCAGCAAATCCTCACTCTATCTGGGCTCTCCGGCCTTCTCTGCTTCTGCTGCTTCTCTCTCGGCTTCTTTTTCGGCTTCTGCTGCTAATGGGTGATGGGGTGGCCTGGCGGGCTGGGTGGCCACGTCACCTACCTCTGGGCCTAGCCTTGTCCCTGTGCCAAATCCACGTACCCCCTGTGGTTGCCAGCCAAGTAGGGGTTCTGTGTGGCTGGGCATTTCTGGCCTGGAGAGCTGGAACTTTGCACATGACATACGGGGTTGTTCCTGCTACAACTGCCCCCCAGCCCTGCCGATCACTACTGCTCCTGCTGGCGTCCCCGTGACACCACCCTTAAAAGTCCAGTCTCTCAGCCCAGGTGTACCCACTTCAGGTGCCCGCCATCAGGCATGCATTCAGGACCACAGGGTTCCCTCATCTATCCTGATGGCAGGAGGGCAGAAAAGCCTGATACCTTTTACCTACCCTAAAGGGAGATAGCTTAGAGGAGCCTGGGGAATAAACGGTTAATATGGCTTGGCCTCTTCCTCTTAAATATCAACTGTCAGACTTTTGCTGGGAGGACAGGGGAAGACTAGAAAGGGACCCCATAATTGGGGAGGGAGGGTTCACCTCAGGCGGTATATAATTAAGTGCCAACTGAGTGGCAGCAATGCTAGCTGAGATCAGAGATGCAGAGATCACTGGAAGCCGTGGTGACTGCGAAAGGTTTCCCGGGGCAGCCCAGCAAGAGGCTGGTATTCTGCACTTCTCAACTGCTCTCTGACAATGCAGCTTCTCTGATTTTCCACCACTCTTTCTCAGTGACTGCTCCTACCCTCCCAGAACTTAGCAAAAAGGGGGCCTGCTTCTGACTCCAGTCATCCAGGGAAAGAATGAATATCCACTCTCATGAAAATTTCAGGGAATGAAATACAAATCTTTACCTGTGAAAGGTGCAATCATTTGTGTGTTTGGGGCCGTGCTATAGCATGTAATTTGGTGATTATAATGTATGCGTTCCTCACTGGCAAGGAAGCTACTGCACCTGAAATGAATGACCGTTGTCTGTGACCCAGGTAAACTGCACCTAACTTGCTCAGGTGTACCGACTCTCAGCAGAATTGATATTCTAGAGTCCTGAGGTGCATATGGGGTCATGGGCTGGGGTGCCCTGTCCAGTGAGTCTCCATTTCTCATGCCTCCCTGAGACTGTTTCCATGTATGCACAGATCCAACCCAGTTCTCACCAGAAGGACATGTAACAATAGGGAAACTTCCAATAATAAAAAAATAGGTATCACCTCTATAAGCACATACAAGTGCCAAGAATGGTTCTAAGCTCTATATTAAATCATTTCATCCTCATTTGAGGTAGGTACTTGCTATGATTGTCCATTTCACAGATGTGCAAACATGCCCAGACAAGTAAAGGAAATTGCCCTGGGTTTCTCAACTAGTACAGTTACAACCCTAGATTCCAACAAATCTTAAGTGAATAACTCAAAAAAAATTATTTATATACACACCGTAGAGTAAAGAAAATGTCAGGCTTTTCTGCCCTCCTGCCATCAGGATAGATGATGGATCCTTGTGGTCCTGAATGCATGCCTGATGGCGGGCACCTGGAGCAGGGTGTGGGCGTAGGTAGATGGGATTCCCCTGGGCTGAGACTGGGCTTTTAAGGGTGGCGTCATGGGGACACCAGGAGAAGCCAAGAAGCCGAGAAACAACAGAAGCCGAGAGAGAAGCAGAGAACACCGGAGAGCTCAGATAGAGTGAAGACTTGCTGGGGGCTGGGAGGCCTGCCAGCCTCTCAGCTCCCCAGCACCCCTGCCTGCTGTGTACTGGGTAAATCCCAATAAAAGACCTGCAAAAACCACTGAGGACTCTGACTCCTCCTTTACCCGGTCTGCATGGGATCAGAAAACCTGCCCTGTGTTCAGTCCTGCCCCTACACACACCAATGTAACTATCATCCAGATCAAGATATAAACTATTCTAGGACCCCAGAGGCCTTCTCTGTGAAGAACAATCCCATTCCATTCTTCACCAGGATGAGGTAACCACTATTTTCAATTTCATAAATTAGAAGATATATACATACACACACAGGCAGTACTAAGCACTAACCATTGACAGTTATATTTGTTTTAAAAGGTCTAACTTCTAAAAGCCAAATGAAACTTGATAAAATTTGGCAGCCCAGTCCCTGAATATTTTGTCATCCTCAATGTGCTTATAGATAATCCAGACCCTACTTTTCTAGCTACCTTTCTCTCCCATAACAATTAGGACAACACCCAAATGTGACCTTAAAAAAGAGGGACAGCTTGAGCAACAGAAAATCAATAGGACCCATATCATTGTTGGAACACACTGACAAAAGGTTATCACTATTCGAGATGGCCAAGAAAGGCCTCAGGCTTAGTGAGAGTCCATGGGTTATTAGGGAAATTCCACATCATCTGTGACTCTGCTAACAGCATTCCTTACTAGGTCAAGGAATTGCACCTTTATCTTCCCTACTGGAGCTCAGGAGAATGTAAGGTATTATCAAAGCTTGACTATCTTCTACCCACAGGCTGGGAATTTTTGTCTTGCTCTAAAAGTCCAATCACCTAACAGGAAAAATTGCTCCTTGCTTCACTTCTAGAACTATGAAATAAGTAATGGAGCCAACATGCAACAGAAGGAATTGTTGCTGGAATGAACGTTAATATATGGCAAAATGAGAGGCAGAGAATCTCAGTCAGGGGAACACACACTTCCAGAGGAAGCTTTATGCTTAAGCCAACTAAAGCAGAACAGGGACCTCCCTGGTGGCACAAGGGGTTAAGTTTCAGCGCTATCAAGCTATCACCTCTCCTGTCTCACCTGCCACTCCCCTCAGCAGTATATTTCAGTAGATCTTCCTGTTCTGCTCACTATGTCTCAGGTGAATCCTTTCACCACCACCCCTGCACCTCTGGCCTACATTCCAGTTCTTGTATGCATAAATAAATCTTTTTAAAAAATTTAAAAAAGCAGAACAAAGACTCGAACGTACAAAAAGATGTGGTATTATCAGGAGACTCGTGTAGATCAGTGTTGCTACATTATTAAAAGATGAATGTATAGAAAGATGAACCTGGAGAAAAATGTAAAGATCATAAAAAGCTTTATGTGCCCTGCAAAGATGTTTAGATGCTATAAGCAATTTTAAGCTAGAGAGTCACCCAAGTAAATGTTACTCTGGCAACAGGGAGGAAAACTTAATAGAATAAAGGTGAGGCTGAAGGCTGCAATGATGGGGGGGCGGGGTGCTAAGGTACCCAGAGGACATCCAGGTATGACATTCTATAGGCAATTGGATATGTAGGCGCTTAGAAGAGAGGTCTCAACTGAAGGTTTAGAAGAGCAAATGATAGTGGTTCTAGACTGCCCAGGTAGAAAGTACAGGACAGTACATGCTCAAGATTAGAACCTTGGGGGCCCGCGCGCCTGAGCATGGGCGGCCTCTGCCCACATTCACGTGTCGGGAGGGCCGGGCTGCAGGTCTGTCTTTTTTGAGGCGGCGGGAGAACAGGGTCGCTGCCGCGGCCGGAGTCATGGCAGGACAGGCATTTAGAAAGTTTCTTCCCCTCTTCGACCGAGTATTAGTCAAAAGGAATGCAGCTGAAACTGTAACCAAAGGAGGCATTTTGCTTCCAGAAAAATCTCAAGGAAAAGTGGTGCAAGCAATAGTAGTAGCTGTTGGATCAGACTCTAAAGGAAAAGGGTGGAGAGATTCAACCAGTTAGTGTGAAAGTTGGAGATAAAGTTCTTCTCCCAGAATATGGAGGCACCAAAGTAGTTCTAGATGACAAGGATTATTTCTTATTTAGAGATGGTGATATTCTTGGAAAGTATGTAGACTGAAATCAAGATTGAAATGGCGTCATGTGAAGCTGCCCATTCCACTCAAGTTCTGATATCTTTCATCATGTAAATAATTTCTGTATCTCTTTTATAATAAACTAATGCTATCCAAACTGTGATGACATCCAGTGTCTCTAAAATTTAGTTTCACTGTACTTACAAAAACATTTCCAAATAAAAGCATATAAATGAATGGTTAAAAAAAAAAAAAAAAAGATTAGAACCTTGGGAAACAACCATGAACATTCCAGCCAAGGAAGAGGAGCCAGAGAATGGGATAAAATGTAAGAGGAGAAAAACAAGGGCAGAAGATTTCCACTGTCACCAAAGGAGGGAAAATTTTCCAGGAGGAAGTGGTTAATATTTAGCATGCTGTAAAGTGTTGCAAGACAGGAAAAGTATAGATTGGTCTGGCAATATGGAGGTCACTGGTGGCCTCAGTGAGACAGCATGAAGTGCTAGATCACACCGCGTGACTAGGGAGTAAGGAAATAGAGGCAGTCAGTTTAGAAATTTAGCTGGAGCAGGAAGAAAAGAAATAGAATAATAGAGGGGGAGTCTGCTGTAGACTGAATGTTTATGCCTCTTCCAAATTCACATATTGAAATCCTAATCCTAAGGTGATGGTATTTGGAGTAACTTTTGGCAAGCAATTAGGTCATGAGGACAGAGCCCTCTTGAGTAAGATTAGTGCCCTTATAAAAGACACCGCACCTCCCCTGGTGGCGCAGCAGTTGAGCACTGGGCTGCGAAGCTTCCCGCAGCTTCCGCAGCGCCAGTTCGATCCCAGCCCCGGTGAGGGTCCCACATGGTGCGCAGACCTCTCCTGCAGCCCGCTGCTCCTCTCAGCAGTGTACTTCGGTCCTTCTGCCTGCTCTGCTCCCCGCTCTGGTGAATTCTCTCACCCTCCCGCGCTTCTGACTGTACCCACTGCTTGTATAAATAAATAGGTTTTTTAAAAAATAAAAAATAAAAAAATAAAAGAGGCCACAGAAAGCTCCCTTAGCCATCTGCCTTGTGAACACACAGCCAGAAGATGGCCATCTATGAACTACAAGGCCAGCTCTCACCAAACATTGAATCTTTTGCTGCCCTGAACTTAAACTTCCCCATCTCCAGAACAGTCAGAAAAAAATTCTATTAACAGATTTCTGTTAAAAAGCCAACCAATCTATGGTATTCTGTTAGAGCAGCCTGAACAGTCTGAGACACAACCTTAGTGAAGAGAGGTCAACATACGATCAGTGTAGAGGCAGGACGGGCCACTGAGCAGGTTTTCTATGATCCCATGCAGACGGGGTAAAGGAGGAGAGTCCTGGAGCCCTCAGTGGCTTTTCAGGTTTTTATTAGGATTTACCAGGTACATGGCAGGCAGGGGTGCTGGGAGGCCAGGAGGCTGGCAGGCCTTCCAGCCCCCAGCAAGTCTTCATTCTGTCTGAGCTCTCCGGCCTTCTCTCATGTTCTCTCTGCTCTTCTCATGGCTCGGCTTCTCTCTTGGCTTCTCTGTTCCTCTGCTGCTTTCTCGGCTTCTGCTGGCGTCCCCGCTACGCTGCCCCTAAAAGCCCAGTCTCAGCCCAGGTGAATCCCATCTACATATGCCCACACCCTACTCCAGGTGCCCGCTATCAGGCATGCATTCAGGACCGCAGGGTTCTGTCATCTATCCTAAGAGCGGGAGGGCAGAAAAGCCTGATACTTTTTACCTTACCCTACAATCAGACAGACCTGAGCCACTTCCAGAAAGCACGGGTCCACTGGAGGCACTGGAAAAGTGAGCCAAGCACTAGATGAGAGATTGGCCAAAATAACTCTGAAGGCTTAAACTCAGACATTTTTCTGATAAACTGTGAAGCTTTTCAAATTCAGAGGAGCTTTCCAGACTCTAAATGGAACAGGAAAATTAAATATTTAAATAATGCATTTATGTGCTGCTATAGAGAAATGTAAAAAAGTGAAAATGTGACAGAAATCATTTTTTAGGCCTTCATTTTTTATATACATAAGATTAAACAAAAACAGACAACCTAAACTAAACTGAGATAGAAATCATTGCTGTCCCTAGAATTTTACCAAATTGGTATATAGGTAACATTTGCTTAAATCCCTCATGGTTGCAATTTACTAACAGAGGAAATACAAGTCAGCTGTAATGGCCTATAAATTAACATATTACTTATTAAGCAAATTTCCCCCTTGAGTACATCAGAACTTCTAAACCAGCATCACAACATAAGCTGAGAATGTAGGAAATCAAAACTCAGAGCTAAAACAGTCAGTGGACAGGTTATATGTTAAGTCAAGGAATATTGATTGAGCACCTACTGTGAACCAGGTATTGTTCTAGTTGATGAATGTCAACAAAAAAAAGATGTATCCACATGTATTCCTTCTAAAATCTGATCAACTCACTTGGAAAAACTGCTTCATTTCCAAACTATTTGGACTTGTGACCACCTCTATTTTAAGGCCATGCTGATCTTACTATATTAAAAATACAAAGCATGGAGGGAACTCAAAGGCTCACCAGCCTAACCCAACCCATGTCACAGATGGTAAAGTTGAAGTTCTGAGAAGTTTTTAAATAAAATAAACCAGTAGAGCCAGGACTGACTTCGTGCTTGCTCTCCCAATAAAAATGACATCAATAAAACCACAACTCTCCCCAAAATCCACTCTTGCCTCCACCACTTTATGTCAGGTTTTCAATAATCAGTTCTGCATTTTTCTCTGAAATAAATAGCAAAATATCTGTGACCCCTGGGCACATGGCCCAGATTGAAAACATTGATTGTAAACATCTCTCATCAATAGTGGGTGGGGGTCGGGGCAGCTGGCAAAGATCACCTAGCTTTGGGCTTTTAGCTAAAACGTGCAAAATTCCAACCATGTATTTGGGGATGTTTTATCTCTGTTGTCTAGCTGCTGTGGCAGAGAATGTGTTGTCTTAAAAATTTCTATTCCGAATTTTAATTAAATTGTGGCCTGTGGCAAAATAGAAAGACATTAAAATCAAATGCTAGTGTCTCTTTGTTTATTTTATGGGCTCTCATCTCTAACTAGTTCTCGCTGAAATAATTAAATGTCTTTCCAGCAAATGGACTGTTCAGGCTGTTTAGTTTAATGTTTCGTATAACCTGGCAAGCATGTGCTTTATAATTCTGTTGATTTCTGCTCTGCTCCACCCCTCTCCATCCCCACCACATATATACTCTTTCCTCTTCCCACACAGACTGACTGAAGGTTTCCACAGATCAGAACAGCATTAATGCCCCTGCCTCACACAGCCTGGCAGAGATTGTTAGAAACTGAGCACATTGTTTTGACATTAATGGGTCAGAGGCACATCTAGAATGAAATTGGTGAAGGTGACACACATTTGTGACACATAATGTAGTAGTATATAATGTAGCCGCATGGTCCAAGACTAATGCCCGAGATTCCCTTGTATTGTATGAAGGGAAAATTGCTTTATGAAAACTATAAACTCCACAGAAGGAGAGGACAGCAGAATTTACCTGGGGAGAGGGGGAGGGTGAAGAGGATGTTGCTGTCATGGTTAATAAAACACTTTTCTTTTTAAAGAAAAAGAGCTGGGGTACAGGCCAGAGGTACGGCAGCGGGGGTGGGGGTGGTGGTGAGAGGATTCACCAGAGACAGAGCGGAGAACAGAACAGGCAGAGAGACCGAAATACACTGCTGAGGGAAGCAACAGGTGAGGCAAGAGAGGTCTGCTGTGCCATGTGGGTAGCTCCCTGGCTGGCCAGGGATAGAACTCATGCTGCAGAGGCTGCAGATTGCTTCATAGTGCTGTGCTTAACACCTTGTGCCACCAGGGAGTAAAACACTCTTAAGGACCCTTTGGTGATAAAAGGCAAGGCCTGGGGCATTGTCTGCAGGAAGATTCGGCAAAGGGGAGCTCTGATTGGCTGTATAATAATGTAGAAAAGAGGTCCTTCTGGGGAAAAAGAAGTTGTTCTTGTGCAAACTAATTCTTTGCTTGCCTTGAATAGAGCCCCAGTCCAGAAATACAAGATGGAAAGCGGTGCAACAAGAGTGGACAGAAAACTAAGTTTGTCATTCTAATCAACTAACTCCCAATGTGTATTTACGATGTTCTTCCAGGCACTGGGCTAGGTGCCCTGCCCCATTAGCTCATGTAATCTTCCCAGCAGTATGATGAAATAGGGATCATTAGTCTCTTTGTCTTATAGATCTGAATATTGTGGTTTAACAATAAGGTTAAATGACTAACCGGAGGTCTCATAGTTACTAAGCAGAAGAGTTAGGATTCAAATTTGTCATTGACCTCCTCTCCCTCCAATCGAAAGAGGGAAAGTGAGGATATTTTAAACCCAGGCCTGCCAGCTCTTAGACGTGCTTAACCCTAAATAATAATGCCAGTGATCCGGCTACTGAAAGGTGGCAGATTTGGGGTACCTATTATGTACCAGGCATTGTGCTAAGTACTATACACAAGTCAGTTCAGTTAATGCTCATAACAACTTTTGTGGGTATAAGGTCAGGAACAGGCCACTGAGCAGGTTTTCTGATCCAGCAGACCGGGTAAAGGAGGAGTCAGAGTCCTCAGTGGTTTTGCAGGTTTTTATTGGGGTTCAGCAGGTACGTGGCAGGCGGGGGCGCGGGGGGGCTGGGAGGCTGGCAGTCCTCCCAGCCCCCAGCAAATCTTCACTCTATCTGGGCTCTCTGGCGTTCTCTGCTTCTGCTTCGGGCTTCTTCTCGTTCGGCTTCTACTTCTGCTTCTTCGGCTTCTCCTGGCGTCCCAATGATGCTGCCCTTAAAAGCACAGTCTTAGCGCAGGTGTACCCACTCCAGGTGCCCGCCATCAGGCATGCATTCAGGATCACAGGGTTCCCTCATCTATCCTGATGGCGGGAGGGCAGAAAAACCTGATTTTTTACCTTACCCTACAGTGGGAATATACATTTTCTTTTTTTTATTATAATACATTAATATGAGAAAATGTTGTATATTGTTTACAATAATGCTTTTATTTTTGTGTGTTCCAATAAAATTTTGGTTTTTTTTTTTTTATTGAGATAACACTGGTGTACAACATTATGTATGATTCAGAGGTATAGGCGCCCACCTCCTCAGACTCATGTCACCACCCCCCCACCACCACCAAGAGACCCCCAGTCCTCACCTTAGTCCATTGTCCTCCCTGCCCCGACCCTTTCAGCAGCCTCAATTTGGGGAAAATACTTTTATTCACTCTATTTTACAAATGAAAGATGGACTCTTTGAGGTTAAACAACTTGTCCAAAGTTACATAGGTAGGAAATGGGAAAAATTCTGCAGTAAGCATGTTGGGGGGAAAGGATGTCCTGAACAAACTCCACAAATAGGTTTTATGGAGCCCACCCCTACTCCAGACCAAAGAGATGCAAGACAGCAAGGACTATAAATCCCATAATGTCATCATCACCCAAGGGAGGATTGCTGGGTGGAGCTAAGCAGCCAGGCTTGGTGCATAACCAGACATGTGCGCCTCGGGAGTCCTTGGTTTTTCACTGGCTTTCAGCATGCTTTTAGGGTTCCAGGTCAGCAGAACTGGTAGGATGCACTTACCAGTTTATCTCTCTCTTTCTCCCTGAGTTATTTGTTTCTTCATTTCCCCTTTTTGTAAATAAACCCTTTATTACCCTTTTTGTGTGTGCCTGCAATTGAGTCTCATTATAAATCCCTTTTAAATGCACAGGTGAGGGCCTCCCCGTGGCGCAGCGGTTGAGCGCTGGGTTGCGAAGCTGCCCGCAGCCTCTGCAGCGCAGGTTCGATCCCTGGCTGCCCCGGGCCACTGGAGGAGGGTCCCGCATGGCGCGCAGACCTCTCCTGCCGCCCGCTGCTCCCCTCAGCAGTGTACTTCGGTCCTTCTGCCTGCTCTGCTCCCCGCTCTGGCTCTGGTGAATTCTCTCACCCTCCCGCGCTTCTGACTGTACCCAGTGCTTGTATAAATAAATAAATCTTTAAAAAAATAATTAAATGCACAGGTGAGGACCCACAGTCAGGCTAACCCATTTCAGATTGGGGTTGCCCTATAACAATAGCAGCCCCCCACAACACAGTAGGCCCCCAATGCCTAAGGAGGCAGCAAAAAAGCAATGAATAGGACATTCCTCCAATAGGATTTGGCCCAGAACCTTTTGGAACCCTAATATTGATTAACAAATTTCACGTTGCTCTCTGTTCTGCGATATGACCTAGCTTAGAAAAGTAAGCCTTGGGACACATGCCTCACAGAGTAGAAACATAATAGTCAAGAAATATTTAGTTGATGAGTAAATAGTGGTTTTCTGTCATTTTCAATTTTTTTCATTTTCTGGCCTATAAGCTCCATGTCTTTATGATGACTTAAATCCCTTCCTGTGAGTCTTGAATACACTGAAGTTTTTAATAATAAAATGTAATGAATAAGAGAAAGGACCCATTTGTACTTAGATAAATAGGATGAGGAAAAATCTAAAATAGCTCTCCCACAACTTTCCTTGTCTAGGGAAGGGGATATCATCTGGGGCGGGTGGTGAGGGGCAGGCATGTTGGTAGGAGGGGAGACAAAAGCCAAGACACCAAGAGGAAGGGTGGTATGGGAAATGAAACAGAACTAGCATTTTCTGTGCCTGCTCTGTGCCAAGCCCTTTCATATGCTGTGACTCATTTAATCCTCACAACAATCCTGGGAGGCAGGCATTATTATTCACTTTATGAATAAGAAAATGGAGGCACATAAATTAAATAACTTGCCCAAAGTCTTACATCTAGGAAGTGGAAGTGGTGGAGCTAAGGATCCATCTCTGGCCCAACTCTTCGAGAACACTCGCTACCTTTTCAAATGAAGTGTTGAAAACAGAAGGGCATTTTAACTGAGCAAGGGAAGTACACAGTTGTAGGAAGACAAAAAAAAATAATATGGCAAAGAATTTGTGAAAAGAACCAATCCAAGAAAAATGAGATTTTAGGAAGTTGGAAGATTGAATGAGACAATCTTTACGAAAGTGGTAAGGGCTGAATTCTACATTTTCTACTCTGTTACTCATATTTCCTCACTTGGTAATTGTAGCAATTTAATCTGCAGTAAAAACAAAGTGACAGCTGCTGCAAGGAAGACAGGCCCAAGCCAGCAATGCCGGATGGTGGGGCGTAAAGGTAACGGTTGCCCCAACGCTCCTGCTCAGACACCTTTCCTCAGTCTCTAAATGGCAGAAGGGAATGGCAAGGCTGCCAGCCACCAGCCCCAGCAGCTATTATCTCACCCCTCTTTGACTTTATTCCTGAGCTTGCATATACACAGATACCAACAGTTCATTTTTTGTAACCTCAGAGCTTTCAGTCTTCTCAGATTTATACCAGATCATTGTAAGTCAAATGTAGGCCTAGGAAGAAAACACTGTTCCCTGCACCTCATATACTAAACATGGAAAGATTTTATTCAGAGAAACAACATGTGAGAGAAAATAGGGAGGAAGCTGTTAATAGAAGCCTGACCTGGAGTGAGGGTGAGCAGTTAGATGGAAACATCCTAGACTATTAAGCAAATTAAAGAATCTTCTGCAAGTCCTTGAGCCAAAGTTCATCAATAGAACAGGCTACACGTCTCCGAGGAGGGAGTCTGCTGTCATATCCCCATGATACACAGTCCTACACACCCGCTGAGGCCTTCCGTCAATGATGCTCCCTATTATCCGTGCTCTTCCAGGCACTCTAATGGGTCAGCTCAACCCCTGCCTCGCCAATTCATATCTACCCCTGTAAATCTCAGCTCAAACCTCAGGTAATAAGGGAAACCATACCTGACTCCCAAATCCTAGTTAAGGCAAGCTTACTTTGTATATGCTCCCAGAAAACCACGTTCCTTCCTTCAGAGAACCTGAGTTAAGTCATGCTTCTGTATTCATTATTGTGATATTAGGTTAGTGACTATTTCTCTTGCAAATTTTCAGACTCCATGAGAGCAGGTACCATGAGTGTCTTGTTCACTGCCTTATCCTCAGTGCTTACCACAATGACGTACAGTAGACACTCCATGAATATATTTAGAATGAAGAGATGTGAACAATGGTGAAGAACAGATAGGAGTTATAGGTAATGAATCCTAATTGCAAACCTTCCAGAGACTAGGAAATCCTCAGGGCTAGGATGAGGGAAATACCTCTTCAAGAGGCGAAAGGAAATATATATTTTGAGGTAAAGATAATGACAGAGGATTCTTAAAACTGACAAGAGCAAATACAAGCTGTGGCTGGTGCCATTCAACCAAATTGACAGATTCATGTCAGAAATCAAGGTAAAAAGAGGGAATGTGCTTGGAGGCGTGAGGGTGGGAGGGAGACAAATCATGAACACAACCAAAAGTGCATCCCCTCACTTGATCAAGCAGGTTGGTCCAGGAAATGTGGAATCAGGACTGGAGCAAACACACGAGGAGTCAAGGAAGTGGAAAGTTCAGCAAGGCAGGAGCCCAATCACATGCAATAGCCTGGAGGAGTTCTCCTGAAAAAGGAGGTTGTGTCAACAAGGTCTGTGGATCTTGGCCACATTTTTTAGTCCAGGTCTTCTCAGATAGCCTGTCCTAGTCTTAAAGGGACCACATCCTCTGGGCTGGGGTTATGGATTGGCAGTCACTGGCTAACAACTACATCCACAGTAGCCTTACAGTCCCCAGGACTACTTGGAATTTCACTTTTCTAAACCTCTGTTTTCTCCTCTCAAAAAAGCAGGATAAAATTTAACCTCATAAGATCAATGGATGAGGACCTGAGAGAAGAATATGAGAGGACTTATAATTATATCTAATGGGGTCTAATTTGGGTCCTTGCAAGTTCTCAGTATATTCCCACACTAAAAAATAACATTAAAATGAAAACAAAGGAAAATCTTCCCTGTAACTCCACTTGTGAAAAAAGTAACAGCTTTGGACATTCAATGCATACAGAATCTTTACAAAATCTTGTTAAAATTGACAATATCTGATATTGTTGACTCAGCATTGGCCTTTAGTTCAGAAGATACAGAAAAATCTCAGAATTCTAGGATCTGGGATGGGGGGGTCCCTCAAGTTTACTCCATTTGCATTAGCGAGCTGTGAGAATGTGGGGGAAATCACTGAAAGTCAAGATCCACATATCTGAAGAATGTCACAGACGTTTACTAAGTGGAAGACCGTTGCTTGGATTTACTGTTTTTTGTTGGAGCAAAATGTCAACTTATTTCACAGTCAAGTAGAACAAGGCCAACTTTCATTTCAGCTTGGGACTGGAGTACAAAATGCATATTTGCTGGAAAAGTCATGCGGCACCACCAGGGTAATGAGGCAGCCGAAACTGCTGCAAATCACATATTAGTTAATCCGTTCTCATTTCTGATGGTAGTTGAGAGGTTACATGTCCTAAAAGTCCCCAGTCGTGTTCTGTTCTTGTCTAGTTTACTGACTCACTGAGTTGAGGGTACTAACTCACTTAACCTTTCTGTGTCTCTTTCACCATCTGTAAAATCTGGGCAACAAATACTTAGCTGTGTATGGAGCCATTTTTACTTCATCAGCGCCTCACAGGGTAGCACGCCCCCTCCTCAGTCAAAACAAGCAGGCTTTTGTGAAAGCACATTCACTTCAAGGATGGATTTCAGTTGAATTTGATGATTATTTCTTGGTGCTTGGCACGATGGGAACACAAGTCAGAGTAAAAGTTCCCATTCTAAAGCAGCGATTCCCAAACACTAATCCACAAACTTAGACTAGTTGTAGGGGCAGGAAGGGGCACAGTGCAGGTTTTCTGATCCAGCAGACCAGATAAAGGAAGAGAGTCCTGGATTCCTCAGTGGCTTTTGCGGGTTTTTTATTTAGATTTACCAGGCACATGGCAGGCAGGGGTGCTGGGGGGCCGGGAGGCTGGCAGGCCTCCCAGCCCCCAGCAAAACTTCACTCTATCTGGGCTCTCCGGCCTTCTCTGGTGGTCTCTGCTCTCTGCTCTTCCATTCGTTCTGCTTTCTCTCTCAGCTTCTGCTGGCGTCCCCGCGACGCCGCCCCTAAAAGCCCAGTCTCAGCCCAGGTGAATCCCATCTACCTAAGCCCACACCCTACTCCAGGTGCCCGCCATCAGGCATGCATTCAGGACCACAGGGTTCCGTCCTCTATCCTAATGGCGGGAGGGCAGAAAAGCCTGATACTTTTTTTTTTTTTAACTACTTAGCTTTTTTATTTTTTTAAATAATAAATTTTATTTTTATATTCCCCATACAATTGCAAACCCCCATTCTGACCCCAATCCCTCCCCTCCCGCCCCTCACCCCCCAAAAAGTGTCTCTGGTTCATAGTTTTTTGTTGATTTTGATTTTCACTTTCTTATAGTTATTCATTTTCCTGGTCCCTTATTTAAGTTTTCTAGATTCCTGCTATGAGACCATCTGGTATTTTTCTTTTTCTTTCTGGAAAAGCCTGATACTTTTTACCTTACCCTACACTAGTCTTGTGACAATGTTTTCACAAATCCACAGCAAAATTTTAAGAAAACCAAAGAGTGTAATAAAGAGAATATGTAATGGCTCTAAAATTGCATTCAATTTCAAGGAATTTGTTACAAGTTTCTTATGAATATTTCTGGTCCGCTCCTTTTTCTTGCCACTGAAGTATTATTTTAAGTTGACAGTTGTCTCTTTCTAGCATTCTTACATAGTAAAATTTTAAATATGGCAACTCTAGGTCACTTTATTCTTTACTTTTAATTTTGTTGTTCCATGAACTCAAAATGTCTCAGAACCAGCAAATCACTTTCTACCTACCTAAAGAACATAATTAATCCAATTTATTGTGTAGTCAAGAAAATTGCTTAAATTTGTTATTTAGAAGATTCTGTTCTGGGAATTGTTTGTATTTATAATTAGAAGCTCAAAAAAAAAAAAAAAAACCCAAAACAGATTTTGAGCTGAAGTTTCTGCTAAAAGCAAAACAACAACAAAAGCAGCAAAGCCAATGATGACCAAATGGAGCCTGGCATGTAAAAGAGCCTCAATAAATATTTGTTAAATAAGTAAATAAATGATCAAATGAAACAAATATAGATTTGTGGATTTAAGTAATCCCTTGCTAGTAGCTACTGGGGGAAAAAAAGACTTAAGAAAGAGTTGATTTTCACTGTTTGGCCAGAATAACATGGAAAATGACTCCTAATTTTTCATCTCAATTAGATATAATTCCTGAGTTTTATGGCCCCAGTCTAGTAAAGTCCTGTAGCTCATTTTTCTCTCTTGCCAAGAGGAAATAAAATAGGGGACCAGAGGAAACTGGAAACACTTAAGAAATTACTTAGACTCATAGATGTTGGGGATAGAGACTAGGAATCACCCAACACATTCCCTTCAATTTACAGAAAAGGAAACAAGTTCAGAGCTAAGTTGCCTATATTTTGGGGTTTAGACCATGAGAACAAGACCAAGATACTTCGATCATCAAGTAGCTATGTACCCTATTTGAAGGGGAAAGCTAAACATCATTTTAAAGACCTCTCAAATATTCAAACTAGTCTTAGAAGTTTTAAATATTTTGAAAGGTCAGAGGAAACAGAGTCATAAAGACAGGAAAGATTCAAATTACAATTCAAGCATGAGGCAAAGTATTCTAGGGTTAGTGGGTTATGGAAAGAGCAAAAGTCCAGAGACTAGAAATAGACATTGTACATGTGGGGAATGGTGAGGGCATTTTGTTATGAGTGGCTTATGAATATGCCCTCTACTTTCAGGATTTCTTCTTTGATAGCATTTATCAACACTAAGTTAGCAAAAAGTTCTTACTACCGAACAGCCACTAGGATATGGAAACAGTCTTGTTCAACTGAAGTCACATTAGAGAGCATAGTCATGTGAACACACCGAATAACATTACGTACAAGGCCATTCTCTGTAGCCTTACTTGTGGTAGCAAAGGACTGGAAGCCACCCAAATGTTCATCAACTATGGCACAACCACACAATGAGTACTCTTCAGCTGTTTTAAAAAATAAAAGAATGAGGAATACTCCTATATACTGATATGTACATCTCTGGGATATATTATTAAGGGAAAAGGAATGCTAAAGCAATGCTTTCCCTATGCCAACTTTTGAGTAACCTGCTCTATAGGAAAACACACATACATACACACTCCCTTATATTTTCAGAAAGAAAGACAAACAGTAACTAATAAAGATGCTTATCTATGGGGAAAGGAGAAGGGACTAGTCTTGAGATTTCTTCAAATATGCCTTGCTAAACACTTCAAACTTGGAACACAATTAATAAAAAAAAATCCCTAGATGTAGAAAACAAACAGAAATTAATGAACTTAACTTTATACTAAATTGGTGACAGACCTATTCAGAGAAAATTATTTCAACTTTGCTGTATAACAAAGAATTTTGACTGTACATCCGTAATTAGATATATTCACCAGACATGAAGAACCACAAAGAAATTCTAAAACTGCAATCAGTAATTTTATTGTTATTTTTGATATGACTCTATTATAGGTAATTATGTTAATACTATTAGGAACCAAGATGTTCATACAAGAGAAAGAAGATGTAAATATAAATTTAAAGTAAAAACTCTGTCATCTTAAATGTGAATTTGAAATATCACCATAAATTCATTTTTCTTTTTTTAAAACAAAGAGGAAATTTTTATCCCTGACCACTGAAAAGTTCTAGAAGCAATATGACCATCTAATAGCAATGAGCATCCTGGCACATTAATGGTAATCTCTGAATATCATTCCTCATGAATAAAACCACGTTTCCTAAGAGAAATGACTGATCCCAAATCTGGAATTGGAGCTAGTCAAGATGAGCCTGGAATGTTATTGTTATTAGAAATCAAGGAAACCGTCAGCAACTATTGTGGTCTCAGGACTCCCACTAACTTAATATGGGACAAATTTGGCATCAAAACGAAAAATCACTGTGATTTATTGAGCTGTGTTAAATATATAAAAATCAGTGAATTCATCATGACCCAAAAAAACACAGCAGTCACCACTGAAGTTTGCAAATAGCAAACCATTCTGAATATGGTTAAGTGCAAGACACTGGCCACTGTCCCATGTTTGCTTTAAGAACTATATTTCAGTATAGCCACGTGGTTCATGAGGGAAATTTCTTTATAGAATTCTAGCTAATGAATGCAGAAGAAATGGCAGCACTGGAAAATCACCATTCTCTCACCTCTAATGAAATAATTGATCTAGGCAATGATCATCAGCAAAAGCTAAAAAAATCACCCAGTTCAAGGTTGCTAGCCCTTTATAATGCAGGAGTCAGGCTGACACCACCTGAACCCCACTGATGAATCTTAATATTGTAAAAAATGAGACATCCAGACATGATAAGAGTCCTGATGTGATGCAATAGGGGATAAACAGCACCACTCAAGAGGGATTCTTAAAAAGTGAATAAGACTCTCATCAAACTCTAGAAATAAAAAGCAATTGTCATGAAAACAGAGTTTCATTTGTATTTGATTAAGGAGAAAAGGAGCAAAACAATTCTTACAGCTGGGGTCACTTGACTGCCCCCAGTGCCACTCCTGTAGATTAAGTTGGCCTCAAGCTCTGGAACAAATCTTGTTTACTCATTAAAGGGAAATTAAGGAGCCTGAGTTCCTCAACTCACTTGACTGCATTAGGTCAACCTGACTATTGACCCTGCCATATAACATTATGCTTGTACCCCACATCCAATTATTGGTTTTGCCTGCCTTAGTCCCTGCCTAACTTTCCATCTAGTTAATTTGCAGGCTGCCTCAGTTGCTCTAAAACACGGGCTCAGAATATGCTTTTACCCATTTTCCTAAAGACTAAGGCTCTGGCCTTGAATCCCAAGTTAGCTGCACGGCCCCCACAACTAATTGAGTCTTGCCTGCTCCAAGGCTACTAGCTTTCAACTTCTTGCCAGTTTATTAGGTGTTTCTTGATCTACAAATCTTGTGTTAATTTGACCCATACTCTTAAAATTTGGATAAAACATCAGGCCATGTATTGCTAATTCATAACATCTTGGGGCAGGTTAGTGACATTATCTGAAAGTCTGAAATGGAACAAAAACATGTGAAACACTTGTTTCTGGCCTCAGATAACATTTGGGGCAGCAAGTGTTCCTTAAATGAAGAACAGCAGTCGCAGCCCAGAACTCTGTGGCCAGCTACTTAGCAAGTGACCCCGAGCCCTTCCCTTTCCTCTTCTCTTTGTCACTACTCAGCCATCGCAGCCTTCTCTTCCTTGTCCAGTCCACTCTGCCTGTGCTCGCTGGGGTGTTTTTTCCTTTCCCTTCCATTAAAAGCCTCAGCAACCATGTCATTCCCAGGTAACCAACACACCTGTAATCATTATCAGGTCAAGAACCAGAAGAGGAGGGTTGGGATGAGGAGCAAAGGGTGAGAGGACAAAATACACCATGGTGGAGGATGACTGGTGCTTTGGTGGTGGGTGAGGTGTGGTGACATACCTCTCAAGAGGTATGAACCTATACCCCTAAATCATACACAGAGTTGTAAACCAACTCTTAAAAAATAATACAACTTTTTAAAAAAAGATTTATTTTATTTATTTATGCATACAGAGCTGGGGTACAGGCCAGAGGTGTCGGGGGTGGGAGTGAGAGGATTCACCAGAGACAGAGTGGGGAGTGGAACACGCGGATCGATGGGAATACACTGCTGAGGGGAGCAGCGGGCGAAACAGGAGAGGTCTGCTGCGCCATGTGGGTAGCTCCCTGGCTGGGGATCGAACTCGTGCTTCAGTGGCTGCTGATATCTTGATAGTGCTGAGACTTAACCCCTTGAGCCACCAGGGAGGCCCAAAAGTAATACAACTTTTAGAAAAGAAGAAATGGGCCTATCCACCGGTCATGGCAGACATGACCAGTCAGGTACTCCCAGGGCCTGCTCTCATCATCTTACCCCATCTGCTCATGTAATGAAGCTGCTCATCCAGGTGGGGGTATGAGACTCTTCTGCCGAGAATAAAATGAGGTATTTGGGGGCAGCACATATATCAGGATTCTTTTGTTATGCTCAGCATATTTTGAGCATTGTTGGGAAGTGTGGGTCATTCACAGACTTAGACAATTCTAAGACTGTTTTCAGGAGTCCTGCAACCATTTTACAGCATCACCAGGAGTGAAAAGCAATCAAAGAGTTAGTTCTTGGAAATGTACAGAAAGAAGTCTCTCTTCCTTTGACAGAGTTATCAAGGACACAACTCAGGAGATCATGGCTCATTCTACCCTCATCACACACCCCTTCCATGTGGTCAGCCCGTGATTTATGTACAATTCATTCGCAGAGAATCCAAACTCTGTGGACCATCTATCGGGAAGAGGCATCCTAGGAGTTTTCGCAGGTATTATTCCTGGTCTCTCTCTCTCTCTGTTTGTGTGTGTGTGTGTGTGTCTTTCTAACTTGCTGGCCCACCTCACCAATACCTGTGTCCTGGACAGTGGGGTTTCCACCTTGAATGAAATGGAGAGTTAATCCCAAGGGATTACAGGAATTTTTGCCTGTATGTTGACCTATTCCTTTGTGCTTGTCTCCAGTCTTATGGCTGCCAACAACTGTGGGTTTGCTGCTGGAGGCCACCTTACACCCCAGCATCTACTTCTTGGATAGATTTCAAGTGCATTCTCCAAAAAGAAGGAAATAGGAGCCAAGGAAATAAGTTGTTTTTCCAGTAAGTTCCCTTTGAGAAGATTTATTGTTGTGACCTGAGAACTTTAGTTTCAAGATGTGGGCATGGACAGTGACATTTCTGTAGTGCCAGACACACAGAATTGTGGGACAGGATGTTGATTTATATACAGTGAGGTACACCTTTTTAACCATCATTTCATCAGGGGAGAATAGGAAAAAAATAGGTCTTTGTAAGTTATCCCAAGAGCCCCTCTGTGTATGCGCTGCCCAGATCACCAGCCCCTCCCTTTACTTATATGTAACTGCTGTCCAGACATTTAAGGTAATCACTTCCTTGCCTTGTTTAAAAGATGATTTTTACATCTAAATGTGCCTCCCTACATACTATATTTCAGTCCTGCCTATTGTAAAAACCAGGTGTCTGAAGTTCCTTTTAATCTATGGGTTTCTACTCCATTCTTTTCTTTTCCTTATAATTTATCTACTGAAATAGCCAAGCTATTTGACTAAAAGAATAACCAAGTCTGAATTTTGCTGCTCAGTATGCCGTTCAATTGGTATTTTAGTGAACTTCACCTGACCTTCCTCATCCCCCCCCCCCCACATCTCTCTAGGGCAGCTCGCAGCTGCTGAATTCCTGTGGGACCTGTTCTCATGCCACTCTTCAACTTGACTTAATGAAAGAAGCCAATTCCTTGGCTTCCAGCTGCTGCCAGCGAGGACTCCTCCATCTGGCTGTTTGGTGGCTGGCTGACACCTGGAGCTCATCCACATGCCTCTAGTGTCCACTTCATTCTTCCCTTTCCTCTTGATGTGAGGTGCAGTTTGACTCCTGAGACCTGGAAAGGGAAAAACTGAAACATCCAAAGTGTCATTGCAACTTGGGGTTCAGGGAATCCCATTCCCTGCCACTTCTGATCAATTTCTAGTGGTACTTTTGAAAAATTAAGCAAGATACAAAGCCCCAGCTGAGTTACTAAACATGGACCAGATTGGATAGGCTCCTGGGTGCTCAGTATCTACTAAAGATATTTTGTATGTTTAAATATACTTTGTAAAGTTTAAATTTAAAAATTTTAATATCATAAATGTAACACTATTTCATTCATTCTCTCAGTTAAATTAAGTTATTGTAGGCTCACTTGCAACCTGAATCAAATATAACATTGTATCTATGGGAAACAACATGCCAAATTCCAAAAGTGCAACTTACAAAGTATGGGAATAGGTCCCTCTTTATAAATTTGAGGGTTGCCCATGTGGTCAACTATAACACTTTTGATTTTGCTTTATGCAAACTGGAACCTAAAATCATCTTTTTGAGGTTTTTCCAAAAGAGGGCTTACGTAATCTTACCCCTAAGCATCTCCTTGAATAGTTTAAAACATAATTTCTTTCTTTGTAACCAAATAACAGACTATAATGATTCCTCTTTCTGTGATGTAAAAGCAAGGCCAAGATTATTGCTTTGGGCATCTAATGTCCAAAATCTGACCATCATAAATATAATACTCACCAATCCCCTAAAAACTCAAGAAGCAAACATTGTTATTGGACCAAATGAGCTTCTCTCAAGGAAGAAAGAACAACCCATTCCCCAAATCTTCTAAATTTCCAAGCAATATTTGGGATTATTTAGGACTTAAATGTGAATTAGTGGCAGCTGGAAAATTTTAAGATTTTGAAATGTGATAGTCTCCATTTGCTTGCATCCGGTTCATAGTCTCTGTTCCACTTTAAAACCATCACATCAAAGATAGAGGCAAAATGTAATAATAACAAAACAGATTGATTTCATTCTGGAACCCCCTGGTAATGATTCTTTCATTTCTTTGACTCATTACAAATTAAATCAGAGAACACCAACTCATTTTCTAAGGTCTTTCAAGTAAGCCAAATAAGGGTATTCAGCCAAGACTCATTCATATTCAGATTTCTAGGACACTCAAGTTTGATAATATATGTCCCATACAATGCAATGATGGTAAATTGGGGGTCTGCTGAGGCTTGGCCCTCATGTAACAGAACTGCAATTTAAAGCAACCCAGCCTTTGAGTGCAACAGCACCTGCTATCTAGTTTTAATAAGACCCAGGAGATGTCCTGGAGGTTTCTATATTTTTTTTAATGGCTTTGGACACTTTTCTCCAGTTTTTTTTTTTTCCAAGATTTATTTATTTATTTATACAAGCATTGGGTACAGTCAGAGGCACAGGAGGGTGAGAGAACTCACCAGAGCCAGAGTGGAGAGAACAGGCAGAGTGACGAAGTACACCGCTGAGGGGAGCAGCGGGCGGCAGGAGAGGTCTGCACGCCATGTGGGACCCTCGCCCGGCAGCCAGGGATCGAATCAGCGCTGCAGAGGCTGCGGGCAGCTTCGCAGCCCAGCGCTCAACCGCTGCGCCACCGGGGAGGCCCTGGAGGTTTCTATTTTACTAAATTTTATTTCAAGTTCTAGCTCGGTGTAATATTCTTGTAATGTGAAAAGGGAGCAAAAGACTTTAGCAAAGCAATGAAGATTTAAAATTTGCTATGGGAACACCAAACAGTCCAAGAGAAACTGTTACATTGCACCTATCTTAGTGTGCTATTGTAATAAACAATACATAACTATAGATACGTGAAAGACTACTTAGCATGTACACTTAAAATTTTAAGATTTCAAACACTTAAAATGTCATTCATACATTAAAATAAACTACTTAGTAACAAATGAATTATATATTTTGTGATCAACTGAAGTAATGTGTTTATATCAAATGTAAAGAAAGCTTCAAAGCAAAAAATTAAGAATCTAATAATTTTATTAAAGAATTGAACCAAAAATGACCTATTTTTCTAATAGATAATTATATAATCTTGCAGAAAACAAAAACACACATTTATTTCAAGTACATAGGGAGTATTTATAAAACTTGAGACTCTTAACAGGCAATAAAGCAAGTCTCAGGACACATCAAGAATCATTTTCCTACTGACCTCATTAGGAAAAAAAACAAAAATAACTTAAAAACTTACACTGGAAATAAGGAATTTCTAAATGACTTATTGACCATAAAAGATCATAATAGAAATTAGTCAACAAACAAAAATGAAATTTAAAACACTATGTATCAAAACCCAAGGGATATAGCTAAACCTGTAGCTATGAGTCAATTTATTCATCAGATACTTATCTGAGAGAGACTTAAAAACTAGTTGGGGCCTCCCTGGTGGCACAGGCATTGAGCACAGCACTGTGAGGTGTCCGTGGCCATTGCTGTGAGAGTTCGATCCTCAGCTGGCTGGGGAGCAACCCACATGGAGCAGCAGACCACTCCTGTCTCGCCCACTGCTCCCGTCAGCAATGTATTTTGGTACATCTGCCTGTTCTGCTCTCTCTGGTGAATCTTCTCACCCCCCGCAACTCTGGCCTGTACCCCACTTCTTGGGGAGAAAAACTAGTTGGCATAACATCCAATTCAAGAAGTTCGAAAAATAAGAAATTTGCAAAGACTGTGGAAATTGATCAAATAATTTTAAAAGATATAAGTAAAGATGAATAAAGCAGAAAAAAAAACTTATTCTCCAGAAAGACTAATGAACATCATGAAGACACTTGGTAGAGGTTCCTCAAGTACACAGCTGATTTTGCCCTCAGGACACATTATGACATCTGTCAAAATGTGAAAAGTTGGGTAAAAACTCACTACACTAAGAATTTGGGTCCACCCAGGAGAGGGTGAAAGATGGAGAACTGGGTGAAAAGATGGGGGATTTCACCAGATAATTCAGACACACACACACACACCCTTTTAAAACAATTCTTGGATTGAAGTATAATATTTGAAAATTGAAAGATATATGGGTAAGGAAAGAAAAACAACACTCATTATATTTAAATGGTATGATTGGATTGCCTGCATACGACAATCCCATATGTGATATGAGCAATGTTGTTAGATAAAAGAGTAGTATAAAAATATCCATTGTATTCTTATAAACTAGCAATAAATAGAATATATGAATTTAAAAATGTTAAACCTTCTAAAATAACAACAAAATTTAAGGTTGAGGGTATAGCTCAGGGGTAGAGCATTTGACTGCAAAATTATAAGGTATCTATGATAATTAATTTTATGTCAACTTGACAGAGCTAAGGAATGCTAGATAACTGGTGTAACATTTCTGGGTGTGTCTTCTTACTGGAAGAGATTAGCATTGAATTAGTACACTCACCACAGTGATCTGCCCTCAACAAAGTAAGGGGGCATCATTCAATCCCTTGGGGGCCCAAATGGAACAAAATAGTAGATATGTATTATGTGTTTTGTATCAGGCACTGTTCTAATTGTGTTATACACATTACTTCACTTAATCTTAAAAAAACTTAAATAGGTAATTCACAGAATTAACCCAAAATGTCAATAAATTTATGAAAATATACTCAGCCTCACCAATAATTATTAAAATACTAATATTAAGACACAGAATAATACTATTTTTTCCAACCATTCGATTGGTAAACAGCATAAAATCTGACAATAACAATTGTTGATGAAGATGTAAAACAGACTGGTGGATTTAGTACAGCAGTATAATCACTTTGGAGAGCAACTTGTACTGACAAGTTAAAGTTCCACAACTCCACTCCTGTATAGTCCATAGAGAAACTCTTACACAGCCCACAATATATATGAGAATATTTATTGCAGCAACAGAAAAAAATTAGAAATAACCTAAATATCCACCAACAGAAGAAAATATAAATTGTGGCATATTTATACAATGGAATTGTGGCATATTTATACAATGTTATGCATATGGCGTATTTATACAATGTTAAATTGAGGCTTATCTGCATGGATGACTTCAATAACATAGTGGTCACCAAAACAAAACAAACAAAAAAAAAAAACCCACCAAAAATGCAAGTGGTAACATTAATAGGGTTTAAAACCTGTAAAAAATATAGTTTATGAATACAGTTATAGGTGTTAAGTGCACTAAAATATACATAAAAATGATAAAAATCTAGGTCCTCCTTAGTGGCACAAGGGGTTAAGATGCAATTTATGAAGATTTTGGCAGCCACTGCAGCACGAGTTCGATCCCTGGCCAGGGAGTCACCCACATGGTGCAGCAGACCTCTCCTGACTCTCCCACTGCTCCCCTCAGCAGTGTATTTCAGTCAATCTGCCTGTTCTGTTCCCTACTCTGTCTCTGGAGAATCCTCTCACCCCCTCACACACATACCTCTGGCCTGTACCCCAGTTCTTGTATGCATAAATAAATAAATCTTTTAAAAATGATAAAAATCAAATTCAGCATCCTGAACTGTTGGTGCACAACTCTAGAAAGCATCATCCATGTTGTACTACATAGAATCATATTCTAGGGAGAGCCATTCATGGACTGGAAGGGAGGAAGAAGTAATCCAGGGGACTTTATATGTCTATATGTTTCATTTCTAAAAAATAAGTAAATACAAGGGCATAAAGAATGCAAAGCAAAATGTCAAGATATGATAAAAATAGGTGGTGGGCACATAGACGTTCATGTTTTTCTGGATTCTTACAATTTATTACAATAAAATACGAATCAGTATGGAAGGCACTCACCCAACAGCACAAATGCTAAAAACAGAGCCAACTGTGAGAAAGACAGAAAGAGCAACTGTGAGGTGGGGAGAACTCATCACTAATTGAATTAAAGCTGATATTTTTCTTTGATTTTCTTCCAGGAACTTTTGTTAATTTCATTCTTTTTCTGCACACTACCCTCTACAGACTTACCCAGATGCTTCCAGCCTGGGTGTTCCTAAGACCTCCCTCCTCCTAGCTCTGTCTTTCAATAGTTAAGGGGGAAAACATGTTTTGAGCCCCCATTCCAAGTACTGCTGGAAACCCCTTGCTCTTTCCCACAGGTAATATTTATTGTGCACTTAATTATGGATCTGGCATGGCTCCAAGTGTTTTACAACCATTCCATCACATTTACTCCTCATACACCTCAGGAACCACCTCAGGACATAGGTTCCATTTCTGTCCCCACTTTCAAGATGAGGAAATTGAGGCTTAAGAGGTTAGCTGACTTCCTCCAGGCCACACTGCTAATAAATCTGAGACTTCAGTTTGTTGTTTCCAACTAAGCTCTTGATGACAGGAACACCTTGCCTTCTTGTAGCCATTTTTTTCTCTGTTCCATATAGAACCTACCTAACTATACAATGCCCGCAAACACCACTAGCGAAAGCATAATACGTGTACAACTCTTTTGAAAGGAGGGGACCATATTGCTCACAATATAATAAACAGTTTAGTTTGTATAATGTTTTATTGAATAACATTGTATTACAATACTATCTGGGTTCAGGTGTGCATCACTACAAATCAATGTGTATTTTCTACATTAAATTCACCACTATTAGTCCAATTCTGGCCTTTACCATAGAATTGACATTTCTGATAACCAATAATTTGGTCTTAGAGTATAAAAACTTAGTTTCCTTCGATTTCTTTCATTCATTTGTTTTCTTTCCCTCTGTGCCACTTAGGAGTAAAAGCATGTGATGGTGCTTGTATTAGGCATCCCCGTCTACTCCCATCAGACCAAATGTCCAGCTCCATTCCTCCTTCGCTGTCGTGTTTCACTTCTACCTTTCTTCTTCTTCCTCTATCTTTCTCTTCCTTCTTCCCCTCTCTCAATATTCTCACTTTCCTGGGGCCTCCCTTGTAGCGCAAGGGGTTAAGATGCAACCTATGATGCTATCTGCAGCCACTGCAGCACGAGTTCAATCCCCGGCCAGGGAGATACCCACATGGCACAGCAGACCTCTCCTGTCTCGCCCGCTGCTCCCCTCAGCAGTGTGTTTCAGTCAGTCTGCCTGTTCTGCTCCCCACTCTGTCTCTGGTGAATCCTCTCACCCCCGACACCTCTGGCCTGTACCCCAGTCCTTGTATGCATAAATAAATAAATCTTTAAAAAAATTTTTCTCACCTTCCTTCTTCCTTATATCATCTCCACCCAAGCCCCATTTCTCCAAATCATCCTTTAGTAGAATGAGAAATGTAATTCTTTCATTTCACTCTGCCTTTCAATGCCCAGGGCTGGTATGGGGTGGGGGGGTGGGGTAGTGCGGTTCACCATTCAAACTCCAATGTCATGGAGACATTTTCCTAAACAAAGATATCTCCCTGGACATAAATGATGCCCCCCTTTTTTTACTCCTTTTCCTTTTTATTGAGGTAATATAAGTTTACAACACAGTTTAGGCTTTGGAGGCACAGTTTCCCATGTCAGCAACTGTGTCCAGTCGAGTGCCCAGTCACCATCCATCACCAACCAGTAGAACGTCCCTTTTTCTTAATGCAAAAGTATGTCTTCAGTTATTCTTGTTTAAAATAGAAAGGTTCTTTCTTCTCACCAAAGCAATGCATTATGAGATTTATTATCCTCTTTATCTCATATGATTTGCATCACTTCATTTTATGTACCTGATTTGAAAGTCTGACATTAAACCGTTTTCTTTAAAATAAAGCAGTCTCCATAAAACTGCTGAACCATCTACCTGACTGGTATTAATAGGTTGAATTGTGGGCACACACCTCCACCTTCACCCCCAACCCCTGCAAATTCTGTTGAAGTCCCAACCTCTAGTACCTAATGATATGACCTTATTATGAGACAGATTCCTTACAGAGGTAATTACGTTAAAGTGGGCCCTGATCCAATCTGACTAGTGTTATTCTCTATAAGATTTGAACACAGACACAGGAAGAAGGAAGACAATATGAAGACACAGGATAAAGATCATCTACAAGCTAAAAAGAGAGGCCTGGTGCAGATCCTTCTCTCTGCCCTCAGAAGAAACCAAACCTATCATCACTTTGATCTCTGACTCCTGGCCTCCAGAGCTCTGGACAATAAATATCTGTTCTGTAGTTATCCAGTTTGTGATACTTTGCTATGACAGCCCCAACAAGCCCACACAGCTACAGAGTACAAGTTCTTCAGCTTGCCTTATGGCTGTCTGAGCTGCACCATAGTGGTTGGCAAAAACAAACAACTTACGAAAGGGGGCAAAAAGGGAGCCAAGAAGAAAGTGGTTGATCCATTTCCTAAGAAATACTGGTATGGTGTGACATTACCAGCTGTGTTCAATATAAGCAACATTGCAAAAACACTAGTCATGAGAACTCAGGGAACCAAGATGGCATCTGATGACCTCTAGGGTAATGGTTTTGAAGTAAGCCTTGCTGATCTGCAGAATGATGAAGTTGTGTTTGGAAAAGTTGAGCTAATTGCTTTAGTTGTTTATAACAAAAACTATCTGACTAATTTTCATGGCATGGATCTTACCCTAGATAAAATGTGCTACATGGTCAACAAATGGCAGACCATAAATGAAGCCCATGTTGATGCCAAGGCTACTGATTGTTATTTGCTTCATCTATTCTGTGTTGGGTATAGTAAAAAATGTGACAATCAGATGCGGAAGACCTCTGAGGCTCAGCACCAACATGTCCCCTAAATTCTGAAGATGATGGAAATCATCACCTGAGAGGTGAGGACAAATGGAATGAAAGAGGTTGTCAATAAATTGATGCCAGACAGCACTGGGAAAGACACAGATTAGGCATGCCAATCTATTTACTTGCTCTATGATGTCATTGTTAGAAAAGTGAAAATGCTAAAGAAGCTCAAGTTGGAATCGGGAAAACAAGGAGTTTTATAGTGAAGGTAGTAGTTTCAGAAAAGCTACTAGAGGTGATAAAGGAGCCGGAGTTGACCGAGCTGATGGATATGTACCACCAGTTAAAGAATCTGTTTAAAATTCAGAACTTCAATGGTGACAAATAAAAAGTCTTATTTGCGATGTTAAAATAAAGATGTCCTAAGCTTAGAACGCAGAGTCCTCCAAATTGTGGTTCCAAATGCCTGCTTCAGTGTTCTCTTCCCCTTCATAGTCTGTGACCACCCAAAGTTCAAATGGCACTACTTGCTCTCCTACCCACTCCCACGAGCATCCCTTTGCTTAGGTCATTTATGCTTCAAATTACCTTGGCCTGTGGCCATCTACTTATCCTTTAGAGTCCATCTCAAACACCACATGCTTCATAAAGACTCTCTTGAGTCATCCACTTAGAAACTCTCTGGGGTCACCAGACAATGCCGGGTTTGAATCTAACTCTACTGCTCGCAGGCGTGTGGCCTTGAAAAAGATATGGAACTTCTCAGTTATCCATGAGCATGAGAAAAGTTACCCACTTCATTCATTATTTATTCTAAGAATTGCATGAGATGATGCATGCAAGGCACTTAGCACAGTGCTTGGCACAAATGAAGAATTCTGCAAATGCAAGCTTTTGTTTTCTATTATTTTCTACTATCTGAACTCCAATGACTTTTTTCTAGAAGGTTCTCTTATGCCACTTATCACATCCTTTCTTGTCCTGTTAGGGGAATTAATCACTTACATCATTACTGACTTGACACAATCATTCATCATCTCCTATAGAACCAAAGGAAAGCTATCTGTCAGTCATCGCTGCTGTATCTGGGTCATGTGAGTTTTCCACTGAGGAGTAAAACTGGGCTTCAGACTGCACACCTGCTGATGCTCTCCCTTCAGTTCCCTGGGATGACAACTCTACAACCCTACTCTGCTTCCTATCATGGAGGAGCCTGCAGACTTTGGTTTCTTGAATGCTACCCAGCAGGTTTTCCTACCAGAGTCATCTTTAATAAACTTATTTTACTGAAGTCATTTTAAAGAAACTTTTAATAAATTACATAGTACTTTGTCAGTAATAATTTAAGCAACAGACAAACCTGACCTTTATTCCCAGTGTCACTGTTGGAAGCGTGCGTGTCTGACCTTGGGCCAATGATTTGACCTGTCTAGGAGTCACTTCCCTTATCTCTACATTAAAAAAACAATCTTACAGAATAGGTTCCTGTGAGGGTTAAAAGTGGTGATGTGGAGGGCCACCCCTGGTGGTGCAGGCAGTTGAGCGCAGCACTGTGAAGCTGTCCGCAGCTTCTGCAGCAACAGTTCAATGACTGCCAGCGAGGGTCCCACGTGGCACAGCAGACCTCTCCTGTCATGCCCACTGCTCCCATCAACAGTGTATTTCATCAGTCTGCCTGTTCTGTTCCCCACTCTGTCTCTGGTGAATCCTCTCACCCTCCCGCGCGACTGGCCTGTACCTGGTTCTTGTATAAATAAATAATTTTTTTTTTTTTAAAAAAAGTGGTGATGTGGGGGAAGGGTGTTTGGAACAACCAAGCACTCTACAAAAGATGCCATTATCATTACATTTCTTATCAATCATAGATTATAAACACTTTGTGGAAAATATGTGCACAGAGAATGCTATACACAAGTTCATTGCATTAAGTTCTGAATTTTTGAAGTAAACAACCCTGAAGTGCTTATATTCACAACATTTATCTTGGGGAAAAAACATGTTTCCATCTGTGTTCAGTTAGAACAGAGAAGTCTGATTGTTTAGGTAAGACTAAATTTATGCTACAACACTAGCTAACAAATAAAATGTCATTTTTGATGTCAGTTTTGCTATTCATGGAGAGGACCAATGAAAAGTGTTGAATAAACTGTCGACTGGCTTGTTTTATTTAAGTTTCTTTCATTTTCACAGTGAAGAGAAAATATGACCACTTGAGATTTTAATTGTCTTTTCCAGGTGATAATGGTCCCATCTGGTAACATGAATTAGACTCTATTTTTAACATCCTTGTTTTAATATTCGACATTGTCAGTGTACATTTCCTCTCCTCTCACAGGACTTTCAGAGCAAAAAAGGCTTTATGATGTAATGACACAAAGCCCGGGGGAAACTAGTCAGGGCAGGTAGCAGAGGTAGAGGGTGTGCTACAGCGTTCCAAGGGGTCCATCCATGTGCATACCCAATCCCCTCTAAGAAAAATTTTTTAAACCTTTTTCATGTATCTTTGATTTTGATATTACTCAAAATATATTCTGCCCAATGTATTTTTTCATATATTTTAAATACAAGATTCTGTCAGGAGAAATATAATCCTAATGTTGACAATTTATTTACAATTAAATCAAAATATCACTTAAGAAAAAAAATAAAATGGATAAATCCAATAAAAAAATAAAACCTTGCTAGATAAAGCTGGGATAAAAGAAAAACAAGAAAAATGGTATTTCCAAGCTGCAAGGCACTTCTTTCTAGTAAGTGGTGAAGCTGCCTGGGTTCCTTAAAACCCGACTCTTCCTTTGTTCTGGGAAAATACACCCAACTGGACCCTTTACGTAGAACCTCTTCTGAAACGGAGGTGGGAATTCAATTTCCTCTTTTAGCGGTGATAACATTAAAAGTGCCTTCTACCGGAAGCAGAGCTACATCTCTGTAGACAAGAATAACCTGGGATAAATTATACCTCAATAAAGTTGTTTTAAAATGAAAAAAAGAGAATACTTTGGGGGAAATGTGTCTTTGATGGAAATGGGAGGTGACTCAGTGTCAGATCCCTGCCTGGTTTTCTGGACTCTTTTTAGGTCTTATGATTAGAAGAGTGAGTCAGAAGTACATTGCAAATCTTTCCAGACAAAGTTCTAAAAGATTTTATGAGAAAGATGAGCTCTTCAGGGCCCTGATGATAAACTGGTAGAGATGAGAAAAGGACCATTCTCTTGCCCTTCTCATTCATTCTTTCTTTCTTGCAGCAAATATTTATCAAAAGCCTCATTTGCACTATGCACTATGCTAAGTGCTAGAGACATAGACCTGTCAATCAGATATTCTATGCTCCTTTCTTCACATTTCTTACATTCTGGTGGTGTCTTAGCTCTGTCTTGCTGCATAAAAAATTATCCTGAACTGAGTGGCTGGAAACAACAAACATTTATTATCTCAGTTTCTGTGGATCAGAAATCTGGCTGTGGCTTAGCTAGATGCCTCTGGCTGAGGTATCTCCCAATCAACTTGCAATCAAGGTGTCTGCCAGGACTGCAGTCACCTCAAGGCTTGATTAGAAAAGGCTCTGTTTTGGGCCTCCCCTGGTGGTGCAGTGGTTGGGCGCTGGGCTGCGAAGCTGCCCACAGCCTCTGCAGCGCAGGTTCGAACCCCAGCCACCGGCGAGGGTCTCACATGGCACGCAGACCTCTCCTGCCACGTCCACTGCTCTCCTCAGCAGTGTATTTTGTTGTTCTGCCTGTTCAGCTCCCCACTCTGGCTCTGATGAATTCTCTCACCTTCCTGCGCTTCTGACTGTATCCAGTGCTTGTGCAAATAAATAAGTAAATCTTTAAAAAAAAAAAAAAAGGATGCCAGCATTCATAAAAAAAGGGGGGGCCTCCCCTGGTGGCGCAGCGGTTGAGTGCTGGGCTGCAGTGTTGCCCGCAGCCTCTGCAGCGCCGGTTCGATCATGGCCACCAGTGAGGGCCCCAGATGGCATGGCCGACCTCTCCTGCCGCCTGCTGCTCCCCTCAGCAGTGTACTTTAGTCCTTCTGCCTGTTCTGCTCCCCGCTCTGGCTCTGGTGAATCCTCTCACCCTCTCGCGCTTCTGACTGTACCCAGTGCTTGTATAAACAAATAAATAAATCTTTAAAAAAAAAAAAAAGAAAAGAAAAGGCTCTGTTTCCAAGCTCACTCACATGTAAAGGCAGGGCCCCAGATCCTCCTTGGCTATTGACCAGAGACCTCAGTCCCTTGCCATATGGATCTCTGCACACAGTTATTCAAAAGATGGTTGTTGGCTTCTCCCAGAATGAGGGCTCGGAGAGGAAAAGAGGCAAGAAGGAAGCCATGGTCTTTTTGTGACCTAACCTCAACAGTTGCATCCCATCACTTTCGAGAGATTCTGTTCATTGGAAGCAAGTCACTGGGCTGAGTCACATGCAAGAGGAGGGTGTTACATAAGAACATGACTGCCAGGAAGCAAGGGTCACTGGGAGTCATTTTAGAGACTAACCATAGGCCAGTGTGAATGTATCTTTTCCTTTTTCTCCCAGATTTGTTTTCTCTGCTTTCTGCCTCCTAATATTTATTGTTTGTTCCCATCAGCAAGATGGGCAGGGTTACATCATTTTTCTTTTCACTAACAACCACAGCAGTCCTTATCCAAACCTATTTCCTTTGCTCAAATGAGAAAGGGAGGAAGTTTTTGTTTGTTTTTGTTAACAGGGGTAGGGAGCCACTTTGCTTTGGGGTCATTTACATCTGTTACGCTACCGTATAAATTCTAATTATTTAGCTACTCACATACCCATATATGAATGTTTTGAGGTGTAGGGATTAAAAAAAGAGCATTAAAAAAGCATTTTCTATCATCTAATCTATTTGTCTACCATTCTATTTACTTAAGACATCTCTTGTTCAAAAAAGGACTTCTAAAAATTTTTGAACATATCTTGTTCATCCAATATATCTAAAATATGATCACGTCAACCAACATATAATCAATATTAAAAATTAATAGGGTATTTGCCATTTTTTCAAGCTATTTTTCCAATGTTTTATAGGTGGTTTATATTTCCAACATAGCTTAGTTTAAACTAACTCCATTTTAAGTGTTTGATGGCAGTGGTGGCTTGTGATGATCATATTGGGCAGTTCAGGATCAATTCCAAAATAAAGAATGTAGGTTAGGTGATCTTTATGTCACCTAAGAAAGGATTTAAAGTGGTTGTTAAATATATAACATTTTGTACTTTCAAGAGAGCTACTTCATGAAAAACCAGTTCTTTCAGCCTTACTTTCTGGCTGTGCCTCTCTGTCTGTAAGGACCAGGAAATGGTTATCATCAATCTGGTGACGATGGCTAACTGAAGAGCTAAAGTGAGGCTTCTGAGAATTGTTTCAATCTATCACTGTACAAATGATTGTGAAGATGGTGAAACAGCCCAAATCCCTTGTGCTTCAGTCAATAAATGCTTGCTGAACTGGATGTTAGAGTTAATGTAAGCAGATACTGAACAACTCCCATCTAACAGCATATCTGCAAGGAGATAATCATCCCTACAGCATCCAAAGTCAGGCAGTCACAACCATGATGGAGACTATGGGTGTCTAGGGGGTGGGGGCAGTGGCATGCTTCCAAGGAGGTGGGATCCTACAGCTCTGAATCAAGGACAGTGTTGTAAATCAATGTTACCACAATAAAAAAAATTATTTTTAAAAAAGGCAGTCTTAGCCATAGCTGAGCCCAGTCCTATCCACCCCCAGCAAAGCTTTGCTTCTGCCTAGGTCTTTCCGTAACCCCACTGGCCCCTGCTTCCTCCTCATGGAGGCAGCTTCATAGAGTGGAGCCAGAAAGGTCTGAGTTCAAAGTCTAACTCTGACATTGACTAGCTCTGCGATCTTAGATGAGTCACAGTGTCTCTGAGCCTCAGTTTCCTCATCTGCAAAATGGAAATAGTAATACTTGGATCACAACCTTTCACTGAAGGTTAAGTGCAAAGTCCCTGGTTCTGATCAATGTTAATTCATTCACTTCTCCCTTTTCCGCCTCAAGAAATCCTACTTATTTTTCAAGGCTCCCTACAAACATCACCTCTTTGTGACACCTGTCTTCACCCTCTCTGTAGATTTAGTTCATCACTCCCACCTCTGCACATTCATAGCACTTTGATCAGATCCCCTTTAGTCTAGTTGCCACATTGTTTTCACCTCTATCTCAACAGAATAGAGACTCTTTAAGGGCACGGCCTATTGTACTCATGTTAATATGCCCCAGCACCTTGGAACAATGCCAGAGCCTGGAATATAATAGATGCTCAGTAAATATTTGCTGGAAGGGTTCAGCTATAAGCAAAGAAATTATACCAGTTCAATAGTTCAAATAAGGCTGTTGTGGCCTAGTTAAGTGTCTTACTTTGGGATTTTAGTTTGCTTTTGTATCATTCATCTGCAGAGTTCTCCAAGAGCGTAAATAGACCTCTTGGCAAAAGAGGAACCAGTGTGTCTACTTTATTTAGATTTTCAAAAAGCCTTTGACGACTAGGCACAATTCCAAGGGAAACATTCCCTACAGGCAGAGAACTGCTGCAGCCTCTCCATCTCCACATGTTGAAAACCTATCCTTTTCAAAATCATCTTTGATGTCATCTCCTTCAGGAAGCCTTTCCTGATTCCTCCAACCTCATGGGGCTCCTATCTCCACTGAATGGCAGGGGCATTTTACCTGTCCTCCTTGTGGCACCCAGAGCAGTTTGCTTGGCCTATGTGGAGCTCTTTAATTACGTGTCTAATCCCCCTCCCAGACAAAGAGCAAGAGAATCTTACCTCTGGCTTCCATGTAGTGCCTAGAACAGGTCTGCACATATCACAGGCTTGTAATACATAGTCAAAATTTGACTATACAGACAAGTGCTCTGCTAAGTGGAAGGCACTGCTATCCACTCATGGTCAGAGGTAAATCTCCCAGGAACATAGATATCAGAGAAGGTGAAGTGGGGAGAAAGAAAACCAGCTTTCATTGGGGGTCTGCCCTTTAACGAGTTTCATACGCAGGAAGGAAATAGATTTAAGCATCTCCTTTTTGCAAGATGCTGTGCTGTGCATTTTGACATACATTGTCTCATCTGGTCCCCCCACAACCCAGCAGAGCAGTATCACCTCCCATCTCTTCCTTTTCTTTCAGCAGTTGTATATATATTCAGCACGCACAGACTGGGCAGAGCCCCTGGATTTGTACCAAAGGAAGTCACTAGTGCCAGCACCAAGGGTAAGGGGAGAAGGAAGTTATGATGGCAGTGCTTTCATGTGTAGAGCCCAGCTGTGCAAATGAAAAACCCTCAAGCCCAGGGAAAGGGGGGTATTTAGTAATGCAATATGTCAGCCATTACAAAGGACTGCCATGGAAAACACCCATAGGTGTGTGTGGGGGGATATGTAGGTTGAGGGCCATTATAGAGAATCCCCTGTCTGTACAAATCAACCTAGACACACCCTGAAAGTGATTAACAATAGACAACAATTCCACAAAGGCATGAATCTATCCCCCCAAAAAGAACATTGTATCAGTACAGTTTCTGCCCTGGAAAAATGTGGCTCTCCTCCCAAGACTGCCGTCTGTGTGACATGCACGTGCCTCTCTTTTCCTTTTCTTTATTTTTTTATTAATTATTTTTTTCATACATCATTGTAGTCCCCATAGTTCTCCTGCCACTACTTTGCCTCTCTTTTTCCCTTTTCCTTTTCCTAATAAACCTGTCCTTTTAAAATGCAACCTTCTTCGCCTGTGTCTGTGCAAAAGTCTTCACCTCCTGGGTAAATCTGCTGTGTGCTCCTGGAAGGGAATTCTGCCCAAACAATTCTCAGAAGGAACCCAAGGCCCCCGCTCACTGAACCCTACATCCCATCAGGACGGTATCACTAAAGGACACGAATCCACAGCAGAGAGGTACTGGGGGTGGGGGTGGGGATGGGGGCGGGGGCAGGGGCAGGGGACAGGCGCAGAGCTCGCTTGTCCTCCCCAGGTACACTATTTCCACAAATCTCCACAAGCTCAACAACCTCGTAGGGATTATGTAATTCTGTGCATCCTCAATCTCCAGCTTGCGGCATGGACAGAAGCAATATTTAATAACTGTTTGCTGGATGACAGTGAATTTCCTAATACAAAAAAGACAGTCACTCTTCCCACAGCGGGGTGGCATGTGACAAAAACAGCATGGGACACACAGAAGAGAATCATCAGGACTCAGACTAGGGAAAAAGCATAGAAACACAGGATGGGCTAGAACAGCAAATCACACCGAGCTAAAAGCCTCCCCCAATTCCTTCGTGAAGAGGAATCTGGAAATTAACACGAGAAGCCAACAAGCCATGTTCTGTAGCTTGGTATCGACAATTACACTTCCATTTAAATTACACTAAATAGAAAATCAAAATCAACAAACAACTATGAACCAGAGACACTCTATGGAGGGTGGGGGGCAGAGAGGGGAGGGATTGGGGTCAAAATAAGGGGGTTGCAATTGTATGGGGAATATAAAAATAAAATTTATAAAAAAATAAAATAAAAATAGAAACAAAAACACAGGAAAAAAATAAAATAAATAAATTACACTAAATACTAGAAAATTCTTGCTACCTTGAGTCACTTCTAAGTGTCCTTGTTGCCCTCAACTACTGTTAGCTGGAGGGCGTAGCCCCCAAAATGGGGCTTTATGTCTGCTGGGGAGTACTATCAGGCCCATATTCACAGCCTTTAAGCCACTGGCTCCTCACAGCAGCCCTGAGCCCTGAGCACTGGCTATCATGCTCCTCCTTCAGAAATGAGGAAACAAAAACTGCAACATGAAATGACTAGACTTTTTTCCTCCTGCCTGGGGCCCCAAGTGTATCTGCAGCAGCGTGGCTAATATTCCTGCACCTGCTTTCCACCCAGTCCCTCACAGGATAATCCCCAAATTTTGGAAATAAAAGGCTGTCAAAATCATAGGGCTCAAACCTCCATGTTTCTTCTACTTCCATCAGCCTGAGGGAGGAAGAGCAAAGTGGATTTTAGAAACTAGCTCCTTAAATCTCTAGTTTCTCTAGTGGGTATCCCGGGGACACCATGTGCTCTTGCAGGTCACTGAGGTCCCAATGTGCAGTTACTGGAATCCACCTGCTCTATCGGGGCCATCGCTCAGCTCTGCAGTGGGGCCTCTCTCCTCAGAGAACTCCTGTGACAGAATCTGAGGCACAGAACAGTGGTGGGATTTGCCCAGTGGACTCCAAGGAAGCAGGGGCAGATCCAGGGCTTGACATTCATTTTTTGACTGAGTGCAGAGTTCTCTCCACCACACCATGCTGTGTTGCCGATCCCACACCATCATGTTGTCCTGGACCTCCCTGGTGGCGCAAGGAGTTAAGCACAGCATAGTGAAGCTGTCCACAGCCTCTGCTACACAGCATGGCACGAGTTCAATCCCAGCCATCCAGGGAGCTGCCCATATGGTGCAGCAGACCTCTCCTGTCCTGCCCGCTGCTCCCCTCAGCAGTGTATCTCAGTCAGTCTGCCTGTTCTGCTCCCCACTCTGTCTCTGGGGAATCCTCTCACCCCTTCTACCCCTGCGCAACTCTGGCTTGTACCCCAGTTCTTGAATGCATAAATAACTCAATCTTAAAAAAAAAAAAAAAACCCACGCTATCCTGAAAGAGAGCAGAGCTGGGGCCACAGGCAACAGCATCACATCACATTAAGAGCTTTGCTGCTGCTGCTGCTGCTGCTGCTGCTGCGAGTATCAAATATTCAAATATGCCACTCTGTCAAAGCTCTAAAGTGGAATCTCCATTTTCCCTTGGGACAGGAGAAATTTCAAAGAAACAAAGAGAAAATTAAAAATACAAGCGCACACTCCAAGATGAAAACTAGAAGCTATTATGTGCTGCTCTGAAAAGAGGGTGTTGGACAGACCACAAAACAATGTATCAGCAAAACCACTTCTCTTAATATTCAAGCTCCAGGAACCATCTGCAACAGAAGTTACACACATGCTGCTCCTGTGAGTGCTCAGCCCAGCTCAAGGAAAGGGCAGGCCCAAAAGTCACAAGCTATTAACTTGAAGGGAACTGCGGACAAGAGCTATAAGCAGGAAGTGACAGAGCCCTTCATCAATCTAGAGAGATTAACTGTGTCCTCGTTAATTTCTCTTCCTTATAGTCCAGTAAGCATTGTCAAGTGTTTTAAAGTAGATCACGACATTGGCTCTGGGCCTGCAGTGGAGCCGAGTGGTGTCACAGGAAGAGAAGGTAATGTTGACAGCAAGTTCCATACACTCCCAGAATGAAGTGTGTGCGCGTGCACACACACACACACACAAATACACACACAGAGACCAAGCAGGGTTCTTAGCAGATACTTTATAAATATAATGCTTAAAGACAATTATGTGATATATACACACACACACATGCATACATACATATACAAACAATATAATACACAAACTGCATGAGGCTATATAAAGTCATCTATAGGCATTTTATCTGTAAAGTAGGCCTAGAAAAGGTACAAAATGGCCTAGAATTGGTACAAAATTAGGTTGATAGCATATTAATAATACCCAGTATTTATCAGGCATGCTTCGTGTATTAGCTTTCTTAATCCTCCCAATAACCCCATGAAGTATGCACTATTATTGGATGCTTTACTACTGCTGGCACAGAAAGGGGTAGTGACTTGCCCACAATCACATAGTAAGTGACTGAGGTGGGCATGTGCCCACTGACCCCAAAGCTGAAGTCCTAAGCCGCTCTGCCACAAGACCTGTCTGTGTCCAGATTTCATTTCTGGCTAAATAGATACCTCTCTGCTTATGAAAGAGCTTCCGTTGACTGAGCATGTGCTGTATGTCAGGTTCTGTTCTAACGACTGCATTATTTCATGTAACTTTACAACGACCCAGTGAGGAATGGACTACTACTCTCCCCAAGTTACAAGTGAGGATCTCGAGGCCCAGAGTGGTAAAGAATCACACAAAGAAAATAGTGTAGGCCTGCTGAAAGCAATGAGAAAGATTGTTCACTTGATACAATTAACCAGTAGTGTGCTGATAACTGTTTAACAACTAGATCTCAAGAGGAGAAAGCAAGACTCCTCAGCACTGGGCAAGATGGCGCAAGAACACTCCAGCTTGTGTCTTCCACTGAACACAGCTATAAAACATGGGCAGATTCATAAAGCAGCTATTTGAAAAGATGCTGACGAGTAAACAGTAGCAGGCAGATTGAGGAAGAAAACCAGAACCCAAAGTAGCACCAGAACGATGGTGTGTTTACCATTCTCCCCTTGTGGCGTCCCCCAGTTTAAACACAACACAGACCAATCCCCAAGTGCCGGCTTCAGTGCACACAGAGAAAGCCCTAGGAAAACTCTGGTTCGTGCTGAAGGAGTGGTGAAGAACAGTTAAAGGTCAAAGGGATTTTCTTTTGTCTCTCTCCCTTCTCTCCCGGCCCAGATGCCAAGTAACCGGTGGCAGTGGTGGCAGAGGAGCAAACCCACATTGCTTTTTTGCTGTTGTTCTCTTCAGTTCTCCCACTGCTTGGCCTTGGGCACAGAGCAGGGGCAACTGTAGAGGAACTAAAGTCCCTGATTTCTGGGTGGAGAACCCAAAACAGGAGCCCCAGGGAGTCATAAAGTACTAAGGTGATTGCAGAGAGAGAGGAGCTCAGAAAGTGACCCCATTAGGATGTTTATAAACTCCTGGGCTCAGCCCCAAGCTGCGAATGTGTGGATCTGATCCTAATCACTACACTAGTGACCGTGCCAAAAACGGAGACTTAACCTCGACTCATCATTACCTAATTCCCACACTGACCACTAGGTGGCACACATTTGGGCTAGATCTAAACAGCAACACAGCCCACGGAGGTGGGTTGGAAATTGTAGCCCTAATTTGCAACCTAGCCCAGGTAGGTTAATTGCCTGCTAAAATATTAACATCTTTCATAAGTCCTTAAATAAGACGAGGATCTTATAACATAATACTCAAAATGTCCAGGACGCAATCCAAAAAATTCTCAGTTTATGAAGAACCAGGAAAATCTCAATTCACATGAGAATAGACAATCAACAGATGCCAGTGTCAAAATGACACAGATGTTGCAATTATCTGACAATAACTTTAAAACAGCTATTATAAAAAATGTTCCTGCAAGCAATCATGAACATTCTTAAAACAAGTAGAAAAATTGAGAGTCTCTCAAAGAAGAAATAAAAGATATAAAGAAGAACCAAATGGAATGTTTAGAATTAAAAAGTACAATAACCAAAATTTAAAGCTCATTCTATGGGATCAATAGCAGATTGGAGATGACAGAGGAGAGAGCTAGTAAATTTAAAGTTAGATCAATAGAAAGTATCCAATCTGAACAAGAGGGGAAAAAAAAGACAAAAAATACACATCTCTGATTTTTAGTGTTTGCTGATTTTCATAATGAAAATACTTCCATCACTGGGCCTCCCCTGGTGGCGCAGCGGTTGAGCGCTGGGCTGCGAAGCTGCCCGCAGCCTCTGCAGTGCCAGTTTGATCCCTGGCCACTGGCAAGGGTCCCACATGGCACGCAGACCTCTCCTGCCGCCCGCTGCTCCCCTCAGCAGTGTACTTCGTCACTCTGCCTGTTCTGTTCCCCGCTCTGGCTCTGGTGAATTCTCTCACCTTCCCACGCTTCTGACTATACCCAGTGCTTATATAAATAAATAAATAAATAAATAAATAAATAAATAAATAAATAAATAAATAAAATATTTTAATAAAAAGAAAAGAAAATACTTCCATCACAAAGTCAAGATGCCAACTTGACATCACTGAATGGAGAGTTGGGGAGAGAAGCATATAATTGACTTTTACCCACAAATATCTGACCCCCACAAGGTAAACCCTATATAGCCTGCCGAGCCTCAACTTTCCGAACACACTCCCAAGACCGAGACCGGCAGATCTCCTTTTAAGGCACTCTTCACACATTCTAAGCTACCCCTGCTGTTCTCTTCAACATGATTTCAAATCGATAAGCATGTGCAAAGGGCATCCAGTGAGATTGCCAGGAGTTAGTTCCTTGCCCTTTAGGGGAGGCCCCTGGTGTGAGATATTTGCCCTCAAAGGAAATCAGGTGAGAGAGATCAAACTAACAGTGTTTCTCAAAGTAGAAGCCTGAAGACTGACACAGATGAAATGAAAAAAATACATCCCAAATAAGAAATTCAGGGGGGCTGGGGAGAAGTATTACCTACTTGGAGTGGCAGAGCGGGGCTTAGAATCTAACTGCAGGTTCCATCTTTCATTTTTTCACCCAAAGCCAAAGGAGGATTCTGAATATAGCCCCATGATGCAGCACCCTCGGGAAAGACTGGAAAGCAAGGTAGGCAGGAAGTTCAAGGACAGGGATCCCTTTCTGCATAAGAGTTGCTTATTTGTCAGACATAGAAAGACCGGTACCATATGATCTCACTTATACGTGGCATACCAAACTCACAGATACAGAGAATAGACGGTGGTTGCCAGAGATGGGGGCAGGGGAGAGGGGCAGGGAGTTAGGGGGAGGTGAAATGGGTTAAGGATATCAAAAGGTACAAACTTTCAAGTATAAAATAAATATGTCCTGGGACTATAATATAAACATGATGACTATAGTTAATTATATTTACTGTATTGCATATTTGAAAATAACTGAGAGTAAATCTTAAAATCCTTATGACAAGAAAAAAAAGTGTAACTGCAACGAGACAGAAGTTAACTGGACTTATTGTGGTGATCATTTCACAATATATACAGATATTGAGTTATTGTGTTGTTCACCTGAAACTAGTATAATGCTGTATGTCAATTATATTGCAATAAAAAGCTAAAAATACAGGAGAATTGATAGCGTGATTTCAAGCAATTTACAGGGAGGGGATAATTTTGAGGTTGTTACACAGGTATTGCATCCAGGATCCAATACCCAGAATCCCCGAAAAGGCTTATGAGTAGTAGATCCCCAAAGGCACAAATTTCCCGGGAAAGTCCTCTGTAACCTAGCCATTACATTTATACATAAGACCCAAAGGTGCAGAGAGAACAAACAACTTTCTCAAGGTCACCCAACTAATGAGCTAGAACAAAAAAGTAGGTCTCCTGATTCTTAGTCCCATGCTTTCCCCCCTGACATTACACTTCCTCTTACATTTCCTTCCCAGAACAACATTTATCTGGCCAATGGTGACACAAATGAAAAAATCTTCATGCGGTTTAGAGGAGAATTAAAAAACAAACAAAAAAACCTGAATGGGCAAGTCACAGCTGACTCCTATAGCTTCAGGGAGTTTGAGCTAGTGATATTGTGGTGTCCACTGGAGAATGGAAACTCATTCGGCTGTATTTGGATAGTCCCCCCTCAAAAAGAACAGGCAAACTGCTTTGAGAAGTGCTCCGGGTGCAGCTGCAGTGTTATTATGGAGCTTTTGGGCAAGCTCAGTGCCCAAGATGGTGAACAGATCGTGGGTGCTCCCTGCCATCACCCCGCCTCTGCAGCACGCACTGCCAAGTCTGGCCAATTCTTTGACAAGGCAGCTGTGTGTGTGCCTGTTAATTACACTGTGGGGCACCGAAGTGCGGTGTCAGGCAGCTGCCTAGAATATCAAATGGCTGCTAGTGAAACAGGCCAGCTCTAAGGATTCTCTTCTGCGTGGTCCATCCGGCAGCTGACTAGCTCTCCCCCAACCCCCTGGAAGTTCTATTATGAAAGCCACAGTGATATATTCCCACAGAATGAGGTTGGAATCCATAGTGGACCCAGAGTTGCTGATCTTTCTGACACTCCTGGATGGGATGAACATAAATGCTATCTTATATTTCTGCCTCTCCTGATGATAATAGCCCCTTGAAATCAACATGCCTTTTGAACTAATATATTTAGCCCATCTGATTATAATTAGCTGGAACTATTAAGGGTGCTTCCAAATTAGAGATAGTTAACTCCTACCTTGGGTTCCCTATACGGCAGGCACTGTATATAGATTAATTCATTTACTCCTCACAACAACCCAGGGTAGGTGCTATTATTATCACTATTTTGCAGATAAGGAAATAGGGACTACCAGGTTAATAAGTAACTTGTCCAATATCACACCACCAGTGCACTGCAGAGCTGATATTCCAAGAATCCAACATGACACCCCCATTCTTTTAACCAGACACTGCCTCAACAATGTTATTTTGTATCCAGGCCCATTTAACATTTACCCAGCACCTGCAATGTGACATATTTCTCCTTTTGTTTTCCTCACTGCCTTTGGAGTCAAGGTAACAAGAGTTTTCTGCAACTCTACTAAATACAAGGAGGGGAAATTCACTTGTGAAGGATTCATGGAGACAGGTTTTCAGCTGCATCTCAAAGCAGAGATTCAATTTTGCCTCTCACAGATTAGGGGAATCAGAGGGGTAAGGGCAAAGGGGTTGATGAGCAAATTCACACAGGGAGGAATGTTCTCAGGCAAAGCTGTGAGGCGGTGTGCCTGGATCACAAGATTTGATGTGAATATGAGGGAGGGACTGATCATCTGGTGATGATGATGATGATGACGACGATAAGGAGGAAGAGGAGGAATAGGGAGAGTAGACATATGTGTGTGTTTCTTTGTGCATGTAAAATAAAGAGAAACCAGAGAAGCTCGTTTATTCTTGATTTGTTTTCTCTCCCCTCTGCTTTCACTATGACTCCATGTGTCCATCTTATGAACACACCTCAGTAAGCAAAAGCCTGCTGCATTCACAGTTCCCTGCAAGACAGAATTCAAGTGATTAAAATTTTATATTTGTGTGCGCTGAAAATGGGATTAAACATTTTATAGAATTCTAATGACTAATAGAATGTCCTAAGTTACTCTTCATCCCCTGAACCACAATAGAGTATTTTTCAACATTTTAAAGATTCACTTCCTTTTAACATCCTGAATTTTCTTCTTTTTTTTTTTTGGGGGGGGGGGCTTTTAAAAAACTGAACTGTAATTGATATAAAACACAATTTACCTTTTGTTCTGTTAGTTCAATGAGTGTTGACAAATTGCCAGCAAAATCAAGATAAAGAACATTTCCATCACCCTTCAAATTCCCCTCCCGCTGCCCCCTTTGTGGCCATCCTGCAGGCCGATCCTGCAGGCCGATCCTGCAGCTCCTGGCAACCACTGATCTGTTTTCAGTAGCTAGAATTTTCCCTTCTCCAGATTGTCACATATATAGAATTATATCTGCTTCTTACATTTAGCATAAAGCATTTGAGTTTCATCTGTGCTATTATGTGAATCATGTATTTGTTCCTTTTTATTGCTGAGTAATATTCCATTTTATGAATGTTCTAATTTTTTTTAAACCATGCTCAGCTGAAAGATATTCGGGATGTTTCCAGTTTTCATATTTTATTAATAAAGCTGCTATAAACACTGTATACAGGTTTTTATATGAACATAAACTTTCATTTCATTCGGGTAAATACTGATATGAAAAAGGCTTGTGCCCAGAATGTATAAAGAACTCTGAAAACTCAATAATAAGAAATCAAATCACTCGATTTTGATTTTTGGTGAAGTAACATTATATGTTTCAGGTGTGCATTATTAAAAATCAATATATGCATATACTACATTAAGTTCACCACTAAAAGTCTAATTCTATCCTTTACAAATGACCACTTTTACCTGATTTACCCACCCTTCTTCCTCCTTCCTTTCTGCTAATCATTAGTCTCACAGTCTAAAACTTTATTTTTAGTTTTATTTGTTTCATCCATTTATTTGCTTTCTGTATATGCCACTTTTGAGTGAAATCGTCCAGTGTTTTTCTCCATCAGACTTTTTTCACTAAGTGTAATACTCTCTAGGCCCATCCATGTTGTTGCAAATGGCAGGATTTCTTCTTGCTCTTCTTCTTCTTCTTCTTCTTCTCTTCCTCCTCCTCTTTTTTTTTTTTTTAAATATTAAATTTTATTTTTATATTCCCCCATACAATTGCAAACGCCCCATTCTGACCCCAATCCTTCCCCTCCCGCCCCCCCCCCCAAAAAGTGTCTCTGGTTCATAGTTTTTGTTGATTTTGATTTTCACTTTCTTATATTCATTTTCCTGGTCCCTTATTTAAGTTTTCTAGATTCCTGCTATGAGTGAGACCATCCGGTATTTTTCTTTTTGTTTTTGGCTTATTTCGCTGAGCATGATCCCTTCCAGTGCCATCCATGTTGCTGCAAATTGCATGTGTTTATCTTTTTTGAATGCTGAGTAATATTCCATGGTATATATGTACCACATCTTCTTGATCCAGTCATCTATTTTTGGGCATTTGGGTTGTTTCCAAAGCTTAGCTATTGTAAACAGTGCTGCTATAAACATAGGAGTGCAGGTGCTCTTTGGAATGGATGTTTCTGTGTCCTTTGGGTAAATACCTAGGAGTGGAATTGCTGGATCATATGGAAGCTCTATGTTTAGTAGGTCCAGAAATCTCCACACAGCTCTCCATAGTGGTTGGACCAGTTTGCACTCCCACCAACAGTGCACAAGAGTTCCTTTTTCTCCACATCCTCGCCAACATTTGTTGTTGCTAGTTTTTTTAATATGTGCCATTCTCACTGGTGTGAGATGGTATCTCATGGTAGTTTTGATTTGCATTTCCCTGATTACAAGTGATGTTGAACATTTTTTCATATGTCTGTTGGCCATTTGCATTTCCTCTTCAGAGAAGTTTCTTTTAGCTCTTCTGCCCATTTTTTGACTGGATTATTTTCTTTGTTGTTGCTGAGTCTCATCAGCTCTTTGCAGATTTTTGTGATCAGTCCTTTATCATTAGTGTTGGGTGCAAAAATGTTCTCCCAGTTGGTGGGGTTTCTCTTTGTTTTTGTTATTGTCTCTTTTGCTGTGCAGAAGCTCTTTAATTTGATGTAGTCCCAGCTGTTTATCTTTCTCTTCACTATCACTGCTTTGGGTGATGTGTCTGTAAAGATGTCTTTGATGTGCAAATCCCGTAGTGTTTCGCCTATATTTCCTTCTATGTATTTTATGGTTTCAGGTCTTATGTCTAGTTCTTTAATCCATTTTGAGTTGATTTTTGTGTATGGTGTGAGGTAGTGGTCAAGCTTCATTCTTTTGCATGTAGCGACCCAGTTTTCCCAGCACCATTTATTGAACAAACTTTCTTTGCTCCAATGCATAGTCTTTGCTCCTTTGTCAAAGATTAGTTGACCATAAATCTGTGGGTTTATTTCTGGATTTTCTATTCGATTCCATTGGTCTGTATGTCTGTTCTTGTTCCAATACCATGCAGTTTTGATGATTATGGCTTTGTAGTATAGTTTGAAGTCTGGGAGTGTGATGCCTCCATTTCCTTCTTTTTTTTTCAGTAGAGCTTTGGCTATTCGGGGTTTTTGGTGATTCCATATGAATTTCATCAATAATTGTTCTATTTCTTTGAAGAATGCCATTGAGATTTTGATTGGAATAGCATTGAATCTGTATATTGCTTTTGGTAGGATGGCCATTTTAATAATGTTTATTCTTCCAATCCATGAGCAGGGGATGTCTTTCCATTTCTTTGTGTCTTCTTCTATTTCTTTTAACAGTGTTTTAGTATTGCATTGTGTTATATATCCCACATCTTCTTTATCCGATAATATATCAATGGTTACTTAGGTTGTTTCCAGCTCTTGATTATTGCAACTGATGCTGCATTAGGCATGGGGGTGCATATATCCCTTCAAATTCGTGTTTTCGTATCTTTCATACATACCAAGAAGTTAGATAACTGGATAGCATGGAATTTCTATTTTTACTTTTTTAAGGAATCTCCATGCTGCTTTCCATGATGGCTACATTCCCACCATCAGTAGTAATCTAGTTTTAAAAGGGCAAAATACTTTAGTAAACACTAAAGTGCTGGTGAGCATGCAGACCAACAGAAACTCTCTTATCTTGCTGGTGGAAATGCAAAACAGTACAACCACTTTGGAAAACAATTTAGCAGTTTCAAATAAAGTCAAACATAAACCTACCATATGGTCTAGTAATTACATGCCTAGGTATTTACCCAAGTGTTTTTAATCTAATTTTTAAGGAGGGATTTTTTCCCCCTGCTTTCTTAATCAGAGTAGAGCAAATATAATCCAATTATTTCTCATGACTTGATTTTAGCATTATAAACACATTTGCATTAAACTGGGATCTTGCTCGTGTATGCCTTCCCAAAAAGCTACATGTTTGTGTGGCTTTTCATGCTAAGTGATAGAAACACATAAAGAGAGGCAAGATAATTCCTGTGCCAAAGGTGGAGGTGCACTCAGGCAACTGGAGGGGCCACGTACTGTTTACCTCTACACTCAGGAGGCTCAGACTGTAATTTAATATATTTTAAAATTCTATTCTTCCTTTGCATTCAAATTTTGGGCTGTTATTTTTCCTAGCTCTCAGAGGACCTGCTACTAATAACCTCTCATCTAATTTGTGAGCCAACAAGCCAGTCAACTCATTCTATTTGAATTGTGTACAAAATAAAGTTACTGATTAAAGCTAGGATCTGCCTGCCTCTCCTGATGCTTCTCTTACTGAGTAAGGTCCAAGGTCTTTATGCTAGTTCTTTTGACCTCCCAAAGACCTTCTCTCCCTTATTCCAGGTTCTGGCCATCTTGCAGAGAGGCCAGTAAAGTTTGCTGGAAGTCTAAACTACTGATAAAGGAGATGTCACCACAGTTTACATCAACATAGCCTAATCTGTTGAGATGCTTGCACAATCTCCAAGCCAATGAAAAGGACAAACGAGCCTTATAATCTAAAGCCACTCTGTCTGCATGGACTTAACATAGTTAGCAACACAACCATACAAAACAAGCAATAAAGCAGAGAGCAAAAGCAAGGTCCGTTAGAACAGGAAAATGAGGAAAAATAAAATACATGCCAAGTGTTGCCTCCTACACTCGGAAGCCTCTCTTTCTCCTTGGGACTACTATATTTCAAAGAAAGTGCATAAAAACTGTGCACATCCCATCTTCTGTTCATCTTGAACTGAAATTCAGCATAGACATCAGCATCTCTCACTGTATCATGTGCTCTTGTCCTTCTGGATTTAAATGTCTCGGTGACCTCACCAAGGGCTGATTTACAACTAAAATTTAGCACTCGAAACAGTTGTTAGAGAAGAGTGAGTTTTAAGAAAATAAAGTTAAAATAAAGAAAGCATTTCCCTTCTAAAATGACCTCTGCTCCACCAAACCCCATCAGATCTTCTGCCTTTTTTTTTTTTTAATCACAGATATTAGGCAAGGTCTGTTAAAAAAAAAATAAATAAAAGGCATCTAAGACTCATCTGTGCTTTGTGCCAAATACATTATCTCAAATAAATCAGTGATTTCCATTCCAAAGAAGGGTTCATCTCTGGCTGAATAAAATAATTTTCCACAACACAGGAAATGAGGAGATTGGATATTCTATCAGATGGGCAACTGAACAAACAGGGCGCCAGGTGGCTAATGTCACAGGGATGAAGGCCCCCAGGGGAATAAGGAGGCTTCTGAGTTTCAATGGCCTTCTCTGCGTCAACATCCAGCACAATGTAATTGCATTTCCACGACCACAGCGGCACATTTGCAACCAACACCCAGATTATAATTTATTCTTTTGAAGGATACAATTTATTGGTATACTGAGCTATTTATTTTCTTCCTTTCCTTTCAGTGTCTCTTTTTAACCTTAGTCTTGAAAAAAGAAATCGCTTCCTTGGTTTGGACATTCCAGAAAAAGGTGTCAAATATTGAAAGAAATCAACCTGTTATTTCTATGAAAGGCTTTAAAAGGCTGGGAGAATTATCAGTTTTATTTTAATGAAAATTGACTCTGAACCACATCATTTCCAAGCTCTACTTCTGAGGGACTTGCAGGATTAAAAAAAAAAAAAAACTCTAAATGACTTTGTGTCAGTGATGTGACTTATAGTACTCACCACTCATTAAAAAAAAAAAATGGTTTCTTTCTGTTATCTGCATTTAGGTAATTACACAACATCATGTTCATACAATCAAATAGCACAGTATTTTATACTTGAGGGAGCAGCCATATTCCTTTCTGCACTGGTCGTGACATGCCTTCTTCAAAACGCTACAGTCATTTTAAGGAAACATTGTCAGTTCTTTTAGGTGTGGCTATGCTTGGGTATCATGGTTATGTTTTTGTAAGGAATTCTTATATTTTGGAGACACACACTGAAGTATTTATGTATGAAATGACAGAATGCCTAGGAGTTGCTTCAAAATAATGTGGAGAAGCTGAGAAGTGGGAGATGTAGATGTAACAAGAGTGTCTATTAAGGTTACAACTGTTGCGCCAGAGTGATAGCCACATGAGGCATTGTCATATTGTTCTGTTTACTTTTCTGTGTAACATTTTTTTTATAATAAAAAGTTAAAAACCTTTCATTACTGCCTAGAGAGGTAGCACCTCATCAGTCTGTCTTTCAAAATCTTCATTAAGGACTTCTCTGGTGGCACAGGGGTTAAGTCTCAGTGCTATCAAGCTATCACCAGCCACTGCAGCATGAGTCCGATCCCCAGCTAGGGAGCTACCCACATGGCACAGCAGACCTCTCCTGCCTCACCCACTGCTCCCCTCAGCAGTGTCTTCAGTCCATCTGCCTGTTCTGCTCCCCACTCTGTCTCTGGTGAATTCTCTCACCCCTCCTCCCCCCGCACCTCTGGCCTGCACCCCAGTTCTTCTACGGATATATATAAAAAAAAATCTTAAAAAAATTTTAAATCTTCATTAAGCTTTGCCTTTGAAATATTAATTTTTCAACCTAATCTCCCCCTACTCCCATTCATATAACCAATCTGTGCACTAGGCTACTGATGATCTTGTAAACATAACTGCTACAGCTCGACATTCAGATTTTAGCACACTTTAACCCCTCTGCCAGAAATGTCTTGCTCTTCTAGCTCCCATTTCCCTCTCTACCTGTCAAGTTCCATCTAGTTCCATATCAAACTTAGTTTATTCCAAGAAGACTTTCATTACTCGCCCATCAGAAATCAGATCTCTGCCCCACCATATTCCCTTCACATTATCTTTTTAAATAATTGTAAAATGATTATGTCATCAAGTGATATATTAACTTAACAGGCAATTGTTTGTAGAAAATAATGATTTGGCATGGTTCAATGTCAACAGGGTATTATATAAAAATATTTTTATGTTTTAAATACCTCTCACCTGTGAGAATGGCCTGTATCAAAAAGACCAGACACAACAAGTATTGGTGAGGATATGAAGAAAAAGGAACCCTCTTACACTGTTGGTGGGAATGTAGACTGGTCCAGCCCCTATGGAAAGCAGTATGTAGGTTTCTGAAAATATTAAAAAAATGGATCTTCCATATGACCCAGCGATTCTACTAAGTGTCTATGCAAAGAATATAAAAACACTAATTTGAAAGGAAACTTGCATTTCTATGTTTATTGTCGCACTATTTACAGCAGGCAAGCTATGGAAACAACCTAAATGCCCCAAAACAAATGAGTGAGTCATGAAGATGTGGAATACTACTCAGCAATCAAACAGGTAAGTTTTTGCCATTTGTGGTAATCCCCAGAATGGACTGTGCTACGTAAAATCAGTCAGAAGGAGAAAGACCAGAGGGTATCATTTACATGTGGGATATAGAAAAATCAAACAAAGGGCTAGAACAAGACAAACTTTTTTTTTTTAAAGATTTATCTATTTATGCATACAAGAGCTGGGGTACAGGCCAGAGATGCGGGGGGTGAGAGGATCCACCAGAGACAGAGCAGGGAACAGAACAGGCAGATCAACCGAAATGCACTGTTGAGGGGAGCAGTGGGCGAGTCAGGAGAGGTCTGCTGTGCCATGTGGGTTTCTCCCTGGCTGGCCAGGGATCGAACTCATGCTACAGACACTGTGGATTGCTTCACAGTGTGGTGCTTAACCCCTTGCACCACCAGGGAGGCCCAAGACAAACTTTTAAACCAACCCTTGAAAGCTGACCATAAACCTGAGACATCCAGAAGGGAAAGGGAAGAGGGAGGGATAAAAACATGGTAGGGAGAGAGCACAATGGACTATGGTGGAGGACTTTGGGTGCTTTGGTGGTGGCTGTAGTATAATGACCACATCTAAAGGGGTGGTCCAAAATAAAAACAGCGATATAAACCAATCGCACTTTAATAAAAAATTTCAAAAATGTATTATTGAATAATTATCTGATATGCAACACTGTGATTCATTCTTTTTTTAAAAGATTTATTTATTTTATGCATACAAGAACTGGGGTACAGGTAAGAGGTGTGGGGCATGGGTGAGAGGAATCACCAGAGACAGAGTGGGGAACAGAACAGGCAGACTGACTGAAATACACTGCTGAGGGGAGCAGTGGGCGAGTCAGGAGAGGTCTACAATGTAGGTAGCTCCCTGGCAGGGGATTGAACTTGTATGGCAATGCCTGCGGATTACTTCATAGGCTGTGTCTTTACCCCTTGAGCCACCAGTGAGGCCCAGTGATTCATTTCTTGAAGCATTCTATAAAGAACACAATTTGGTCCCATATTAAGTATTTCGCTCAACATTTAATCAAGAATTTGGATTGAAGGAAAAGCATGATATTATCAATGCGTATTTACCATATTCCCATCAATAAATGAATCAGCCCAAAGACTACTCATAACCATTTGTACAGAGTTTCTATCACTCCAGAGCTTTCAAACTAAGCCTCAAAATAGACACAGATGTAGCCGACTCAGACAATGAAAACCCTTGACATGGGGAAATTTTCACATGTGATAATACCAAGTTGGGGGCGGGGGAAGAGGCATCCAGGAGGCGAGAGGGAGAGAAAGAGGAGTCAGATTGTGAGTGAGGGGCTAAAGCACAATGGACTGTGGTGGAGGACTATAGATGCTTTGGTGGTAGGAGAGCTACGTGACCACACCTGAAGGGAGAAACCTTATACTGTCAAAATATTAATAAGGATGTAAAACAATGGTACATCATTTAAAAATAAATTAATTTAAAATAAATAAATAATATGATAGATAACTATTTATAATGTGACCATGCTTTTGTAGGAAAAATATTATGTTTCAATATAGGCATAGAAAAATGGAAATGAAAATTAATGTTAACAATAGTCATCTCTATGTAATGGAATTATAGGTCTTCTTTCTGTTTGTGGGATTCTCTCTTTCTGCTTCTCTGTATCTCTATTTTTTACAATGAACAGTTATTATTTATATAATCAGGAGGAAAAAAGATGATTTTAAAAAGTAGATCTAAAAATTAAATTACTACATCATTCCTTATACTAAGTGGATTAAATATTTAAATCTGAAATGATAGAATTATTTAAATTCTAGGAGGAAATACAGGTGAAATTTTTAATAATTCCAGGGAAGAAACAACCTAAGAAATAACAAAAACAAAGACTGATTATTTTGGCTATACAAGCTAAAAACACACATCATTACCAGGAAACCAAAAGACAAAAATGGCAATGTACATCACTAAGAGCTACTTTCCTGAATATTTAAAGTGCTCCTACAATTAGTAAGACTAAGATCAACATAAAGGCTAAGATCAAATAAAAATTTCGCAACAAAGTGGGCAAAGCAGAGTGGGACATTGTGAAACAAATAAATAAACATTGGGCAATGGATAATTACAGATAATTAACCAAAAAAAGTCATACAAATCCCCCTTAAACATATGAAGTACATTTAATCTCATTCATAAGGGAAGTACAAAGTAAATCTGGAATATATAGATCTACAATATATATCAAACAGTTTGATAAGAAAAAATTTTAATAATATTCTGTTGCAAGAGTTTGAGGAAACAGGAACTCCCATACATTGCTGATGGGATTAATAGTCATTTTCATCTCAGTAGAGACAATGTGGCAACTTCTATTAAAACTAATATTGTGTCTACCCTTTGGCTCAACAATTCTCTTTCTGAAGATTTATGCTACAGACATACTCCCACGTATGCAAAAAGACTTAGCAAAGTCAAAAGGACTTTACAAGGATATAATTAGAGTGATACAAAAGATTGGAAACCATCTAGATGTCTATTAACAAATTATGGTTCATTCAAACAATAAATCAAGCATTTCTTTATGATATGACCTACCTCCAAAATAATGTTAAATGAATACAATTGGGTGCAAAAGATATATAAAGTATGTTATTCTTTCATTGTATAAATGCTTAGGACATCTTTGGCGTTTAAGAAATTGGTAGGGCCTCCCTGGTGGCGCAGTGGTTGAGCGCTGGGTTGCGAAGCTGCCTGCAGCCTCTGCAGCACCGGTTCGATCCCCGGCCGCCGGTGAGGGACCCATATGGCGCACAGACCTCTCCTTCCGCGCCCGCTGCTCCCCTCAGCAGTGTATTTCTCCATCAGTCTGCCTGTTCTGTTCCCTGCTCTGACTCTGGTGAATTCTCTCACCCTCCCACGCTTCTGACTGTACCCAGTGCTTGTATAAATAAATAAATAAATATTAAAAAAAAAAAAGAAATTGATAGTAGTTATTGCTTCTGGGGAAGGGAATTGAATGGATGAGGTTAGGATAGGAGGAACATTTTGGTCACTTTTTGAGTTTAATTTTTATTTATTATTAAAAGACACATTTAGGGCCTTCCCTGGTGGTGCAGCGGTTGAGCGTTGGGCTGCGAAGCTGCCTGCAGCCTCTAAAGCGCCGGTTCGATCCCCGGCCCCCGGTGAGAGTCCCATGTGGCGCAACAGACCTCTCCTGCCATGCCCGCTGCTCCCCTCAGTAGTGTATTTCGTCAGTCTGCCTGTTCTATTCCCTGCTCTGGCTCTGGTGAATTCTCTCACCTTCCCATGCTTCTGACTGTACCCAGTGCTTGTATAAATAAATAAATAAATTTTTTAAAAGACACATTTATTCAGGATCATGATCAGGTTATTACATTTAGCAACCAATGGCATGGATGCAAAAAAAAAAAAAAAAACTGCATAAAGCCCTTTGTTAGAATGCTTTACACTTTCCACAGTACAGAAACCAAAATTGTTACTACAGTTAGTCACAAATTCAGTCCTCAAGTTTTTTGCCCATACACGAGTAGTGTCTAAAACATGTCCTCTATGTAGCAATGAGGTCCTGCTGCCACTGTGCTTGGCTGAATTCACCAATCTATTGTAACCTGTAGCTTCCCTGTTGCTTCTCTGGCGCTCCTCTCCTGCTAAGCTTTATTTCCTGGCAGTTAAGTAAAACCTACTGCTGCTGCTGGAACCATCACAGCCACCTTGGTTACATGGTTTGCCAAAGTGTTGGCCTCCACCACCATAGGACCCAGAACTTCTGCCTCCAAACTTTCCTCCTTTCATGGGTCCAAATTTTGAAGACTGTTGTAATTGCCAAAATCATTGTAGCTTCTACACCTCCAAAATTGCTTCCATCATTATCAAATCCATTATAGCCATCCCCACTGCCACCATATCCACCATCACCACCATCACAGCTGCCACCAAAGCCACCTTGCCACTGAAGTTTCCTCCATGATCAAAGTTGTCATTGCCACCAAAGAGACATCCACGACCACCATCAAAGTTTCCGGAACCATTTCGATCTCTTTGGCTAGATGAAGCACTGGTCTCTCTTACTTGGATGGGGCTTTCCTTCCTTCAGAGTGAGGCCATTCACAGTGTGGTATTTCTGAATGACAGTCTTATCTACAGAGTCATGGTCATCAACAGTTACAAAAACAAAGCCTCTCTTCTTGCCACTACATCAATCAGTCATGATTTCAGTCACTTCAATTTTCCCATATGGCTCGAAAAAATCTCTTACGTGATGTTCTTCAGTGTCTTCTTCAATGCCACCAACAAGAATCTTGTTCTCAGTTGAGTGGGCACCAGGTCTTTGGGAATCATCACTTGACCTGGCCCTCTTTGGTTCCACAGCTCTTCCATCTCCCTTGTGTGGCCTCGCCTTCAGGGCTGCCACCACCTCCTCCACTGTGGTATAACCCAAGCCTCTGGATCCCTTGGTGTTTGGATCTCTCATTGCCACACATTCTGTGAGCATCCCCTTCACTGGGAATGGCTTCTCTCATCACTTGTTTCAATGTCTTATATTTTTCATTGTTGCAACAAAGATAAATTCTCGCTATTTGCAACAACATGGATAGAACTAGAGGGGATCATGCTAAGCAAAATAAGTCAGAAGGAGAAAAGAAATACCAACTGGTATCACTTATATGTGGAATGTAGAGAAACCAAATAAAGGGGCAGATAAAGTCAAATCAGTAATAAGCCCTAGAGATCTGACTGTTGAATTGAGGCACCATAAGGGATGGGGAAGGAGGAAGTGAAATGTGGGGAAGGAACACTATGGACGATGGTAGAAGATTATGGGTGTTTTGGTGGTGGGTGCAGGGTCATAACAATACCTGAAAGGGGAGATACTATCCCTCTAAATCAGAAGCCATGTTGTAAACCAACATTACCTCAATTTAAAAAAAAAAGGGGGGGGGAACTGTATTCAGTCAGAACCAAGCTGGTCAGTTTGAGAACAGAGCAAACAAGATCTATGGCAAATAGCTTAAAACTTCTAAATAAGCAAGTTAAATATTACTAAAGATATAATGATTTCTTTTACAAGAACACTAAGGGAGACAGAAGTAGGTATTAAGAACCACAAAAGTGATCTAAATTTTAGATCTAAGAAAACCAATGAATCAAATTCTCTTGTGACAAGCTGCTGAGAAGCGGTCTATGTAAAGTATTGTTTGAAAGTGCAAAAAGATGAAGCCACAGGGCACTAGGTCATGCCCAGATTACCTCTGTGGACCACCATAAACTGTTTTAAAGATTTGGAAAGACTTGGGCCTCCCTGGTAGTGCAACGGGTTGAAAGCTGGGCTGTGAAGCTGTCCGCAGCCTCTGCAGCGCAGGTTCGATCCCCGGGCAGCCAGGGAGCTGCCCACATGGCACAGCAGACCTCTCCTGACTCTCCTGCTGCTCCCCTCAGCAGTGTATTTCAGTCCGTCTGCCTGTTCTGTTCCCCACTCAGTGTCTGGTGAATCCTCTCACCCACCCACCCCCACACACACATCTGGCCTATACCCCAGTTCTTATATGCATAAATAAATAAATCTTTTTAAAGAAGATTTGGAAAGATTTAATTTGGCCTCATGAGAACACTGACTCAGACTAGATGTTCTACATTTAAAAAAATAATTTGGAATATTTATTGCATTTGCCTGAATTTTACATGTCAATTACTAAATAGCTTCTATAATTGTTTGCTTTCCAGTTTCATTAAGGAAAGGATGAGATAGTTGGTAGGATCCTTGATATGTCTCTCCTGACATCTAGTGGATGGATACCAAATACCATGATACTATAAAATCTTTAAAAGATCAGTTTTGGGTAAAGCAAATTGCATGGTTTTTAAAAATGATCTAAAATCTTCTCATATATCAAGATGAAAAGCAAAATAAAGTATTTCCTACCGGTGGGTTTAAATTGCACATATATACTTTCAATAGTTAGGTATGTACCCACTACAAACCAGGGTAAATTTTCATATAGCTTAAAGATTTCAATGTAAAAATTGAAACCATTGATTAAAAATTCACTTTTCCTTATCCTCTAATAAAGGAAACACACATTTAAAAACTAACATGTAAACTGGTTAAAAATATATTGTATTGAAAACTGTATTCAATTATTACAAAATTAAATGAAAAAAAAAAAAAGAAGTATAAGTAGTCAAGAAAGCCCTGAAAAATATGAGCCCAGGGTAGGGAGGAACTACCCCTAACTGCTAACAAGATACACTGACATTCTGTGCCCACATTCCTTTCTCCCCTGTCCCTGGCAACCACCAATGCCCTCTGTTTCTTGGAGTTTGACTGCTTTAGATAGCTCCTCTGTGTGGAATCACACTGTATTTGTCCTCCTGTGACTGGTGTATTTCACTTGGCAGAAGTGGTCGAGATGTATTCTTGCAGTGTCTGAGGATTTCATTTCTTTTTAGGCTGTATAATGTTCCCTTGTATGTACATACCACTTTTTCCATTTTTTAAATTAATTCATTTTTTAATGAAGTACCTTTTTTTCTTACATCTTTGTTAATTCTTTGACAGTATAAGGATTTCTCCCTTCAAGTGCGGTCACCATAGTTCTCCCACCACCAAAGCACCCATAGTCCATCACCATAGTCCACTGTGCTCGCCCCCCACCTCCTCCCTCGTTTTTACTCCCCCTCCTCTATCTCTTTCTCTCTCTCCCCTCCTGGATACCTCAGATCTGTGGTCAGTTTTCAAGGTTTATCTTTGTCTGACCCTCTGTTTGGTCTCTCTGTAGGCCACATATAAGTCAAACCATCTAGTATTTATCTTTCTCCTTCTGATTTATTTCACTGAGCATAATCCCTTCCAGTTCCATTCATATTGCCACAAATGGCATGAGTTTATCTTTTGATTGCTGAGTAGTATTCCATTGTGTATATATACCACATCTTCTTGATCCATTCATCTATTTTTGGGTATTTGGGTTGTTCCCATATCTTGGCTTTTATAAACAGTGCTGCAGTGAACATAGACATACAGGTTTCCTTTTGAACAGGTTTTTCTGTTCTTTGGCATATCATAATTTCTTTACCCATGCATCTGTCCATGGACATTTGATTCCTTCTACCTCTTGTCTCCTGCAAATAATGCTACAATCAACACAGTTATAAAAAGAGCTCTTCAAGATCCTGCTTTGAATTTTTTCTTTCGTCCATGTTTAAATATTCCAGTAATCAAAAAATATGAAAAGAATGGTCACATAGAGACTAAAATACATGAACAACATAACCAAATTATATTATAAAATGGGATTTTAATGAATATCACTTAAACCCAATGTTTAAATAATCAATATTTTCAATAATTAAGTATTGATTTTATCTTGCAATATCAGCCACTAGAACCTAGGTGCGCATTGCCTTTTGCAAAGTAAATAGAATTGATGTACATGTATCAAATCATAAGTCTTCATCCAAGCATGTAAATCAATAAAAGGAAAAATGCATTTCCCTCTCACATTCATTACCAAGCACATGTTTGTATGATTTATTATGTATACAGGAACAAACACTTGAATTGGCCTAATGTTCCTTTTGATTATAATTAAAATGGATACGCTTAGCTCCAATATTTGTGTTGTCTTAGTATTTATGAGGATATAAATTCACTCACTTAGTTTCAAAGTAATTGTGATTATTAGACTTGAAGAGGCCCTTTTATCTTTGCATTTTGCCTGGCTTTGTGCCAGTATAAATTAGCATAAAAGAGGTAGTGAGAGATAGGGTTAAAATATAGTTATAATTTTCACCTGAAGCATTATAATGGCGGCAAACAAAATAATCATTAGTGGGTGAATGGGAAATCAAGTGGAAAACAACTGTGCTCTTTTTCAACAGTTTGATAACCAGATGCATACTTCAGAATTGTGAATATTTTCTCTCCATAGAGAGCCTTTCCCAAGGTTGTCTTTTGTGTATGTGACTTGGCTCCAGGTTTGTTAATTTCTACAAATTATAGTAATATGATTCTAGAAACAGTACTAGTTTGTTATTCTTGGTTTTGCACCCCTTAATGCCTATGCATGCTGATCACATACAGGCCTAGAAAGTTCATGGAATTGGTATAAGCATTCATGACTGCTGCAAAGTTTTTTTTTTTTTTTCCCTAACATTGGACTACATATTGGGCTCACGTGCCATTGGAAACTTGGAGCTACAGAATTGCTGCAGAGATCCAAAGCTTCATAACCTCACTGGGCAAATACCATTGAGTAGAAGGAGTACACAGAGAATAATCTGATAGTACAGCCTTTGTATCAATAAGATGGCCAGGGGTCAGGAGCAATACGGAGCAAGCTGGATCTTACTGAGCAGGCAGTGGGAGAATAGAGCTGGCTAATGGGGAAATGCATTATGCACTCCGCCAGGCTTTACCTACTAGCTCAACCGAAGCCCTTGAGGAGTATGCCCTCCATTGCATAGATAGTACAGGACTTAAAAAAAAAAAAGTAAGGTGGGCGCAGCAGCCGCCAGAGATTAGAGAAGAGAACTGAGGCCCTGGAGAGTCTGGCTTGAAGTATGCCAGCATATAATTTTTCTGGGTACATGGTGGAAACTACCTCTAATTCTTCTCCCAGGGGACAGACTTGCCACCTGTGCTCTCCTCTAATTATCTTTGATCAGGCTTATGCTGTAGGAAGTTATGTTTCAGCAGCTATGATTGGGCCCAGGGCATAGCTAAGTCTGTAATTACTATCTGGTTAAATCAGAGCTCTTCTGGAATTTAGCAGCCATTTGTGTAAACTGCCTCCATATTTTCAGACTGTAAACTTGTCCTTTTTACTTGTATGAAATCTCAGACATGAACCAGTAATAGTAAGGAAAAGTGAAATTGTCAGTGAATTAACAAATGCATGAAATGAAGATAGATAGCCACTGGCAGGAACAATGTGTATTCATTGTAGAGAGAAGGTATACCCTTGCTCAATAACCTTTCAAATGGCAGAAAGATATGCCTGTAGGGGTACTTCCTGTTTGAGAATACCAAAACCTTAAAAGGTATTCCTCCAATTAACCACGGAGATTGTTACATAAAGGGAAGTTATCAAAAAAACTGGATTCAAATCTCACACTTGCACGTATATTCTGACTGTGTGCTGTTAGGGGGAACTCACTCAACTTCTCTGGTCATCAGGTTTCTCATTTTAAAAACCTCCCTATGCATACCTCAAGGCTGTAGGGAACATCAGATGAATAACATGTAAAGAACAGAATAACATAGAATATCTAGCGCCATCCTTGGGGCAGTAAAAGCACTTATTTTTTTTTTTTTTAGTTTTTTTAAATTTTTTGTTAGTTTTTAAAAGCACTTAATACTTGACCAGAACAATACTATCATTTATTATTATTTATTATTAATAATAATATCAACATGGAAGCAAATAGGTCTTCTGGGCTCTCTAGTTCTGAGCAGCGTGATTTGCTTCTGTCCTATATCGCCTTCTCATATTTCCTCTCACCCCATCCAACTGCTAATTAGAATTGCATGGCAGAGTTAATCAAGGGAACACTTTCAGGCTTAAGTGAGGGAGCCATACTCCTTGAATTGAGAAAGACTATTTGCTTTTTTACTCCCTCTCTAATACCCCTGAAATGGTCCAGTTGATGAGGTTAAAGAAAATGGTGCATAAACAACAAGCTAATGATTTCCAAAGGAATTGAATACTTATATAATTTAATGCAGGTGGTACTTACTCAACAACCCTCTCCCTTAGTAAACAGAAGAGGAAACTGTGAGTAAATCACAGGCATCTAAGTGAAATCTCTCACGGCACCTTCTGCATGTATGTCGTAAAACCTACATTCTGCTTTGCTGCTCACCTCTCAGCTATGTGCGATTGAGAGCTTGGCAAGACAAACATGAAAATATCCTTAATCAAGTGCATATGTGTAGATCCTGCACTGCGCTTAGAGGTGGATGAAAAAGAATCGGAGTCTCTTGTTTATGCACTTGGGCAGCTGTACTCTTGGACCCACGCCACCCTGATTCCCCACTGAAACAAAGGAAGCAAACTCTGTTTTCCAGAAAATAATGCCTAACACTTTGGCCAAACAGTTGTCTCCAAATCTCATCCTCCTTAAAGCACACTGTAATAATTATGAATATATGATTAAACGACATTTGGAAAGATTACCTGTGGGCGTTTGAGATGTTTAACTTTTCTCATTTTAAGCCACCAGTACCGTGGTCATTTACTTGGACTTTAAAGGGCAAGGCCTGACATTTGGTCTTTGATGGATTTAATAGGCCGCTTGTAAGCTTAAAGGTTTTGCCTGGTTAAATCAGGTTTTATCACAGAGGCTATTTGCAACTTTATGCTCTGTCTCACAGAAGAGCAGTGTTTGCCTTTGCACTGAGCGGGGCAATGCCAACTCAAGGCTTCTCCCTGAGTAGCTCTGCAAAGAGAAGACCCTTGGCATTGGGTCTATGTTCTTAGCCTCCCACAACAACCTAGATGAAGTGCTCATTGTCACTCAGGGTACTGTATGGCTTCTGAATGAGTGAGCAACTGACTTTTGGGAAAGACTAAATGATGATAATTCTCTGCCATATTATGAACTGCTAGTGTGGTTTCCCTTATTCTTCACCTGGTGGAAGGGGAAAAAAACATATTTCAATAATAAGCTTGAGAAATACATTTTCTATGGATTCTGTGGAAATAACTCTCTCATCTGTATGGGAAGTTGAACCTCTGCTGGCCTTGTACTGCAGCTTGGCAGGCCTCTTGTTGACTCCCTCAGGAATTGCTTAGAACAGTTGTTCTAAATCCAAACTGTTTCCATTGCTCTCAAGTCCCCAGTGCTGCCCCAGCTGTCCCTCCTCTCACAGATGACCTCACCACCTACTTCACAGCAAAGATTGTGGCCACGTAGGCTTTCTCAACCCCCTTCTTTTTTCAAACTGCATAATGGCCCTTTTGCCTGGACTCTACCACAGCCTGTTGTCTCAACGAAAGCTGTCTCGCTTTTTCCTTGCCAACGCTGTGTCCCCTACTTGGATACTTGATTCTATCCTATCACCACTCCTGAGAGAAATTGTTCCATCAGCCTTCTCTACTGACTCCTTCCACATGGTCGATAAACACACTCAGTGGCCGTCTGACTTGGACCCAAGTTACCATCCTATATCTCACATTCCTTTCATCAAACTTCTCAGAGATATATAGTCTGTGCTCACTTACTCCTTTGTCAACATTAATTGACTCACTAGCCCCTGGCTACCTAGCTTCCACCCGCCATGCTCTATCGAAACTCCTGCCTTGAAAGTCAACAAGGACTTAATAATCAACCGATTCAATGGCTTTTTCAATGGCTAGAATTCACCCTGCTTGTCTTAGCTGCAGCTTTTACTAATATTGACCTTCACTCCTCTTAAAACTCTCTAATTTGGCTTCCACAAAATTACTCCAATTTTTCTCATTGACTGCTTCCGGTTTGTTGACTTTCCCCGGTCTTTGGTAAGCATCCCCCAAAGGTCCTATCCTTGGTCTTTTCTAGTGTCTCCCCTTTAATGACTTCACCAATTCCAGACTTGATTACGTTCTCTATGTGGACGGTTAGCTAATCTCTACCATTCATTCATGTCTTCCACCATTAGTTACATACAGAAAGCATACCAGGTAAGTCAAGTCTTTACACACTTTATCATTTTCACTGGGACATTTTGAAAGTGAGAGAGAGCACTGTTAATTGTTAGAGCGGAGAACCAGGCATAAACTCAGAGGTCCCTGGGCAATCCGGGACCTATCGTCGCCAGAAGTATCAGGTGTTCTGCCAAGTAATATGAAATTGCAAAGGTAAATCACAAACATATCCTGCTTGCAAAGAGCATAAAGTCTAGTAGAGTGATAAGACATCAACATAAATAAACAGAATACTATTAGAAAGTGATAAATATAGAGAAGTCTAGTTCAAATATACTATGTTTTGTGGGCGGGTGGAATTTATTGTTCCCTTGAAGAATCAGGAGAAGCTTGGTGAAAACACATGCTGGTGGCCTTGGACATAGGAAGATGGTGGTGGGTAGAAGAACAAAATGAGAGTCACCCCACTCCTTATTCTTCAGTATGTGTAAAAGAGCCACTCCCGGGAGGCACTGCACACCTGTGGGTCTCTTCGTTATTTAAAAATATCCTATCTTAGTAACTTTTTTGTTACTTCAATGAGTGACTTTTGTACTTATTACAAAAATTTTCTACTAGATGGCAGGAAAATACAATTTTCTAACAAACAGTACAGGACAGCAATTTTATGACAGAGAGGAATAAGTGTTTTTTGCGAAAGTGACACCTTTTTCTACTTTGCACCAAGATTCCACCTGGGCTAGAGATGATTGTGAGTATGTGCAAAGGCGTAACGCTGTGGAGCATAAACAGGTCAGAAAGACTCAATCTGTCTAACCAGAGCAAGGGGCACATGAGAAGACACGGGAAAAGGGAACTGGCAGACTGGATTCTTAGCAGATTGTGCAGAGCCTTGAGTGTCAGCACACAAAATCGGACTTTAGGGGTCTCCCTGGTGGCCTAGGGGTTGACTCTCAGTACTACCACCATGATGGCCCACCCGCACAGCCCACAGCAAAGGCCTGACTTTGATCCCCGCCCAGGGAGCTGATCCATGTGGCACAGCAGACCTCTCCTGTCTCACCTGCTGCTCCCCTCAACAGTGTATTTCAGTCAGTCTGCCTGTTCTGCTCCCCACTCTCTCTGGTGAATCCTCTCACCTCCCACACCTCTGGCCTGCACCCCAGTTCTATGCAAAGATAAATAAATCTTTTTTAAAAAAATCAGACTTCAGTCAGCAGGCATAGACTTACATGGTTTCCAGCAGCTACTTTTGGAACAATGTATCAACTAGTTTCAAAAGGCAAGGACTGGAAGTGGGGAGAAAAGTTAGAAGGTCCTTGACCTTCTGTATAGATCAACATATCCCAAAGCAGCTCTGTGGAACCAGATTTCAGTGGCAGCACTGGACAGCAGGAGCGTGAACGCAGAGAAGGCTGCCTGGTTTCAAGCCGCCCTAGCATCTCCCCATAGCTCTGACTCATCCACATTTTTCCCTGAGTGACCTGCCCATGCTTCGTATTCATACGCCTCAACTCAAAGCCATTATCTTTCCCCTTAAGACTATTTTCTTTATGGGTACCACCATAAAATAAGGGTGCTTTAAATAAAAATATGAGAGATAAGAAATCCAGGGCTAGTGTATGGCAACACCACAAAATCTTCAGGGATCCAGACTGTTAGGTATATAATCTGCCATTTTTAGGGTGCAGGTCTCCATGGCCCAAAATGAAGGCTGGAACTCCAGCCATCACATCTATGTTCCAAGCAGTGTGCTGGAGGAAGAAGAGGAGACATGTGTGATCTCTGCCTTTTAAAGGAGACTTCCAGGAAATACCACATAACACACCCACTTCTATTTGATTAACCAAAACTTAGTCATGTGTACACGTACAAGGAAATGTGTGAGTGTCTTTCAGCTGAGTGAAAATGTGTCCAGGAAAATCTAATTTCTTTTATAAAAAAAGAAGAGGAGGGGAGGAATGGGGAGGAGGAGGAGAGGAGAATATTTGGAGGTAAGTGACAGTGTCTGCCATTGAAGGTGAGACTCCCTAAGGTTGAGTGGCAGAGCAAGGGGTGGCGTCAAGGGTGACACGTTTTTCAGCCTGAGTGTTTGGGAGAAGAGTTTTTCTCTTATTTGTAACTGAATCTAATCCCAGTATACTCCAGAGTCAATTTATGTATTTCCAGGAAGAACTTTAAAATAGTTTCCCCATTTGGAACAACTCAGGAGACACCACTCTACTATAGTTCCACTAGCACATTTGCTCATGGCTACGCATATAAATTAGAACTAGCAAAGAACTATTTCAAGTCCTTGCTACTAGATTGCAATAGCAAGAATCACAATCTACCCAACCAAACTCTCAAACAGTTGTTACAATATAATAACTGGTTTATTATGATTATGCTTTGAAACTATATTTCCAAGGAGTTCAAATACATTTCTGCTTCTTAGAATTTTTAATCTAATATGTATCACAGGTGCATGAGCTACCTAGGAGACAAGTAATTTAACACTCATTTTATTAAAAGGGTCAAAAATAAAATGATACTCTGGCCACCAAGTCTTCTGTGCTTTCAACAAGCAAACTTGTTTCTCCCAAGCAGGTTGGTGACCCCAGCCTTACCTTCATTACCCCTCTAAAAACGTCTAGGTGCACACCATTAGCCATGGGGAGAACTGAGGCCTAGATTGCTCAGCGTTCCCACCATAGAGTTGCATGGGCCAAATAAGATGATTCAAAACAGATTTTTATGTTTTCCCAGATAGAGCTCTCCATATGCACAGACCAAGCAGCCAAAAGTATATCCAAAAGATGTTGCTGGACTGTTCAAGAAGCCAGACCAAGAGAGATGACAGACATCTTGAAAAAGGACCTTCTCTACCCAGGACTTGATAAGCACACCCAGGAAGGAAGGCGATTAAGGAGTAAAAAGAGGACAGAGAGCAGGAAAAGGGGCTGACTTCTTGTTTTTGCTTTGCTTTGCTTTGAGGTTCAAAAAAATGCACTGGACTTAAACAATATTTTAATGAGACAGGTCAGTATTTACAGTCCTTCGATCCCCATTTAACCTTTCTGCGCCTCATCTGTTAAGTATGTCGGCCAAGATCACATACCAAATCAGTGAAACAGTCATCATGAGGCCTCCAGTGCCTGGTTCCCAGTTTCATATTTTAAGTAAGCCAAGTGACAGAAGAGAGGGGAAAACTGGGTCAGAGAAACAAAGTTGGCCTGAAACCAATCTGTGTTACAAAATAAGCCAATTACACCAAGACATAACATTTCTCATCTAAACAGAAAAATAAGTTAAGGCCCTAACATCTTTCTTTTCCAATGGATATATAGAGACTCGTTTTAATGTTGAGAGGGGTCAAATGATGGATCTACCATCTTTATCAGTTCTTTTGTTTGATGAGGCTCCATTTCTTGTGTAATTTCAGGAAAATTAGTGAAACCAACAAGTAATTGGTTAATATAACACAACTATAAAGATCCAACTAAGTAAGAGGTGTTTGCTGAGCAAAACTTGCCTAACACCAAAGAGAGATGGTTAAATACTAGGTGTTAGTATCTTTCCTCAAGATTCCTGGTCATCTAAATTGTTTTCTATCAATTTCTTCTCTTGTTTCCTTAACTTTAGATTTCTTGAATTTGTGCTCCAGCTTTGATAGCTGCCTCTCTTCCCAATAATTATGGTGTCCCATTCATAATTTTTTTAAAGCTTTATTTATTGTTTATTTATGCAAGCACTGTGGTACAGTCAGAAGGACAGGAGGGTGAGAGAATTCACCAGAGTCAGAGCGGAGAGCAGAGCAGGCAGAGTGACGAAGTACACTGCTGAGGGGAGCAGCGGGCAGCAGGAGAGATCTGCGCACCATGTGGGACCCTCGCCTGGTGGCCGGGGATCGAACTGGCACTGCAGAGGCTGCGGGCAGCTTCACAGCCCAGCGCTCAACCACTGCGCCACCAGGGGAGGCCCCATTCATAATTATTTTTTGAACCTTGGCTTCCTGGCCTAAATATCAATGTCTCCAGTTCCTTTGATCTTCCTGTCATTCCTATTTCTAACTCTAGCTCTGGTTCTCGAGCTCTGTCTCTCCCTAATTCACACACATGCTCACAAAGGGAGAAATAACTCAGGTAGATTAGACAGATTTCCAGGACTTTCCATCAGGCACCCAGAATATAGAAGCTGCACAAATTTTTCTTACTCCTGAATCTAAAACACTGTGGAAAATTCAGTGAAGTAGCCTAACTCAAGGCAAAACTGATAAAAGCCAATTTAAAGACCCTCAAACAGCTGTGAATGTGCTTACTTGCCCGTTTCTCCACTCTCCATCAACCCCCCAAATCTGGGTTTTCTCCTACAACTACAGCTATTCAGAGGCACCAGGGCTTTGAACTGGTCAGGTCCTCTCTGGCAACCCTCTGCAGTCCTATGTTGCATTCCCGTCACATGTCATTGCACTAGGGTATGGAGAACACAGCAATGCATTTTCCATTAAAACTATAACACCAGAATGACACCTGTTGGGAATGGCCAGGTACCCCAGAAAAAAGGAGGGACTTGTGCCTGACCCATCAAGACCCCACCTGCCACTCCCCAGCTCTGAGCAGGAACTTGAGTACTGGGCGCCCCCTACCTCCCCACCCCATCCCACAATCCAAAGGAGAGAGATTAGGAGCTGAGTTGGGGAGCTTACTTCCCACCTCACTGAATGTTTAGGACACCGGGTGACTCTGGGAAAGCTTGGCCATGCTCACCCTGAGGGGGTGGATTCCTTTCTCTCTAAGTAATTGCTCAGGACTACCCACCACCCCATGGTTCTCCCATCAGTCACGTTTGCTTGCTCTCAACACCCCAGAATCGGGACATTGAGCAACATATCCCAATATCAATGCCCATTTTTAGCCCCCTTCAGTTTGGCGATATTTTGAGGTCCACCTCTGAGACTAGGCGTTTGAATTTTGTCCAGTTTTCAACTTATGTTGTTCATTTATTCCGACAAAATTGAAACCGGGTTATTTTGATTACAGAAGTATTATACACTCACTATGAAGAATATTCTCTCGGGCCTCCCCTGGTGGCGCAGCGGTTGAGTGCTGGGCTGCGAAGCTGCCCACAGCCTCTGCAGTGCCGGTTCAATCCCCGGCTACCGGCGAGGGTCCCCCATGAAGCGACAGATCTCTTCTGCTGTGCCCGCTGCTCCCCTCAGCAGTGTATTTCGTCAGTCTGCCTGTTCTGTTCCTCGCTCTGGCTCTGGTGAATTCTCTCGCCCTCCCGCACTTCTGACTGTACCCAGTGCTTGTATGAATAAATAAATAAATCTTTTTTAAAAAAAGAATTCTCTCTCTCTCTCTCTCTCTCTCTCTCTCTCTCTCTCTCTCTCTCTCTCATTTCCTGGCCACGGGGTGTTGAGGTGGACCCGTCGTCCTCTGCAAAGGCCCACGGTCATACAGTCATGTTCTTCACCTGGGACAGACATCGGCCATATGCAAGCAAATGATTTCAGACAAACGGCCTGATCTCCCAGCACTTCCAAGAGCAAGCACATGTACACTTCGAGACCTGCCACAGACTTAGGGAGACTGATGCGCGAAGCGCGCGCGCACACACACACACACACACACAGACGCGCACATATGTAAAGCAATTTATCATTTGCAACTCATTTTAGATTGCCTGATTGTTTTTAAAATTTCTCCTATTTCCAATCTGAATTTTTAAATTTTCAAATACACATTTTGGTTTTTCAAGAAGCAATTATTTGTCTATCACAAGATAAAGTTCAAACTTTTTATAATTTTATTCTTAAAAAGAAAGACTACTTTTCGTGTACCAAGACCACAATCATTTTGAACTTGATTTCATTACTCTCTCCAACTGCTCAGTCTTAGAATTTTAAATTGCTTGTGATTCTAGAGTAAGGGAAGAGCGCCACCTTATGGTAATATTTTGAAGTACGGCAAAGAAAATGCCACTAACTACACTCTCCAAACCAAATATTCTACCCTCCCTCTCTCTCACTGTGTACAAGGTTTTTAGAATTGTCCTCCTAGAAAATTCATAAGAGAAAGGTATAAAAAATTCAGACCACATAGCCAACAGACTGAAACTCTTCTTCCATAGTATGTTCAATGTGACAAAATGGTCAAAGTTGATTTAAAATTGAGTAAAGGCTTTTACTTGGTTATTAGATTGGGTACTAGTTGAGAACCTACACCTAAATTAAAAAACAACTCTGGAGCCTTTTTTATGTGGTATGAAACATAGCAAAAATAATAGCTAAGGATCACTGAGTACTTACTATCTACAGGTTATGTGAGATATAAGTAGATACTAATTTACTACTTCAACAATCCTATAAAGGAAGGTAAGGTTATAAACTCCATTTTACACATGGTGAAACTGAGGCCTAGAGAAGTTACATAAATTGCTCAGTCAGGCAGCTAATAAATGGTAGAGCCAGGACTTGAAACTCACTAGTTCAAACTCTAAAGCAACCATGCTACACTCACAAAATAAACAAGTTGAAGCCATGGTCTTGTCCAAATTTTCTCAAAAAAGACAAAGGCAAGATAAGAGCCCTGGTTCAATTTCATTCCTCTCATGACCATCACAGATCTGTAATTCTTTGGCTCATCTTCTATGTTCTCTCCCTACTCTTGCAATGACACTGTAATTTTTAATATATAAAGTACTGTAGCAGAATGCTATAGACTGAATGCTTGTGTCCCACCAAAATTCATATGTGGAAAATTAATTCTCGGGCCTCCCTGGTGACACAAGGGGTTAAGCACAGCACTGTGAAGCTATCCACAACCTCCGCAGCATGAGTTCAATCCCCAGCCTGCCAGGGAGCTCCCCACATGGCGCAGCAGACCTCTCCTGTCTCGCCCGCTGCTCCCCTCAGCAGTGTATTTCAGTCAGTCTGTCTGTTCTGTTCCCCACTCTGTTTCTGGTGAATCCTCTCACCTTGCCCTGTATCCCAGTTCCTGTATGCATAAATAAATAAATCTTTTTTAAAAAAAACTAATCCTCAATATTATGGTATTAGTAGGTAGGAGATACTGAGGTCATAGGAGTAGGGCCCACGTGATGGGATTAATGTCCTTATGAAAATTGACTGGAGAGCTTGAGAGGACACAAGTAGGTGGCCTTCTATGAACCAGGAAGCAGGCCCTATTTACAACCTTATTCTTTAAAAAAAAAAAAAAAAAAAAAAACAATAAACAGGACTGTTTTTAGTATACCAAGTGGCACCAGACATTGAATCTGCCAGCACCTTGATCATGGACTTCCATAACCTCTCCATAACTGTCAGAAATAAATGTTTGTTGTTAAAGCCACCCATCTTTAGCCCTTGAACTTCATTCACTTACACACATATTGAAATTGACATATTTTTTTAAAAATCCACCAATGTGAATGCTATTTACCTCAGAATTATTTCTAATTTATTTATTTCTAAGAAATTTGGTCTCCTGTGTGATATAGGTAAAATCTATTGAGATTTTTTTTTTTCAATTTCAACTAGTTTTTCATGGAAAATCAAAAGTGGTATTTTCCAGTCATTTCAAGATTAATATCAAAGTCCTATTCCATTAAGGAAAAAAATTTCTTATTCATCTGTCTAACAGAAATTTATTGAATTTTGACTAATCCTAGGCTCTGGGGACACAGAAGTGAAAAGGCCAAATATGGTCCCTGCCCTGGGGAAATTTATGGTTCTGATTATTATTCAAGATAGAAAAGAAAGAGATTACTTTGACCCAGGGATGCCTTCCAGATAATTTTTTAAAATAATATGTTACCTTCAAATAAAAATCACCAGCATGTGCACTCTCCAGCTTGGTGACAAAAAAGTAAAATTATAATCCTTGTAATTCCACTCACGGAAAATAAAACCCATGAATAATCCAATGGGAGGAAAATAAAGTTGCACTCTATATCTAAACATTAACAGACAATACTTTTCTTAAACTTCCAAAACAATGGAATTAAAGAGGCCCAGGGCTGTCCTGGGTGCCAAGCCGCTGTGGGCATCTTGCCTTTGGAATTTGGAATTCCTTGCTAAACTGGAGACAACCTGGCTAAATTCCTCGTCTTTTTATGCCTGTAATATTTTGGCACCACCCAAACTGCAAACTCTGGAAATCAACAATCTAACAATTTTCTCGACATCATTTCTGTCTCCCTGCATTCTCTACTCAGTTTCTCGCCAGTCCTCTCTCTCCCAACATTTCCACTGCACAGTCTGGAAGTTTTATTCCGTGGTAAATAAAATCCACTTCTTCCTTAGATACTCACTCCACTTCTTGTTGCTCACTGAAAGCCTACTCTCCACCCTACCACACCAAGACCCACAGAGCCATGCCAAAGTTATACTTTCTTCCACAATTTGTATCCTGGGCTTGGGTAAGAGTTGGGGAGAACTGTGTTACCATTTTCCTTATCCCCCCCACGGCATTTTCAAATCCAGGATTCAACGAACTTTTTCTGTGAAGTACCAGATAGCAAATATTTTAGGCTTTGTGGGACATACTGGCTCTGTTGTAACTACAGCTCGTGTTATAGCTTGAAAGCAGCCACAGATAATATGTAAACAAATGGGCATGGCTCTGTCCCAATACAATCTTATTTACAAAAACAGGCAGCTCAACCAGATTTGACCCACCGGCAGGTTGCTACTGTGTATTCTTAGCTACACATATGGAAACCTGAACTTCTCTTCCCAGACGTCTCTTGCCTTACCTTGTTCATAAAACCTACCTGTAGATAATGCCTGTTATCCCCATTATACTTTTTATTCACTGATTAATACTTCGGCACCCACTCTTTACCATACAGAGCTCAGTGCTTGCTCTGGTTTCCCGGGATTACCATACCCCAGCACTTGCTATTTGTTTCCCTGCCCTTCCATTCTGGCTACCTTCTAAATTCCTCTATCAAAAGTGGACTGGGGCACAGGAAACCAGAATTGTTCATACAAAAAAATCTTGGACTGGGAAGGTCTTGGAATCTTCCTAACAACATGAAGCGTCTGGGCCAGAGCAGGGCTACAGTTCAAAGCAGCACACAGTGCACACTGCCTGGCCCAGTGCAGTGGGGCATGGCGATGAGGATGAGACCCAAGGGTGCCCTGCCCAGTGTGGCAGCTTTGATAAGCCATGCCTATTCCTAGCAGTACATGCTAGGCACTCAATGAAATATGTAGACGATAACTTGTATCGCACTGTAGTTTTCTCTCTCTTAAGTCTTTTTTAAAAAGATTTATTTATTTATGAATACAGAGCTGGGGTGCAGGCCAGAGATGTGGGAGGGTGAGAGGATTCACCAGAGACAGAGTGGGGAGCAGAACAGGAAAACTGACTGAAATACACTGCTGAGGGGAGCAGCGGGAGAGTCAGGAGAGGTCTGCTGCACCATGTGTGTAGCTCCCTGGCCGGGGATTGAACTCGTGCTGCAGTAGCTGCGGATTGCTTCATAGTGCTGCATCTTGTGGCACCCCTTGTGCCACCAGGGAGGCCCCTCTCTTAATTCTTCTATACAAAGACTTCTAATAGTCTTTGTCAATATTATGTCTTGGAATTGAATACAAGTAGTTGAATCCCAAGACATGGTTTGACCCTTTCTGGTTAAAACCCTGTTACTGGTCCCAGCAATGTCCTGACCTAGCTGGCCTGACCCAGGGGTTGACATTCAAGAGCAAAGTGAGTAAAATGGGTGATTAGGAAGATGCTAAAGGGCCTTGGCTATCAGATTGGGAACCATGAACTTCACTGTATAGGAAGTGGGGGATCTGCAAGGTTACTAAGCAGGGAAGCAAGAAGAGGAAAGCTAAAGTCATGTTTTAAAATCTGGCAAAGCAGTAAGCATAGTAGTAGACATTGACTGAGAAGGAAGACCGGAAGCATGAAATCTATTAGAAACCAATTTCAGGAATCTAGAAATGAGGTAATCAGCCAGCTCTGCCAACCACACCTGCTTCATTTCTTCAGATTTAATCCCTTGTCAAACAGAATCTAAATGGGGAACCCTCAGCCAGCATTGCAGGACAGATGGCCACATTTGGAACACACTCAGAACATCACGATGACCAGTAATGAAATTGATACCACAGCAGATCCCACTTTCAAAAGTCTTAAAAAGAGCTCCTTAGGTGCTTCTACATAAAGTGTCTCTTTGCACGATTAGTGCTGTGGTGGTGGGTGTGGCGTGGTAATAGCTGAAGAGGTGATAGTCTCTGGAGGATAACATTATAACCTATTTCCAGTTTGTATATTGCCATTGTTTTCCTTCTTTTCCATTGTTTATTTTGTTTTGCCTTTCCATGGGCAGTCATGGCTATGATAAGCAGTAAAAATAATTTTCTTAAGCAGAGACAATAAAAAAGAAATCAGTGGAGTCTGAGCACAATTTTAATCTTCATTAGGAAAATTCAAAGCAACCACAGTTGAAAGAAAAAGAACATAGTGGAAAATGTTGCTTTCAAGCAAGCCCTCTCTGAATTTAGTGTTATGCTATATCATGTCAAATGCTGGGAGGAGCTAGAAACAAACTAATGCAAAGTATAGATATTTTCTTGTATTGTTGCTCAGCCTTTCTGTTACTACAATGGGCCAAAATGAAAGAATCAGATGTTATGATTTTGACTAAAGAGATGCCTATGCCACCCTGTGACAGCTGGTCTTGAAGATTAGGCCATTCTTTGAGTGTAATTGGATAATGCTGGCTTTGTGATTTGAAGTAGAAGGCTAATACAGGGAGTTTCCAATGACAACAAAACTGTTAGATTGCTGGCATGGCAACATGAAAAGAAAAAAAAAAACAAAGTTTACTGAGAAACTGGAAAAGTCCTCTTGCCTGTGTCTCATGCCAGTGGCATGTATCATTTAGCATAGATTGGGTTGCAAATATATTTATATTTAATATAACTTGCATATTTGCAAGTATAAAAATCTTAGCATAGATCATAAATGAATATACAATAATATGCAGGTTGTATATGAGGGTTAATTTTAAACAGAAATCATAGTTCTGACTTGTAATCTGTGTTATGTGAACATATTTCAAATAGAAATTCATTGCACAGAACAAAGATATAATTACATTCTTCAGTTTATGTGTTACCATAATTGTGAACATGTTTTATAAAATGCACCCATGAGTAGGTTCATTATCTCTAATGGAAAAAAGAGAATTGCCAGGATCATAATTCATAATCCTATTGTTAATATGGAAATAAGTCACATACTAGCTGTTAGAAGACCAAAAAAGAAAAAGGAAAGGATTTCTAGCAAACAGTGCAATGTCAGACACATAGGTTGTTACAATATGTGTACTGCATTTCTAATTATATTTTTTCTAAAGCCTAATGGCAAAAACTTAAAAGATAATCTTAGACCAGTCTTTCTCAAAAATGGATATGAAAATTACCCAACATGGGACCCTTGGATCTTTGATTCACCTGGAGGTAAAGTAGTCTCTGCAAACATACCCTACCTTTATCCAAAATAAAAACTGTGGGGCCTCCCTGGTGGTGCAAGGGGTTGAGACGCAACCTATGCAGCAATCCACAGCCACTGCAGCACAAGTTCTTGTATACATAAATAAATCTTTTTAAAAAATTATTAAAGAGCTGCCAAACAGGGCCTCCCTGGTGGCATAAGGGGTTAAGCACCGCACTACGAAGCAATTTGCAGCCTCTGCAGCATGAGTTCGATCCCCAGACAGCCAGGGAGCGACCCACATGGTGCAGCAGACCTCTCCTGACTCACCCGCTGCTCCCCTCAGCAATGCACTTCGGTCAGTCTGCCTGTTCTGTTCCCCACTCTGCCTCTGGTGAATTCTCTCATCCCCTCCCCCACCTCTGGCCTGTACCCTAGCTCTTGTATGCATAAATAAATAAAATCTTAAAAAAAAAAGAGCTGCCAAACATCAGATAATAACAGCCTTTGATATGACCCAGAGTAGATTTTCTATGAAGGAAAAAGATACCCAATGTGTCGCAATGCAGACAGAAGTTACTGCAACTAAAGGAAAAATATTATGCCATTGAAATTGAACCTCATCTTATTGTAGAAGAGAAGTACTGTTATGTGGTTAAATGGTATATTAAATCACATGGCTGTTTGTTGAACAAGCTATACCAAAAAGCTAACCTTAAAGAAATTTTGGCAGAATCTGACATTATACTCACAGAAGAATATGAGAATTTCTTTGTTAAGCTCCACCAACACCGTATTCCTATGTTCGTATTTTCGGCTGGAATCAGTGATGTACTAGAGGAGGTCATTGAGCAAGCTGGTTGTAGGGTAAGTAAATGGTAACAGGCTTTTCAGCCCTCCCAACATTAGGATAGATAGTGGATCCCTGTGGTACTGAATGCATGCCTGATGGCGGGCACCTGGAGTAGGGTGTAGGCATACGAAGATGGGATTCACCTGGGCTAAGGCTAGGCTTATAAGGGCAGCGTCACAGGGACGCCAGCAGAAGAGCAGAGAAGCAGAGACCACCACAGAATACCGAATAGCCCCGCCTGCTGTGTACCTGATAAATCCAAATAAAAAGCCTGCAAAAGCCACTGAGGGCTCCAGGACTCTCTTCTCTTTACCCCATCTGCTCGGATCATAGAGATCCTGCTTCATATCCTCCTGCCACTACACTGGTGTTTATCATCCAAACGTCATATGGATTTTGATGACAATGGGGTGTACAAATGTTTTAATGAAGAACTGATCATGTGTTTAACAAACATGATAGTGCCTTGAACAATATTGCAACCAACTAAAAGACAACAGCAACATAGTTCTACTGGGAAACTCCCAAGGAGACTAAAGAATGGCAGATGTGGGGCCTCCCCGTTGGCACAGCGGTTGAGCTCTGGGCTGCAAAGCTCCCCGCAGCCTCTGCAGCGCCTGTTCGGTTCGATCCTCAGCCGCTGGCAAGGATCCCACATGGTGCGCAGACCTCTCCTGCCGCGCCTACTGCTCCCCTCAGCAGTGTACTTCATCAGTCTGCCTGCTCTGTTCCTCACTCTGGCTCTGGTGAATTCTCTCACCCTCCTCTCTTCTGACTGTACCCAGTGCTTGTATAAATAAATAAATAAATCTTTAAAAAAAGGGGTGTGAGGGGAAAAAAATCTTTAAAAAAAAGAATGGCAGATGTGATGGCCAATGTTGAACACATTCTGAAAATTTGATATGTAAATGAGAGTGGATGAGATTTTAGACAAGTACATGGACCATTATGATGTTGTTTTAGTAAAGGATTAACCACTGGTGACAGCCAACTCTATCTTACAGAAGATTCTATAAACAAGTATTCTTTAAAAAGACCCTCTCCTGTGGATGCAATTTATGAAAGAACTGCTCATCTGTTCATCTTGCTGCACGTCTCCTATTTATAATATATTCTTGCTCTTGAAGTTTTTCCTTTCCATTACTGAAGTATTTTTAGACATGCTGAATCCATCAACTGGAAACTCTTTTTCTTCCCACCTCTCTCAATATAGTCCTTACCGCATTTTCTTAACAGATTTTTAAAAATCATTAAGAAAAATTTAAAAAATAGCTCCCTACATTTTCAGAGTGAATTTCATAGTTTAATGTTATCAGGAAGTTTTCAGGGAATCTGTTTATACTTGGAAAGCTATATAGAAGTTTAAGAAGTTTTATGAAATATTAAAATACATGATTTTAAGTACTGCTGTTTTTCTAATTTGGGTACAAAATTCTGATGGTATCACCATCTTTTGAAACTGTGTTATATTCAGCTATTTTATTTGGTTTGAAAATCATTATTTACCAGAAAATATGGCATTTGGTGTTTGACAAAACTATTAGTATCCACGTCACTAATGATTATAAAATGTTCTATGTTGAAACTCGGATAATAAACATGAAATGAAGTTTTAAAAAAATAGTGTTATAAACTGAATTGTGTCCTGTTAAAATTCACATTTTTACTGTGGTAATGGAGCAAATTGGTGATGGGAATTTTACAGGGACTAAACACAAAACAAATAAATAAAATTCACATTTTGAAACTTCAAAATATACTTCAGAACTTGACAATTATTTGAAGATAGTGTCTTCAAAGAGATAATTAAGTTAAAATGAGGTCTTCAGAAGGGTCATGATCGAGTACAACTGCTGTCTTTATAAAAAGAGACTGAGACACAGACACAGACTGAGCAACCATGTGAGAACACAGCAAGAAGGCAGCCAACTACAAGCCAAGGAGAGAGGCCTGAGAAAAAACAGGCTCTGCTAACACCTTGGTCTTGGATTTCAAGCCTCCAGATTTGTGAGAAAATAAAATTTCTGTTGTTTAAAATCCAACCCCCCCCCCCAAAAAAATACAACCCAATCTGTGGTATTTTGTTGTGGCAGCCCTAGTTGACTAGTACAGACCGGAAACTCGTAAGGGGATTGTAAAAACCATTATAGATCTACACTTTAAATCTTGAAAGCAACATGGATAGCCCCTCAAAACATGCTAATTAAAAGAAGCCATCACAAAACGTCATATATTGTCTGATTCCTTTTTTTTTTTTTTTTTTTTGTGGGACCCTCGCCGGCAGCCAGGGAATGAACCGGCGCTGCGGAGGCTGCGGGCAGCCTCCCAGCCCAGTGCTCAACCACTGCGCCACCAGGGGAGGCCCTCCATTTATTTTTTTAAAGAGTTATTTATTTATGCATACAAGAGCAGGGGTTCAGGCCAGAGGTGTGTGTGGCGGGGCTGAGAGGATTCACCAGAGACAGTGGGGAACAGAACAGGCAGATTGACAGAAGAACACTGCTGAGGGGAGCAGCGGGCAAGTCAGGAGAGGTCTGCTGTGCCATGTGGGTAGCTCCCTGGCCAGCTGGGGGATTGACCTCGTGCTGCAGTGGCTGCGGATAGCTTCACAGGTTGTGTCTTAACCTCTTGCGCCACTAGGGAGGCCCTGTCTGATTCCATTTATATGAAATGGCTGAAACGGGCAAATCTATACTAACAGAAAGAAATGAGTGGTTGCCTAAGCCTGAGGAACCTGGAGGAAAATTCAGAATGGCTGGTAAAAGGCCACAGGGTTTCTTCTGGGAGTGTAGAGTGTGTCCTCAAATTGATTGTGGTCTGGTTGTATGTCTCTGTGGATTTAATAAAAACCATTAAAGCATAAAATGGGTGAATTGTATGTTTTGTGAATTACTCCTCATGAAAGCTGTCTTTAAAACTCAATGTATAGAAAGAAAAAGAAAAATACCGGATGGTCTCACTTATAGCAGGAATCTAGAAAACTTACATAAGGGACCAGGAAAAAGAATAACTATAAGAAAGAAAATATCAAAATCAACAAATAACTATGAACCAGAGACACTCTATGGCAGGTGGGGGGCGGGGAAAGGAGGGCTTGGGGTCAAAATAAGGAGGTTGTAATTGTATGGGGAATATAAAAAATAAAATTTAAATTAAAAAAAGAATTACCATAAGAATGGTAAAAACAGGGCCTCCCTGGTGGCGCAGCGGGTTGAGTACTACCCTGTGAAGCTGTCTGCATCCTCTGCAGTGTGGGTTCGATTCCTGGCCGGCCAGGGAAAAAATAAAATAAAATAAAACTCAATGTATAGCAATAAAGATGAAAATCACGAAATTAAAATTATGTAACCATAGGCAGATGAAATTTTAAAAATTGTGTGATAATGTACTCAATTCCATACAAATTAATTTTAAAACCTTGGTGTAATGGAAGGTTCCTAGGAAAATAAACATCCAAATTCCTGTGAAGCTGAAAATGTTGTCAGAGTACCCCTCACAATATACGAGTACCAGAAATTTCAGGTATTCTGTCAAATCTTCAAGTACTCAATAAGTCTTATTTCACCTGTTTCATAGCACAGAGAAAATTCCAATTTACCTTCCTCAAATTTCAAAGAAAGCCTTAGCTCAATCTCATTTATGAATATCAATGAAAAATTCCTATATAAAATATAAAAAATAGAATATTTTTCTATTTTTCTAAAAATAGAACAAAATACAAATGATCAATTGGGTTTATTTCTGAGAGGAAATTTTTTAAGGTTAGGGAACCCATTAATGTAACTCACTATAGTAAAAGATCAAGGGTGAAAATGTTATCACTTTCATAGATACTAAAAAGGTACTTGATAAAATTCAACATACAATATAATTTAAAACGCATATATATGTATATATATTTGCCTAACATGATACTTAAAACAGTTTGATACTAATGTACAAATACAGAGACATAGCAACAGAACAGAATACAGCCTAGAAATAGAGGCAAATATATATGGAACTTTAGTATAGGAATAAAAAGCACATTTCAAATCACTATAGGAAACAGTTGTATTTAACAAATGGTGTAGTAACAACTGGCTAGAGACAGAACACTAGATCCTTACCACATTCCTCGTACCAAAATACATTCCAAAAAGGATTAGATATTAAGACACTAAAACTTAGAGAAATACTGGATATGTTTATGACCTATGGGTAAAACAGGTCTATTTAAATAGGACATAAAATGCAAAAGTCACAAGGAAAAATTTGTTACATTTGACTATAATAAAAATTAAAATTATCTGTAGTACCTCAAAATCTAGATGGATCAAAGATTTAAGCACTTTTTAAAATCATTAAAAAATAATGTTCCCAAAGTGGGGAAGGACTTTACAAAGAGGGCATAAAATCCAGAAGCCATAAGGAAATATTGACAAACTTGAATCTATATAAAAGTTGTAAAGTTTCCCATGGAAAAAATACTATAACCAAAGTCAGAAGATAAGCTAGACCAATTCATATCACAGACACGGCATTAGTTTCTTTAATATGCAAACAGCTCCTACAACTCAAAAAGAAAAAGTCTAATAGGTAAAGGATAAGTTCACACACACAAAAGGAAATTGTTTTCAGAATGTCAAAAATTATTGAAGTTCACAGATAATGAAAGAGATGCACACTTATGAAATCCCATTTTCACTTATAAAGTTGTCAAAGATCTAAAAGCTTGATGCCACTATTTTTGATAAGAGTATGAGAAAACAGACCATCTCTTAGATTTCTGATAGGAGTGGAAATTGCTGTAACCAGAATGGCGCTCAATTTAGCAATATCCATCAAATTTAAAATAAATCACCCAGTAACTATATTTCGTAAAATCTATCCTACTGCTATATTCCACATTTGCAAAATGAATATATACAGGGTTATTTATTGTGGCATTATTTGTAATAACAAGGGTAAGAAACAACCAAATGACCATCAAATAAGGAATACTTGACCTATCTAAGTACAAAAGCCATTTCTAGAGGATATACGAAAATAGGGAAACATGGCTATTTATGAGTAAGACAACTGAAGGACTGGAAACTAAGAAATTAAAAAGCAATTTACTGTTCACTGTATACTTATTTTATACTATTGAGTTTTTTCTCTGTCCATAATTTATCTGTTTTAAAATTAATAATAAAAATGTTGAAATTATTCTGTCCCAAACACTATCAGCACTCTAAATATTAACTCATATTTTTCATAACAGCCCCATGGACCCTGGGCTTTGGTCATTGTGGAACTCTTCTACTACAAATATATATATATAGATATTGAAAATTATATTTTATAATTACTTTGGTATATAAAGACACATATAATCCAGACCATATTTGTCATACATTAGTCTTATATTTTTCCAGATTTTAAAAGGATTAAACTTAGAACATTTTCATGGGATCCTAGAAGTTTAACAGTCTCTAGGCACTGCACCTACCTATTGGATAGGTCAACTTGGCAGCACAGAGAGGTTAAGCAACTTGCCCAAGTACGCACAACCAGAAAGTGGTAGAGGTGAGATTTGAACCTAGAAAATATGGTTTCAGAATTTGTGCTTTTACTATCTCTACTAGATAAATAAAGCAAATCACAGAGAGGGGATTAAATATTTATATGTGTGCTGATATGGAACAGCTTATAAATGTAAGTGAAAAATATCAAGGGTTATATAATATATGTAGTATTTAAAAAAAAAAAAAGGTTTATCACACACACACACACACCCCTAATATATACCTAAGTTGTATCTGGAAAAACTGACAAAAAATGTTTTGAGGAAGAGAAACTGGGGACCTAGGGGGCTAACTTTTCATTGTAAGTCCCTTTGCACTATTGGGTTTTTTGGTGTTTTTTTTTTTTTTTTTAACCATAAGCATATATTTACAGATGAGGAAAGATGAGGCTCAAACAGGGTTAAGCCATTTGCCCAAGGTTGCATAGGTAGTAAAGAAACCAATAGCTTACAAGTATGAACAACGATTCAATCAATAATATAGCACCATTCCCCTAACATTAGATCTTTCAAGTCATCCCTGTTAAATTTCATCATTTTTGCCCATAGAACCAGACTCCTTTTGTATTGTGATTCTGCATCCAGTGTGTTCACCTGTACGACATACTTAAATCTGTCAAGCATGCTTTCCATGTTTCCCTCCAAATCTTTGATGAAAAGTACTTAACACACAACACGCTGAAGCAGAGCTCTGATGGTGAGGGATCTAGGGATCCCTCAAAGGTAACATCTATCCATCTCAGGGAAACGAATTACCAATCCAATTGACTGTGCCATCTATCATTCCACTCACATGCCCCCCTCCCCCTTACCCAGAGGACAGCTGAAGACACAAATGTTTTCCTGGCCAAGTGTTCATAGCATTCCCTCACTCGCTAAGAGGCTCTGCAGCCCGATTCACAGTAGGTGTTTAGAATTAATAAACCATTGGTTTCTTTTCAATGTGCTTCTGAACTTTACAACCTGGCCAATTCCCCAGAACTCAAACAAAATATTTTAGAAAGAATATGATTTCCCACCCAAATCTCTCATAACACGTTTGAACAGGACATTGTAAAGCACAAAGATATACAACTGTTTCCCACTGGAATCAACCCACTGTCACCCAAAAATAACCTAGAAGGCAACTGAACACAGCAGCTGGCAAAAGGTCAGACATCTCTAGCCATGGGCTGGGGGAGGGGAGCATGAAGGGAGATAAATGTAGACCACAAGGAATTGCCAAAGCAGCCCTCTCTATAACAATTCCCTCCTCTATTTCTACCTACAGCACAGAAGCCATAGTCAAAGCACTGGTCTATATTTTCTGGTTTCCTCTGTAATCACACCTTATGCATGGAATGTTTACGTAGGTAAGTAACCCTAACTAAACACCATTGCTCAGTTTCTGAAAAGTTTACTGTGAAGTAGAATTTATGGAACAAGGAATTCATTTTTTCATTGGCTTGCCCTTCTACATTGGAGCCATCTTACCCTGCAAAGAATTTTGTCGTTATTTTTAAAACATTACACTTAGGAATGCAGCAGAGTTTTCAATTACATATTTGAGTGGGGGAAATGTGATTAACACAAAATAACACATTTTACTCCAATTGTCACAGCATAGAATGACAAAGTCAAAACACAGTAGAATGACAGAGGTTCTGGTAATAAAATTACTTAGCTAATATTGCTTCACTTATTGCTCCACTATAAAGGCTCAGTTTCCTACCATTTCTAATATGTTCCCATTTTAGATTTACCATGCCTTTTCAGACCTCTTCATCACATAATGTCTGTATGGTTTCTTAAAGGAGTTGTTTTGACAGAAGATAATAATACATAAAGTATTTCTGTTCAGATGTGCCACCCACTGATAGTTAATGTCCAAAGCAAAATGATTGGTAAATTAAATTGTGCCTGTACTTTTCCCAACCTAATGAATAAAATGGTGGTGCTGATATTATTAAGGTATATGTTTGTTGAGATGAACAAAACACTAATCATAGTTAGATATTAATTCTTTGCTATCATTTATCACTCCAGGACAGGGTAATAACAGCCAACTTTTATTGAGCATTCACTATACCAGATACTAGAGGAAGTGTTTTACATTTATTATCACATTTAAGGCTGACAACAACCAGATAAGGTAGAAAACATTGTAATCCCCATTTTATAGAAGAGGCACAGGGGAGCTAAGCAATTTGACCAAGATCACATACAGCTAATAAGAGCTAGAACCTGATATGAAGCCAGACTAAGAGCCTGAACCCCACCATGCTGGGAAAGGAATTTGGTGTTTCTGTTGGTGATGGATAAAGGGGAGTAAATATGAGTAGCAACACTGGGTTTTTTTTTTTTTAATTTATTTATTTATGCATACAAGAACTGGGGTACAGGCCAGAGGTGTGGGGGGTGAGAAAATCCACCAGAAACAGAGGGGGGAACAGAACAGGCAGACTGACTGAAACACACTGCTAAGGGGAGCAGCAGGCGAGCCAGGAGAGGTCTGCTGCGCCATGTGGGTCACCTCCCTGGCCAGGGATCAAACTCACGCTGCAGTGGCTGTGGACAGCTTCCTAAGTTGCGTTTTAACCCCTTGCGCCACTGGGGAGGCCCCAACATTGGTTTTTAAAGCATGAGGTTGATATGTGCATTTTAACTAAATGAATTTCTTGATTTTGGAATTTGTCTAAATCAACCATGAAGAATTAGTGACATCTGTGTACTTAAGCTAGACTTCATCAATACTTTATGTACCTGTAAATGACTTTTAACTTAGATTACATTTGAACTCCAATCCCTAATATTGTAGCTTTGATGCCTTTTCAGTAAGTTACTGAGAGGATATTGTTTGTTTGACATTCAGATGATATTTATTTATTCCCATCTCCCCTTCAGATTTTATTAGTTTGTCGTTTATATAACTATGATTTGGGGGGCAGAATTTCACACCTTCATGTGTGCACATGCTTCACTCACACTCCACTAAAGCTCCTGTACCAGCGTCCTATCCCTTCCCTTATCTCCTCCTACCTTTCCCCACCATTTCCATCTGGTAACCAGTATATTTTTCAGAGTCTCAGAATTGTTTTTGCTGTGCCTTGCCAGTTTGTTTTCTTTGGCTATTTATATTCCACAGAGAAGTGAAACCATCCGATGTCTTTCACTTTCTGACTTATTTCTCTTAGCATAATCACCTCAAGGGCCATCCGTTTTGTCCCAAAGGGCACTAGTTCATGTTTTTTTAATAGCAGTGTACTATTCCACTGAGTATATATTCCACACTTTCTTTTCTTTTTTAAAGATTTATTATTTTTGCATACAAGAACTGGGGTTTAGGCCAGAGGTGCAGGAGGTGAGAGGATTCACCAGAGACAGAGTGGGGAGCAGAACAGGCGGATCAACTGAAATACACGGCTGAGGGAAGCAGCAGGCCAGACAGGAGAGGTCTGCTGTGCCATGTGGGTTGCTTCCTGGCCAAGGATCAAACTTGTGCTACAGTGGCTGTCAAAAACTTGATAGTGCTTTGTCTTTAACCGCTGCACCACCAGGGAGGCCCATATATTCCACACTTTATCCAGTCGTCTACCAATGGGCACTTAGGTTGTTTCCATTACTTGGCTATTGTGACCAGTACAGCTATGAACCTAGGAATACATAAGTCTTTTCATGTTATAGCTTTCTTATTGTTTGGGTAAATACCTTGCAGCAGAATTGCTGGATCATATGGTATTTTCGTTTTTATTTTGTAACGATTTCTCTGTATTGTTTTCCATAGAGGCTGCACCAAATTGCATTCCCACCAACAGTGGATGAGTATTCCTTTTTCTCCACATCCTCACCAACATTTGTTGTTTTCGTTCTTTTTGATATGGGCCATTCTCATAGGGGTGAGGTTATAGCTTATTTTGGTCTTGAATTGCATTTCAACAAAAAATATTGGTGCTGACTTTCTTGGTGCCTATAAGCTACTTGAAGTTCTTCTCTCTTTCCTCTTCTTCCTTTCCTTCCTCCTCCTCCTCTTCTTCTTTTTGTTATAGGAAAGAACTAGGAGGGCATCCCCTCCCGCAAGGGGTTAAGACACAACCTATGGGGCCTCCCCGGTGGCGCAGCGGTTGAGCGCTGGGTTGCGAAGCTGCCCGCGGCCTCTGCGACGCAGGTTCGATCCCCGGCTGCTCCCCGGCCACCCGAGGAGGGTCCCACATGGCGCGCAGACCTCTCCTGCCGCCCGCTGCTCCCCTCAGCAGTGTACTTCGGTCCCTCTGCCTGCTCTGCTCCCCGCTCTGGCTCTGGTGAATTCTCTCACCCTCCCGCGCTTCTGACTGTGCCCAGTGCATGTATAAACAAACAAATAAATAAATAAATAAAACATGCCTCTATTAAAAAGAGAAAAAAAAAAAAGACACAACCTATGAAGCTGTCCGCAGCCGCTGCAACATGAGTTCGATCCCCAGCCCTGGAGCAACCCACATGGAGGAGCAGACCTCTCCTGATTCGCCCACTGCTCCCCCCAGCAGTGTATTTCAGTCAGTCTGCCTGTTCTGCTCCCTACTCTGTCTCTGGTGAATCCTCTCAGCCTCCACACCTCTGGCCTGTACCCCAGCTCTTGTATGCATAAATAAACAAATCTTTTTAAAAAAGAAAGAAAAGAAAAGGACTAGGAGAGAAATGGGGAAAATGGTTGTCCTGAGGGGTATTACAGGAAAGCCTGGAGGTACATTTACTAGGAACACATGAGCCCAGTGTTCTTAAGACTCAACTCTCTTTTGTACATAAATTTTTTAAACTTCTCACACAGATAATATACAATCCTCATTCTATACTGTATTCACTTGACACAATTTTAACTAAATATATTACTACTATAGCTCACACTAATGTCTGATTATTGTTTTATAGTTGAGAAATCATTGAAGAGCAATTTTAAAATAACAATCCTCACTCTTTTTTGAGTGATGTACTAAAAAATATATATACTAACCAATTAAGATGTATCCTGAATTCCCCTTTTTCTTTTCTTTCCCCCAGTTTCCAAAATGATCTCTCTTTTTTATAAGGGCTTGAAAAGTTCCTCTTGAATGACGATTGATTATCACAAAGCCAGTCCTAAATTTTCTTCCATGAGAACTATATTACTTATTTTTTGCTCATTCCAAAGGAAATGTAGCTTCCTTCCACATCCCAAATCAATTACTCCTGTTTCTCTTGATTTAGGGGTGGTAACAATTATTATTTCTAGTATTAGTCATGATCTTCCAGAGAATAGCAAGGCTATAATTCATGCTTTACTGCAATTGTAAAACAGGCAAGTGAAAAACAGCAGAAGCCCATAATTTAAATCCTCTCTGAGTTCTTAATCTAAGACTCTGACATTTGAATTAGGTTCAGTAATATATGCTTAAAATTAAACCATGAGGCAAGCCTCTATAAATTACTATAAATCTAACTCTATCACCCAGAAACTCATAAATTAAGAATTAAGATTAAAACTCTACTTTTAATCCTTAGTATTATACCTTAATACTATAGCACATATCATGCCAAATTGATGTATACTTTATTTTCATTTATATTGCCTGTTACATAGATTAGAACCTTTTGATCTAAACCAGAGGTCAATAACTTGCAGATGACAAATTATTTCTCTGAAATGTATTTTCCAATTAATTAAATTTTGGAAAGCTCTTTATATCATCAAATCTATACTTCATTTACTCTAATAGGAATTATATCCTATTTTCTCCTGTGATTCAAGTCCATTCTTTTCTTTCCCATCCTTTCCTCTTTTCTTTGATGCCTGTTTTCTAAGAATCATGGATAAGCTAAAATCTATTTATGAATAGATTAACAATTTCAAATGACAAAGACGGAAGTGGTCTTTGATTCTAAGTCCCCAAATTACATATGAATGGCTGCCTAACTGGTGTGGAAGTCACCACTTACCTTTTCTTTCCAGTATCACTGGGGTCTTCCTGTTTCTGGTTCCCATTCACAGGGTACATTGCCTACCACCACCTAGTATCACTTCTACTCAGACCCAGTCCCTTCTTACCTAAGTGCTGGCTGGAAAATGGAGACAAGATAAAGGGGTGCTACTAAAGAAAAAGGGAAGAACTAACATTCCTTGAACACCTTTTTTGTTCCAGGCCCTACGTGAAGCTTTTTATAGACATATAGGGAATCTGGACAGGCCACCTCAATCAGTGTCAAAGTCGCATATGTTTATTATTATTTTATTGTTGCTGCTAAAAGGAAGCTTTTATTGAGATGAAAGTTTCTTTTTGTTCACAGCAGATCTACTTTTATTAAATATGATAAGAGATGCAATAATCACAGAATCTAATCTATATCACTATTTTAGGTTAGTCTAGCAAATGCCTTTGCTCACTGTGTAATTGCTATTTTAACAGATAAAAGTCATAAGTCATCAGCTATTTAACTAATATTAAAGGTAGTAACTACACTGGAAGAGGAAAATGTATAGAATTTTATCATCAGATTAGAGTTTTAAAAATCATACAGGATGAAAATTTGTTTGGAAACCTTTTCATCATTAGGGCATTATACATTTTCCAGAACAAGTGTAAATTTACAGAAATTATGCAAGGCAGCTTTTTATCAAATATCAATACTTAGCAATGTTTTGTTTACCTGAAATGTTATTTCAACTGTAAAAACCATCTCCATTTAAAAAAAAACATAAGCCTTATTAGATTTAATTGGCTTTTACAACTATGCTAAGAAGTTTTAAGCCAAACAATATTTTAAGTAGAAAACACTAATTTTTAAATAGTTCGGTATATTATTCTTCTGGTTTAGGTACATACATTAACCTGATTCTTTTACAGGAACCCTGAAGAGAAGTATCACATCAAGCTTTAAAATGTAAAGGCAAGCGCTAATTACATTTTAACAAAAATATTCTGCATGCCACAATTGCAAGTATCAAAGGTATTTAGTGGTTGATAATTGCCTGCTACAAAATATGGGACAAAATGCATTTCCTGGATTGTTTTTCAGACTGCAGCTGCCTTCTGGCATCCCAAATAAGGATTTCCCATAAATAAGCAGCAGAGCAATTCACTAGTGGTTAGTTTAGGTTGTTCCCTTTTTTCCTCCATTTTCTTCTTCTTTTTTTTCCCCCCACCACCCCCAAGTCCTGCTGTGGCACCATAATATTAAAAACATTAAGTACCTGGGATGTCTGCTTCAGATCAAGACACCATTTGAGTAATTTCAAATGATGTACAGTTCTTCCTGTAAAAAAGATGTTTTGTGGTCACAATTACTTCAAAAAGCAGTTACATTCAAATCACCTGACATACCATGCTTTAGCAATTACAGAACTGTGATTTTCACACATGGCAGTTTATAAGTTAGGCAAATGTGAAATGCTAAAAGATGTGAACAGCTGTTCTGTTCAAGTTTGGAGCACTGCAGAATTCCAGTAATGACTTTATTTTTTCAGTTAACGTAACCAGCCCACAGGAAAGCATATGGAATTATCAAGTATACTTCCAAGGAAGGTAATACCCATACTGGCTACAAAAAAAAAAAAAATGACAAATTGACACAGCACAATAAAATGTTTTTATTGGAGTGCTATATTACTTTATTATTTTTAAAGATTTTATTTATTTTTGTGTAGAAGAGCTGCAGTGTAGGCAAGAGATGGGGAGGCTGGGGGGTAGGATTCACCAGAGACAGAGTGGGGAGCAGAGCAGGTGGATCTAAGGAAATACATTGCTGAGGGGAGCAGTGGGCAAGCCAAGAGAGTCTGCTGTGCCATGTGGGTCAGCTCCCAGAGATGGGGGGATGGGGAGGGTGGCGGACTGAACTCAGGCTGTAGTGGTGAGAGTGCTAGAACATGTTATGTAAGTACCAAATTAATACACTCAGGTTTTTAATGGCGGTTTACAGAAGGGCAAGTTATTTTATACAACTTAATGTCTTTAAAACTGTACAGTTTCTCCTTTTGAAGTGAGTTCCCTCAGGGTCTCCAGTCACTCACTGTGATGGTGTAGTGAAGTGAGTTCCCTTATGCAAATTCTCTGTGTCCCACAACTGGGCAATCTCCTGTACATAAGATAAGCGGGGGTTCTGCTTTGTCCTAGGGTTCCTCCAAAGCCAGGTAGCGTTCCGATGTGTGAAGAGCCTGGAAATTCTACCTAAAAGTAATCTAATATGCTAGTGTCAATTTCAAAATACTTTTCAGAAATTGTTAAATTTTCACCTAAACACTGGAATACTCAAAACTAGATGGTCGTTTAAAATAACACTAATTTTGGATGATCTCTTTTCATTAGGAGCCCAGTACCTCTTTGTTTTGATCAAAGGTCACACAGCCTTTCTTCAGCTTATTAGAAAGAAATTCTACCCCAAAGATAGTTGTCTTTTTAAATAACAAATATACTGCCAGCTTGAAAAGACCTGGGGATAAGGATGTTGTATACCAACTTCTGTACAAATGCTGCTGCCCCATCAGAGTCCTGATACTTCCTCTTGCCAAGACAGTCCATTCTTGAATCTCAGCATTTAATTTGTGTGTTACCCATTCCATTGCTTCTGGGCCTTTATCACTTTGAAGATAGCGAGTTTGCCATCAGTGCTTCGAGGTTTCTGCTGAGACTGACCCCTTTCACAGTGATGATGGCTTCTTGAGTCAAAACAGATTTTTCATCTGAAATCATGCAATGCAGAAAGAAGTGGCTTAATACATTTCACACACCAAAAGAAATATCCATCCAGATCTCATACACAGCAAAATATCTTTCAGGTGTCTTCCTGGTGGCTCAGAGGTTAAAGTCTCAGCACTGGCCAGGGTGAACCCACATGGCGCAGCAGACCTCTCCTGTCTCACCTGCTGCTCCCCTCAGCAGTGTATTTCAGTCAATCTGCCTGTTGTGCTCCCCACTCTGTCTCTGGTGAATCCCCTCACCCCTCGGACCTGTGGCCTGCATCCCAGTTCTTGTGTGCATAAATAAAAAATAAATCTTTAAAAAATATATCTTTCTGGCATTAAGGGGAAATAAAGAAATTCTCAGGGGATGGAAAATTAAGAGAATTTATCAAGCAATTGCCTTTCCCTAAAAGAATCTGAAAAATCTAAGGAAGTTATCTAAATGAAAAGGAAATGACTTTTTAAAAGGAGTCTAAGAACATCAGAAAGGAAGAAAGAATATCGTAAGCAAATATATGAATGAATAGAATTTACTTCTCCAATTTCCAAATTATGTCAGATGATGGAAGCAAAAATTATACTAGTCTAATGTAGTTCTATATGTATGTAGAGGAAATATTTACAACAAATACATTGAGTGGAGAAGTGTAAAAGGACATACGGGAAGAAAAAAATTTCTATACTTAAACTCATAAAATGAAGACATCAATAGTCTCTGAAATGTTATGCTTATATAATGTAATACTTAGAGCAATGACTAAAGAGGCTACACAAAGAGATACACCCAAAACCATTATACAAAAATTAAATGGAATTCTAAAAATGTTCAAGCAACCCACCAGAAGGCAAGAAAAAAGAAATCAGAGAAATAAAAAAATAATTAAAAATTAAATGGCAGATTTAATTCCCAAATAGTGATGACAACATTAAAGTTAATAATATAAATGTAACAATTTAAAAACTTAGACTGCAGAGTGGATTAAAAAACATAACCCAACTATATGCTATCATCAGGAAACTCACTTTAAAAATAATAGTGAATCCTAGGACAAGTTAGGGATAATTAGGCAGCCTCAAGGACAGTGCAGGGACTTCAGGAGAGTTAAGGAAGGCTCCAAAGATAAGGACAACAAATTCCAAAGGGGACTAATCAAACACTCCAAGACTTAGGACATTAGGGACTTACTTTATGACATTAGGGTCAACAAGACTTTTCAAATAGAGGGCAATGAAGAAAAAAAGATAAGGGCTAGAACACAGAGACTTAGTTGTGGGCACAGAGACATTTAGGCAGTGAGTGAGACCACCGAGAACTAACCAATCACAAAGAGACTGGTGGAACTTTAGAATTATTAGGGGAAAAAGGTCTATATTCCCCGTGCCACGATTCCACTTCAGCTTCCTTGCCCCTCCCTGGCCTGGTTCCATGGCCTGGGAGACTCACTTTATTTCTGTTCCTTTTCTCCTCAATAAATTTTTTCTTTCTCTAAACAAACCTGCCTCTTCTCGCTTGCTTGCCTGAGCGTCTGTGAAGTTCCTGCTGCGGTTTCATGAGATATCAACCCATGGTGGCCTAGTGGCTGGGACTCAGCACTGCCCCTGGAGCCTGGGATCCATTCCTGGCTGGGAGACTATGCCTGAACACCTACAATTCCGGTATCGACAGTGTAGTTAACAGTATAGTTAGGTTGACAGTAGGATGGAAAATGCTATAGAAACAGTAATCAAAAAAAAAAAAAAAAAACAAGAACAGCTATATTAGTATCAGGATAAACATAGAGAAAATATATGCTAATATAAATTAGCAAAATATGTATAGTAATTTGTTATTTTTTTAAGGATTTATTTATTTATGTATACAAGAACTGGGGTACAGGCCAGAGGCATGGGGGCTGAGTGGATTCACCAGAGACAGAGTGGGGAACAGAACAGGCAGATTGACCAAAGTACACTGCTGAGGGGAGCAGTGGGTGAGTCAGGAGAAGTCTGCTGCGCTATGAGGGTAGCTGCTGGCCAGGGATCAAGCATGTGCTGCAGTGGCTGCAAACAGCTTCATAGGTTGTGTCTTAACCCCTTGCACCACCAGGGAGGCCCTATGTATAGTAATTTTATTATTTAATATTGCATATTAAATGTGTAGTAATACATTAAATATAACATATATACACAGAATGTAATATAAAAGAGATTTCGGAACCAAAGATTGAACTGAGACATAAAACAGCCAATCCATCAAGACAAAGCAATCCTCTGAACAAGAGAGCTGTAAAATAAATATGTGAAGCAAAACCTGATTGAACAACTAATTTACAGAGCAACTAAACAAATTCAGCAAGGACATAGAAGAATTCAACAACACCATCAAATACCGGGATCAAATCAATGGTTATAGAACATCTCACTCCAACTCCAGAATACTCACTCTCTTCATGCACCCATGGAACATATATAAGATGGGTCCTATCCTAGACCATAAAACAAACCTTAACAAATTTAAAAGAATTGAAATCATACAGAGTATTTTCTAAGACCACAGTGGAATACAAACCAGAAATCAGTAATGGAAAGATAACAAGAAAATTTCCAAACACTTGGAAATTAAGTAACACACTTCAAAAAATTCATGGATCAAAGGGAAAGTTTCAAGGGAAATTAAAATATATGCTACAAAAAGGATAATATGTCCATGACACATACATTTTAAGCCTTAATACATATCACCCAGTCAGTCACCCAACAAACACAGTAGCAATGTAAACTCCCAGTAGCGGTATATGATATGTCCTTTCCTATAATCCATCAACAGGGGGTGCTAAATTTGGCCAACCTGTTTTGCAAAACCTGGTTATTTCAATCTTTTTGTTTTCATTTCTTTGAGTATTTAATGAAGTTGACATATTTTGATTTTTTTTGTAAATTTCCTGTGCATCATCTTTGTCTACTATTCTACTCATTTTTTTATACATTTCGTGTTGATTTGTGTGAACTCTCTACATAATATTAACTCAAGCTTGTCATCTGTTTTTAAATACTATTTATTGTATTTTTTTACTTTTCAAAATTTTACAGTTTTTCATGAAATTAAATTGAGTTCTTTTTCTTCTTTTTATTTTTGTTTTTTTCCAAAAATTTATTTATGCATACAAGAAATGGGGTATAGGCCAGAGGTGTGGGAGGTGAGAGGATTCACCAGAGACAGAGTGGGGAACAGAATACGCAGATTGACTAAAATACATGTGGCTAGCTCCCTCGCCCAGGATCGAACTCCTGCTGCAGTGGCTGCTGATTGCTTCATAGGTTGCATCTTTACCCCTTGCGCCATGAGGGAGGCCCTTATTTTTCTGTTTTTATCTTCGCCCTTGGACAGACCATCTACACACTGATTATGTGAATACGTATCTACATTTATTCTATACTTCTATGCTTTAATGTTTTCATTTAAGTATGTATCTGAAATTTATTTTGGTGCAAGGTGTGAGGAAAGGCTCTATATTTCTTAAGTGATTAGCAAGTTTTCATAATGTCGTGGGGCTCTTTGTAAAGAAAAAAATTCTTGATTTTCCAGATCACCGTGGCATCAATGTAGTAACTATAAGTGACCACCATAAACTTCCTTTATTTTCTGACATTACACCAACTCTGAAGAACCTAGCTCTAACCAACACTCAACCTCGAGGAACACACCCATCTGGAATTAGATGAGTGGTAAACGGAAAGGGATCTTCCAGATGTTTATTCATGAGGTAGGTATCTGTTAATGCTGTGTCTTGTGTTATACACCCTGAAAATTTCCCAAAGTCCAATCAATTTCCTGGACAGAGTTTTGCTAGTCTCGAAGAATTCCCTGCATCTCTGCTTTATAGCATCATCCTTCAGCCAACCAAGAAATGTTTATTTTAGAAAGCTCAGAAGTGCAAAGGACAAGTTTTGTTTAGCTGAGACATCTGCAATATGCTGAACAATGTATCAATTTTCCTAGAGTGGAAAATCCCCTGAACTACTAAAGATGTCAAGCAACTATTGGAGTTCCCCCAGTTTTCCACCCTAGTAACCCTCCAACATATCTCAAGAAAGAAGCTTTCACCTAGTTCCTGGCTGCAGCTACAGCCTAACAGCAACATAAACCCGTGTTTACCTCTGCCTTTATCTTTGCCTACCCTATCCCAATATGTTCCTAAGTTATAAAAACCAACCACCTTTTCTATGGTGACAGCAATTAGTCACCTGTTTTTTCCAAAATATATTACCTTATTCTTGTACTTATTTCTTTTTTTTAAAGATTTATTTATTTATGCATACAATAGCTGGGGTATAGGCCAGAGGTGTGAGGGGGTGAGAGGACTTACCAGAGACAGAGTGGGGAACAGAACAGGCAGAATGACTGAAACACACTGCTGAGGGGAGCAGTGGGCAAGACAGGAGAGATCTGCTTTGCCATGTGGGTTGCTCCCTGGCTGGCCAGGGATCGAACTCGTGCTGCAGAGGTAACTAGGGAAATCAGAAAACTCCAATTTTGACAATAAGGAGCGCAGCATTTGTAGAGATATTTAAGTTTCATGTGCAATATAGGTGGAATTACTAACCAGATGACCTATCACATAAAACAAAATGCCAGGAAGTCCAGAAACTGCTCCCTCCCCAAGAGGTCTCCAACCTAAAAAATTATATTTATCTAACAGCTTGTAGAATTACAATATTGCAGTGTGGAGGGCAGAAGAACATTAAGTAGAGCCATGCATGGCTGAGGTCCAGAGCTACCCAGGGCATCCTAATAGAAATGGAAAGCAATGGGGGGGGTGGCTACTCTTCCCAATGGCCCTTCCATATCTAATAAGAGAAGCCACACGTAAGTGATGTACTTCCCCCACAGGAAACCCCCACAGTCATTTGGAAAAATACCCTCTCATATAGCCACACTTGTAAGACACATACTCAGGTCAAGGGTGTTCATTCAACACTTACTGAGCCCTGTTGAGGTGTCATACACCATCAGAGAGGGCAAGAGGGCACTGATGAAGCAAACAATCAGTTCCAGTCCTTAAAAAGCTTATAGTGAGGGTACACAGATATTAAACATTTACTACAATAAAGTTGATCACACTGCTATGATGCGGAAGGCACAGGATAGACCCAGAAGACCCAAAGCTTCCTATTTAGGGTTCTGCTCCCAATTTCAATATGTGGAGAGGGAGGTTCCCCCACACCATGAAGCAATGCTCGGAGCTTCAGCTGGGTGTCCTACAGTTCAACTCAATTCTGACACTACATGGACATAGAATCAGATTGGACAGGTGAGGACTCAGTCCCACATGACTGCCCACACACACACACAGACCACATGACTGTCCCATACATACACACACACTACATGACTGCCCCATCACACACACACACACACACACACACACACTCACACACACAGGACTGCCCCATATATACATACCCACACTTCAGATGCTACTTGCAAGCCCAGATTGTTACCTTGCTTCTAACCTGACTGGCTATAAATCAGAGGCTCTCTCAATCTCCTCCCTGAGATCAATTAATTTACTAGGATCCTGGGGGCAGAGGACTGTTTGGCAGAGACCAGCAAAGAGCACAAGAGAATGGCAGAGCCCAGAAACAGTGAAGATTCCCCAGGGGCTAGGAGGCCTCCCAGCCTCCTGGCCCCCAGGCCCCCCTGCCTGCCGGCACCTGGTTGCCTCACTACAAATGGTGTATAAATGTCATTAAAAGCCTAAAAAAGCCACCAATGGCTCCAGGACTCCTTTAACCCTCTGCCAGGATTCATAGAGATCCTGCCCTGGGGCCTTGCTGGCACCACACCCTGAAACACATACAATGTGTAAATCACAACATCACCTCCATAAACATAATTAGAAATTGACAAAGGGACACCAAACTCCTTACTAAATTGTTTTAGTTTTGTCATTTGACAAGGTAGAGACTGTCTTATCTCTGTATCCCCAAAGTCTAACAATAATGAATGGTTGCAGATTCAATTAATAAATAAATAAGTTGTGTCCTATCATTTCCTTGCTAAACTAATCCGCTGTTCCAATACAAGGAAGTGCCTTTGGGGAAGAAAAATACCTGCTACAAACCCAGTCACAAACACATTTTGAGAAACTTAAATTTGGCTATGATGGTTTAGCATTGTACAGATTTAGCTTCTGTACTCAAATATTTGGCCAATCAGACATCTTCACTAAGTGAACTGACTGTTCTAATAAAGAACAACTTGTATGCTACATAATTTCTTTTTTTAAGATTTATTTATTTATGCATACAAGAATTGTGGTGCAGGCCAGAGGTATGGGGGTGGTGAGAGGATTCACCAGAGACAGAGCAGGGAGCAGAACAGGCAGACTGACTGAAATACACTGCTGAGGGGAGCAGCGGGTGAGTCAGGAGAGGTCTGCCGCGACATGTGGGTTGCTCCCTGGTTGGCCAGGGATGGAACTTCTGCTGCATAGGCTACGGATAGCTTCATAGTGCTGCTTCTTAACCCCTTGTGCCACCAGGGAGACTCCAGCTACATAATTTCTTATTGTGATTGTTTATATTCCTGTGCCCCAAAGCTCCACACTCAGTACAATGCTTGATACATAATAGACAGCAACATTTGCTGAATGGAGGACACATTTGTACTGTTCCCTCTCCCAGAAATACCTCTTCTCCCTCTCCATTCCATCTGAAAAACTTATTATTTGGCTTTCAAGTTTTCCATCTGAAAAACTTATTATTTGGCTTTTTTGAACTTGAAAAGCCAAGTTCAAATGTCAACCCTTTCTGACTCAGCATAAAGCAAAAATACTCATTTCCTCCTGTGGGCTTTTGTAGTTCATTATACATATGTTTCTGGTTGCATCTCTTAATAGTACTGTAGTTAGTTAAAATTAAAAAACTCACTACTTGCGAACTTGTCATGAATGTGAACTTTGTCTTATTTACATTTGCATCTCCATATATTGTACCTAAAATTAAATGTAGGACTAAATAATAACTTGTTAAATTGAAAGGGGGTAACAGTAAGAATAGAAAGGAAAAGGAGAGTGGGTAAATTAGGATCTCAACATGCTAACTTCCACCTGGGTGGAGAGGTTTCACTTACCACTCAAGCTAATCACATATAATTGCAATATAATGTATTGAGGGAAATCCACATTACAATAATATCAACATACAATTCTATTGGCAGTACAAGGGTGGGGTGGGGAGGAGATATAAACCATTAAGATGAAGTCCAGGAGACCAGCACAAGAAATGGCCATTATTTGGGATCCAGATTTACCCTTGTAAGGCCAGCTTGCTAGCAAGAGCTACCTGATGCAGCTGCCAATTTTTGGAAAAGCTGGGCCTCCCTGGAGTTCAATGTTTTTCAGATGGGCTTTTTTAGCTCCTATATTTATACGGCTCCCAAGGTATATTATCAGAGCCACCTCTTAATATTTTGGGTTTGTTCTTTTGGCACAGCCAGCCTTTTATCAATCTTTGACTAGCGTGTCTGTTACCAATTTTCTCATTAATAAGTGGTCATTTTCCTTTAATTTTATTTGTTTACATTCTTGGTTCTAGCTTTTCTTTTCCGGAACAGGACTTTATCCTAGGATGTTTGTTCCTATTGTAACAGGTGCTTAAACTCTGGTTTATGCAAGTATTCATTCGTTGTTTTGGTTTTAGCCCTGAAATGGAGGGTTTGGCAGGTGTTTCAAATACTCTAGCCTTCAAAGAGCAGCCTGCCTATGAGAACACACAGGTGGTCTGACCTGTTTTTCCCTGCCGGTTCAGGCTCCAGCTGTTCTATATTGAGAGCCTCCATTTTAAGTCGTTAATCCTTGCTCTGCACCCCCACTCCTGTAGCTCTCCAACATTGCACCTCTGTCCTGGGCACCAACTCTGTGTTATCCCCTATCCAGTGTATTGCTGAGTCTCAAGAGACCCCAATAGTGCATATGTCCCCAGTTCAACAATTGTAGGGTGCTCTGCACAGCAGCTGCCCCTCCCTTGTGTGACTTGTACTGCCCCAGCATCAGTGTAAACACAGTTCACTTAAAGTTTTAAAGCCTCTTGCTCCTGCACTGTTGTTCCTAGTGTGTGCTATGGTTGTCTTGTTTTTCCTTCAGAGGATTCTGGCTTGTTCTCCTGCAGTCTGCTTGTGAGTGTGGAGGAGGGGAGCCCAGTGTCTTCACTCCGCCACCATCCAACTCAGGCCACTTTTATTTTAAATTGTTAAGTCACTCCATGTAAATTGCACCCATTTCAGGATTATAATGTCAATAACAGGAAAGTGAGATTAGGACTTTATATTTTATTTTGAACATACTGAGTTTTATCCAGCAAGCATTAAAAACTCAAATCTGAACTTGAAATGCTAGAAGCGCAGGGTTGGTAATAGTCTATGGTCAAAACTACTAGTACTGGGATAAGAAAAAAATTCCACTTTACCACATTGGTCTTAGTAAAAAAAAACAGAAAGAGGAAAATGAAGAGTGCTAAATATTGGAAAGGAAGAGAGTTTATTTGCTGATGATATGATGGTCAAACTGGAAAAGTATAAAATAAAAACTAATAAAATTATAGGAGGGCCTCCCCTGGTGGCACAGCGTTTGAGCGCTGGGCTGTGAGGCTGCCCGCAGCCTCTGCAGCACGGGTTCGTTCCCCGGCCGCCGGCGAGGGTCCCACAAATAAATAAATAAATAAAATTATAGGCCTCCAGGTAAAAGATGAATACTCAAAACTCAGTTAGTTTCAGTATGACAATAATAACCAATTAGAAATTACAATGAATAAAATATATTCCTGAAAATAACAAGACTTTAAAATACTGTGAAAAAAAAGTGTAAAAAAACAAAATTTCACAGAAGTGCATAAAAGAACATCTTTAAAAATGGAAAAACAGCAGCTCTCCTGCCCACCTGTGACTATGCAGGTGCCTCTTTTTTCTTTCTCTTTTTCCTAATAAACATGTCCTTTTAAAATGTAAAAAAAGTGAAAATGGGGGAAGGGAAGACAAGCGAAGGAGCACACAGGTGCCTCTTAAGGTATTCATGATATTCTGTTTCTTAACCCGGATGGTGGATACCGAGGTGTTTATCTTATTATTATGCCTATAGTAGTTTTGTAAGTTATATTTCATAATTTTACATGTATAAGTAATAATAAGAGAAAAAGAAAGCACAGAAGAAAAATGATGTATGCATCAAATCAAATGTTATAAACTTCAATTGGGAAGGACTTTTATAATAAGACTCCAGATTCCAAATTGAAAAGATTGATAGATTTAATGATATCAAAATTTAAAACTTCCACACAACAAAAAGTAACATAAAGAAAGTTGCATGGGAAGTAATAGAGAAGGAAGGACATTTTTCTATTATGTAAAAAAAGGATCATCACTGAAACTGTAGGAGGAGTCCCTCTAAATCAATAGGAAAGACAATCATCAGAAAAAAAATGAGAAAAGACTATCAGAAGACTATTCGTAGAAAAACATAAATAGTAAACATGAAATCATTAACGAATAATCAATCTTACTAATACTTTAGGGTAAACAAATAACAATAGAATGACAATTTTTATGCATATAGTTAGCAAAGATATTGATGAGATCCAGTATTGATGGGGTGTAGAGTCTCTCAAACACTATAGGCGAGAGTGTAATTGGGTGCATTCTTCTTAGGGGACAATCTGGTCATATCACCAACAAAATATTAAATGCATTTTTAACCCTGAAATTCCTCTTCTAGAGTGCTAGCCTTCAGTCACATATACATAAGCACACAAAGCAGAGGTGTAAGAATAAAATGAAAGCCCATCAATAAGGAAATGATTAGATGTTACAAGATGGTCACACCACAGGGTTGCACAATGGATATAGGCATCTGCTGAGACAAGAAGATGTGGTGGCCTGGAAAGATGCCTCTGGCGTGTCGTTATATTTAAAAAAGGAACCAGCAGATCAATATCCATGCAATGATTTCATTTATTAAATGAGTATTTTTAATTCTTTTTTAAAGATTCACTTATTTATTCGTATAAGAACGGGGGTACAGGCCAGAGGTACGAGGGGTGAGAGGATTCATCAGAGACAGAGGGGAACAGAACAGGCAGACCGACTGAAATACACAGCTGAGGGGAGCAGCAGGCGAGATAGGAGAGGTCTGCTGTGCCATGTGGGTGCTCCCTGGCTGGGGACCAAACCCATGCTGCAGTGGCTGCGGTAAGCTTCATAGGTTGCATCCCAACCCTTTGTGCCACCAGGGAAGCCCAAAATGAGTATTTTTTAAACTTAGAAAGTCTCTGGAAGCAGGAGGGTATCTCATAGCATCCTAACAAATGTTTCTATGATTATTTCCAAAAATATATGAATGCCCAAAAAGGGGACATATACATTGACTATAAATGTATTTTAGTGACAACGCATTTAAATTTGACTAGGAAATTGAATTTCTGCAAAATCGTGTTGGACTACCGTACTCTGGTTGTAAATCCTAAATATTAAATACATTTAGCCAATAATAGAAAATTAAATCTCAAATCAGAAACAATCATAAAATATTAAGCTATTTAAAATATTTGGATTTATTAGCTATTGAAACCCACTGTATACTGCAATGATGAAATGTACAGATCATTAAGTAGAACTAAGCATGTCACTGATGATTAAGAGATAACAGTTTATAACATGTGACTAGTAATTAAATTTTTCCCTTTTTAATAACAAAAACTTTATTTTTTTGTGTTACCAAAAAAAAATTCAAACAGGCAATGAAATAAACATATTTTTTTAAGTTTTCCATCCTAGGTCCTCTGTCCTAGCATTTGGTAAACAGACCAAGTTTAGGTTGCTCAACACTTCTGGATGCTATTAGGTCTCCATCTTATAACCACATTTCTCTTGTTCAACTCGTAACTGATTGGAAATAAACTTTTCAAGCTGTACTTGTCAATAAATGGTCACTGCAATCTGAAAAAAACATAGATGTGTGTGTGTTTATACGTAATTATGACATATAAATGTTTTACATATATGCTTTTTTCTAAATGCTTTTTATATGCTTATATTATAAATATATGATATTCTCTGTATTAATTTTACTTATATGCTTTTTCTTTGTTTTTACATATGTATAAGATAGATTGTATTGAAACATAGGAAAATATATGTACATTATATATATAAAAGAGTAGAAAAGTATTTTGAAAAACTCAGTAATAAACTGTTCATTCTGTTTTCTGCTTATTGGGGAATGCAGTTGGGGGAAGACTAACAACTATAGCATTTAATGTTTATATTATTTGAATTTTTATAAACACATACCTGAAGATTTCTTGTATAAGTGGATATTGCCCAAAAATGGACAAGAAGTCTGTGTCAAAATAGAACTTATTCCTGATGAATCTCCCTCCAGGGAGCAGGAAATGGAGTGAATGATTTCAAATAATTTCTTTAACCCCACAATAAGCTGCAGGTCTCTTTTGCATCTTAGCTCTGAAACAGTCTTTGAGGACATTGATGGGCTACTGACTAATCTTGCTAACAAAAATGTGTGTATCTTCAAAATGTCTTCCATTGATTTTGGGAGATTCACAGGGATCGGTTCTATGTTTTCATGAGAAACCAAGAAATTTTCACTGGTTTGATAGTGGTCAATTACAGGTCCCCACAGTTCCAATGTGCAGGTTCACTCACACACTTCTCTACCCAACCTTCTTTACGGATGCTGTTTTAAAGTTTGCCCTTCCCCAAATTTGGATTTTTATTACAGATCTAAAGCTCTTTTAATTTTATACTGATAAATCAGTACTGCAATATTTGATTAACCAAAAAAGATTTCTTGTATAATTGAAATATAAGAGTGTTAGTGTTTGCATGGTTGATGGGGAAATTTTTTAAATATATGCATTTGGTGGTATTTAGTATAGTTTTGATTGGGGCATCTTTTAAGAGTAATCCAAATTGCTTTTGTCAAAGCAGCTTATGAATAATATGGGATCACAGGCACAATCACAAAATGGCATATCCCTGACTCCACTCCCATCTGCTCTGCAGAAGATATAAATAATCCTTCTTAAGTTTTTCCTCAAGTATTCCTGGCACTAAGCACCCAGAGGCTATCTCACATATGCTCTGTAAATAAGTCTGCTTTGCTGCCATGTGGTGCCTGCCATTTTCCTCCAGTAATGATGTCTCCTGTTCCTGTCATCACCAAGATCAGTTGGTATGCCAACAATGCCCATGAAGGCCACATGAGCTGAGGTTTCAGCGGCACTAATACTGGTTGTCACAGACACTGAGGGTGCCATTACCAGCAGAAGCAGGTACCCTCGACAATGCCACTGCAAATGTTGCTGCTTCCATCGCTATCAGCTTGATTCCTCTCTTGCCTTCACCCTTACATCCAATTTATCTGTAGCTCATATGCATTCAACCTCCAAAACTTACCTCAAATAGGCCAAATTATTTTCAAGTCCACAAATATCACCCCAGCCTAAGCCATGACCATATCTTATTTTTGTTAAAGGGAATTGCAAATATCATGATTGACTTCCCTGCTTGCATTCTTATATCAATCCAGTTCATTTTCTACAACCATAGTAACTTACACATGATCCTTTCAGATGCAAATTAATTCTTATCAGCTCTTGGCACAACACCATTCAGTGACTCTCCATCACACTTAGATTAAAAATCAGATTCTTCTGGGCCTCCCCTGGTGGCACAGCGGTTGAGTGCTGGGCTTTGAAGCTGCCCGCAGCCTCTGCAGCGCCAGTTTGATCCCCGGTGAGGGTCCCACATGGCGCGCAAACCTCTCCTGCCGTGCCCACTGCTCCCCTCAGCAGTGTATTTCATCACTCTGCCTGTTCTGCTCCCCGCTCTGGCTCTGGTGAATTCTCTCACCCTCCTGTGCTTCTGACTGTACCCAGTGCTTGTATAAATAAATAAATAAATAAATAAATAAATAAATAAATAAATAAATAAATGTAAAAAAAATCAGACTCTTCTTCATGGCTTACTAGATCATACATGATTTGGCCCCTGACTCCCTCTAGAACTTCCTCTTGTGCCACTTTCTCCTTGGTCAATCTGGTCCAGCCACACCGGCCTCCTTTCTTTTCCTCAAACATGTCAAGCTTGTACCTGCTTTTGAATCATTATATTTGATGTTCTCCTTGCCTAGAATGTTCTTCTCCCTACATTTGATATGGTGGGTTCCTTTTTGACATCCATACCTTACCTTAAATGTTCCCTCTATAGACAGCAACCTTCCCTGACCTACCTACTCAAATAGTCCCACTCAATCTCTACATGTCACATTATTTAATACTCCACACAATATTTACTAGCCTGACATTGTTTTGTTTGTCCATCCCCACCAACAGAACTACTAGAATGCAGGACCCAAGAGAGGAAGGGCCTTGTCAATCTTGTTTGATAACAACTTTAGCACCTAGACTAGAACCTGACACATTGTTTAGGCTCTCAATAAAATGTTGCTGAAGGTTTTACCATCATCAACACTCTCAGTGTTATTGTCAACTCTAAAGTTGTTGACTGGGTATGCTCTTGCTACCCTACTGAGTTTTAGAGGACACCATTATTTTAGCTTTCATTATCTTGCAGCTCCTTAGGCCTAGGTGTCAGGGACAGTCATGTGTATGACTTGCGGGGGAGGCTGAGTCCAGAGGCAATTTGACTGACAGACACTTCTTCACTGCCACATAGGCCAGTAACCTTGACTCAATCCCATGAACCTCTGGGCTCTCATCCTCTACAGCAGCAATTATCCACTCTGGCTGCAGAAAGAATTACCTGAAGAAATTTAATAAATATTAATACCTGACCGGTTCCTACACTCAGAGGTTCTCATTAATTGGTCTGCAATACATCATGAGCATTTGGATTTTTTTTGAATGTTTTCAGGTGATTCTGATGTGTAGCCAAGGTTGACAGTCTCTGCTTTAGAATAAGTTATTTCACAGTGGACTCCTTGACGCCTCATAAATAGATTCCTGGTAGGTCAATTTCAAACCCTCTTAACTCTCCTGAGATGAATAACAACTGTAGACTCAAGCTGGGGCCCTTGCTGCGTAAGATGTGCTGCCATACTAATACTGAAATATTAATACAATAATATTTTGACCAAACTAGACTTCTGAATATCCATTTCATGATCACAGTAACTGAGCTGAAGCATTTTCCTCCTTTATTCTCTTTTATTGAGCTAACATTGGTTTACAGCACTGTACATGATTTAGTGAAATAGATTCATATCTCAGATGTATGTCATTGAGGCACTTTTAAAAAATGTAGTATGTGCTTGTTGTCACTAGAGGGCTGTCAGGTAAGGGAAACAAAAGAGGAAGAAATATTTTCAAACTTCTGAGAATCCATTTACTCCTGCAGTTGCTATCAGGTTGATAAACACAAATCTAAATTTTCTATCGCTGGCCTTGATTGCTTTTCAAATCCCTAAATCTTCAAGTGTATCCTAGCAATTTCTTCCTAATTGTCACCTCTCTTTCAACCAAACACTAAAATCAGTCACATGCTCTCCAAACTGACTTCCCTTTTTGACCTGCTTGTGTCAACGATGTCTCCATTCTCCCAGTCACCTTCAGCCCTGCACCTCCACAGCCCTGCACCTCCTCTTCCTGTGTTCCCTCCTTCCATGCTCCAAGCTTATCTGACCTCCTAAGTATTTTTCACACCCGTTTCATCCACTTTATCCCCACCGCTACCAGAATGAGCTGATCAGGACCCTGGCAGATCCCTGCTGAAAACCCTTCAGTGGCTCCATTCACCATAAATTACAAATATCTTTTTAGGGCCCTTTAACCTCTTGGCTTCATCAAACGGATCTTTCACAGGCTCTTTTCTTGCATGCTAAAATCTGATGTTTCCAAACTTGCAGTTCCCCCATCTGGGCCTTTGCAAGTGCTGTTTCCTCTCCCCATCGTGTCCTTCCTCCTCTTTTTAACCTAGTGAACTACTCATCCTTCAAAATTAAACTACGGAGTTTCCTTCTCTTTCCAGAAAGGTAGTCATCCAATGCCACCTGGGCATCAGGATTTTTCTAAAAGATTTATTTATTTATGCATACAAGAGCTGGGGTACAGGCCAGAGATGTGGGGGGTGAGAGGATTCACCAGACACAGAGTGGGGAACACAACAGGCAGAATGACTATAATGTACTGCTGAGGGGGAGCAGCGGGCAAGACAGGAGGGGTCTGCTTCGCCATGTGGGTTTCTCTCTGGACAGCCGGGGATCGAACTCTGGCCAACCAGGGATCAAACTCATGCTGCAGAGACTGCGGATTGCTTCATAGTGTGGTGCTTAATCCCTTGCGCCACCAGGGAGGCCCGGCATCAGGATTTTTACAAGCTCTCTAAATGATTCTGATGTGTATCCAAATTTGAGAACCCCCACTACCATCAATCTTTAACACCATCCAGTATGTCCACCAATTTTTAACATATACTCCCTCCTTTCCAAACTTGGGTCTTTGAGAGAATAAGCTATGTCCTACTCAATTTTGTAATCCAATTATCTATGGAGAATAAATTAATAAACCCAACTGGTAATATAAAAATATAATTTCCATTAATATTTTGTCATAAAATAACCATACATATTTTTCTTTTATAACCTTACCTCATGAGTATGTGGCTTGCTGATTTAGAATATTGCTACCAATAATGTAAAAGAATATGACTGTCCTCAATGACATCTACCTCAATCTGTTCAAAAATGTACTCATAATAATTTTAGCTTCCTGTAATAATTTATTATAAAGCCATTATAAGTAAATTAAGAAATCTCTTCAGGAGCTATTTATCATTTTAGCTAGTCCTACTTTGAGGAGATAAGTTTACAATTAGCATGCAACAACATTCCAGTGCCTGGTAGAAACAGAGAATGAAATGAAACCATTTACAATTTTCTTTTTTAGATGGAACTTGATCCTGGAACCAAGGACAAGTTATCCCCAGAGCAGCCTCCCTAGATGCCTTTATTACACCATCACATTCTTATCAACAGCTGCTTAGCTAAAAAGTCCTTAGCACAGCTCAGCCAGCCCAGCCCAAAAAGACTTGAAGATATTTCTGGGATTAGAAAAGAGATAGCTGAGAGACCATGGAAATAGAGGCCATCTGTTGTTGTCATTCTACAACTAAGAAGACACTAGAAAACTTGGGCCTTTCGTCTAGGTAGGAGTGCCTTAGCACAATTTGGAGGTCTCTGAGAAAATATGTAGACCTAATCTGAGTTGGGTCTGGGACATGCATTCTCCTAATATGCACCCTGTTTCAGCAGGGGTGCCCTGTTAAAAGGCCCTTTTAACTCCTTTCACCTCATTTATGTAGATACAGAGTGTATTTATGGGCTGGGACCATTACCCCTTTCCAGAAAAACAGGGACCTGAATATTTGAAAAGGCCGTGGATTGGCAGCAAGAAAGTACCTCGGTGCATGTGTGGTCAGATGGAGAAAGCCAGAGTTCAAAAGCAGTTGGAATGCATATCGACAAACTCTTCCAGGGGAGCATAGTCGATTGCTACACACAGCCAGGAGGCTAGTTGCTGCCTCAGTTCTAGTCTAAGGAGGACTGCTTCAGGCTAAAAATGGCAAAAATACTTCCTATTTTCAGGACTCAAATGGCAAACATCTTGTTCTTTAATTGAAAGCTCTGCTTGGTTTTGCAGATGGATGAAATGGACCTGAACACCCTCTAGCTAAACTCCCCGTTTTTCCTCTATGACCAATTCCCTTGCTCTGTTCTGGCTGCAAATAATCATAAAAAACTAAGAGGGAAATTTGGGGGAAATTTATTCCCATTTGCAGTGATGGAAATGTATTGTTCAGCTTTGCTTAGATGGAACTACTAGCTACATCTTTCTAGTATTCACTGCTCTCACTCCCTAAAATACAGTGATTACTAGTCCCAAGACTCTAACCTTGAAATCTAGCTTTTCAAATTACTTTTCCCTACTTCCCCCTGCTAGTTCCAGAAAACAATATAAGCTTTAACTTCCTTTCTGGTCTCTCACAGGGCAAAGTCCTTTGTTGGGATTTAAACAGTGCTAACTTCCGGGCCACCTCTCCTCATCCCTTTGCTAGCTTCCCTCTGGCTGCTCCCAGGATGTCCTGTTTCTCTATCTCCTCCTCCCTGCTTGCAACAGACATGTGTCCCTGCTCCCAGGATTATAACATCCTGAATGGTCAGCAGCTTTTTTACTACTTCTCTTCAGATAAACTCCACAGCTGCTATACATTTCAGTTTCTATCACATATTGTGTACCCAATTCACAAACTTTTTTCCATTCCTGACTGGTCATCCCATTTGTTTTCTGTTTCTTCCCCTCTTCCCACCAAAAAAAATTTTAGAATTTTGGAGTTGTTTTTTACAAGTCTAACCCTAGGTATTGTCTGTCTATCCTGTAGGGTTTCATTTCCTTACCTCCCTCCCCCAATAATTGCCATTAAGCATTTGCAAATACTGAAGATTCTTTTATTTCTATTTTAAAGTCCCATTTATAGACCTTCCCTCTCCAATTTCACAGTAACTTGGAGGAAGGAAAGTGGTTTTTCTATAGATGACTCTGGGTATTTATGGCCAGAATCCTCAGTCTGATGGCCAAATGGCAATCCCTACATTATGAAACTATAATGTGAAACTCCCTCAAATAAACTTTGAGTGTTATTGAAAGATCATCTGTATCACAGTCACTTGGGGAGCTTCTTAAAATGCTGATTTCAGGGCCTTCCCAGAGCATAGTATTCAATAGGTCTAGGGCAAATTCCCAGAATCTATATTTTAACAGGCTTCCTAAGTGAGTGTACAGTTTGAAAACCATTGCAGTAAGACCTGCTGCTATGTAGCCTTGTTTACATTCATTGGTAGGATCTTGACCATGGCCACCAGGCAATGCACACCTAACAGTATGTGGAAAGTTCTTTAACTTGGAACTTTATGAAGACAGCAGATATATTTATTGAGAATAACTGAACCTGAACTCTAAGCACAAGAACTATATACCAACTCATGTGCATACATGTACACACATTAAAACAAGCTATAATAGTCTACAGTGGGTTTTGATATCAGTCTCCATATCCTCCTTTCTAAGGAACTGACCATGTGTACATTTTCCTTCTAGGTTCTGGGGGTCATTGTCTATGTATCTGAAGTTATTTTCCCACACTGACTAATGTGGGAGGTTCAATTGTAGCTTCAGAGTGCTTATTAGGAATTCCATGCACTTGCTCTAAATATTGAGAATTAACTGATTTCTATGTCAAGGTTCACTTTCTTCTGCAAACAACTGACCACCTAGTTAATTGAAATTGGCAATACTTTCAGTTAATATGATGACTCCAAATGGGGGTGGGATGGCAGAGGAAAATGGATATATGAAAATCAACTGGAGGTTTTCAAGTAATACATGCCTCCTGTCCAGGATACCTGAGTTTTTTGCAAGACCCAAAATTTGAATGGGGTGGGAAACTCTGGTGGAGAATTATGGATCTAACCAGCATTCTGTGTCTGTTCTCTGAAACAGCTGGAGTCTCTTACTTTATAAATCAGCATTATTTAAGGTAAGACAACGCGGTGTTTTTAAATACATTTCCTAGGCGACGTCACCCATGGTTTCTCTGGGCTGGCTGGATCGAGCTCTTACTACACACGTTCATAATATAGTATTTCCTTGCAAATCAAAACTACCATGAGATACCATCTTACACCAGTGAGAATGGCACATATTAAAAAAACTAGCAACAACAAATGTTGGCGAGGGTGTGGAGAAAAAGGAACTCTTCTGCACTGTTGGTGGGCGTGCAAACTGGTCCAACCACTGTGGAAAGCTGTGTGGAGATTTCTGGACCTACTAAACATAGAGCTTCCATATGATCCAGCAATTCCACTCCTAGGTATTTACCCAAAGGACACAGAAACATCAATTCCAAAGAACACCTGCACCCCTATGTTTTTAGCAGCACTGTTTACAATAGCTAAGCTTTGGAAACAACCCAAATGCCCAAAAATAGATGACTGGAGCAAGAAGATGTGGTACATAGACACCATGGAATATTACTCAGCATTCAAAAAAGATAAATACATGCAATTTGCAGCAACATGGATGGCGCTGGAAGGGATCATGCTCAGCGAAATAAGCCAGAAAGAAAAAGAAAAATACCGGATGGTCTCACTCATAGCAGGAATCTAGAAAACTTAAATAAGGGACCAGGAAAATGAATAACTATAAGAAAGTGAAAATCAAAATCAACAAAAAACTATGAACCAGAGACACTTTTAGGGGGGCAGGGGCGGGAGGGAGGGATTGGGGTCAGAATGGGGGGGCTGCAATTGTATGGGGAATGTAACAATAAAATTTATTGTCTAATAAAAAAAAAATAAAGAGGTATGAACCTATATCCCTAAATCACATACAGTGTTGTAAATCAGCATTGTCTTAATAAAAAAGGGCAGTTTTGATAAACCAACAAAAAAAAAAATTAAAAATATTGAAAAAAAAATCAAAATATTGATACAAATACAAACTCAAAATCACAAATGACTTATAAATAGCAGTATGAGGCACTGTGCATTTTAGAAATGAGCTCTCATACCTTAGAGTTCATACTGCCTAAGGATTTCCATCTTCCCCATCTTCTTTGCACAGGAATAGAATTCCATCTTTAGAAGTCTTTGTGGATAATATACTGAATAAGCGCATACCCTTCATCACCCACACGCAGAGGAGACTGGAGTTATAGGAAAGTCCCTGTGGATGTTCATACTTCTCATTAAAAAAAAAAATAATAATATAGTATTTCCTCTGTAACATCATAAACATCTTCCACTAATATTCCAATGCTTACTCATGGGAAGCATCAGCCCAGGGTATTACTATCAATAGTTAATTGTCGTTTGCCTTCTATCCCTTGATCTACAAAATAATGTTTGGATTTATAGTGGGCATCCTCAAATATTGATATTGTCCAGGGCCTTTCCTAGGGCTGGTATGAGAAATGGCTTAAATTTTGAATTCTCCACATATAGTATATGGCCAGGGGTAGTGGGTTTCTATTCTTAGTCCTATTGCTGTTCATTCCACAAGCAAAATTATGAATCTTGAATAGCTGCCCACTAATATATACCCAAAGGAGGAAGACTTAGATTCCCATCAAAGAAATCAATGATACCTACTTAGACAAAGGTCATGGCTCCTCAGTAAGAAAGGAACTCAGTTTCAAATATATTGAATTTCCATACTTCCTAGGCAGACTAGATATTCTTACACTTCTCTGGAAAGAATGGAGTCTCATCTTCCACCCAAAAAGTCCATTTGATCCATTTTCTGAAGTTCTCCAGGCCAAAGAGTGTCCTCTTTAGGACTTGCTGCTGATAGAAGCAACTGTGGCACACTGCCTGATCCAGGACCTCAAACATCCTTATTCTTTCAAGGACACTATAAATCGGGTAGCAACATACCCACCACAATAATTATGCAATGATCTAATCAATATAGACCCAAAGACAGAGTTTCAGAACAGTTTTATTTTTTGCCTGAAAGACTGCCGCCAGGATTTCCACCAGAATGTAATTCACCTATCTAAATGCTTATCTTTATGTGAATAGAAATGAATTGAATAGGGGAAAAAAAGGCCAAAGAAATACCTCTTGTGTAGCACATCCTAAAATGATAGCTATGGTAGATGAAATATACCCTTTTAAATGCAGGGCTGATTGTTCAGAAGGTAGAGAAGTAAGAGCCACTAAAGGATATGTCAGCACCAATCCAGAGAATGAAAGAAAGCTATTAAACAGCATTTACCTTGGGATAAATACTGGTACCCAGTAACCCTAGAGGGTATTTTTAATTTTTAATTAGAAGTTTCTCTTTGGAGATTTTTTGAGACAAGTGTAAGGGACAAAAGAGACAAATCTTTATGTCCAGGCAAGAAGTTGAATCAGCCATACACCAATCCCCTCCGTCTCCATTTAAAGTTGGACCTTCTAAGGGTGAGGCTTTTTTTTTTTTAAGATTTATTTATTTATTTATTTATTTATTTATTTATTTATTTATTTATACAAGCACTGGGTACACTCGGAAGCACAGGAGGGCGAGAGAATTCACCAGAGGCAGAGCGGGGAGCAGAACAGGCAGAAGGACCGAAGTACACTGTTGAGGGGAGCAGCGGGCAGCAGGAGAGGTCTGCGCACCAAGTGGGACCCTTGCTGGTGGCCGGGGATCAAACCGGTGCTGCGGAGGCTTCGGGTGGCTTTGCAGCCCAGCGCTCAACTGCTGCGCCACCAGGGAGGCCCCAGGGTGAGGTTTTTTTTTTTTTTTTTTTTTTTTTTTTTTTTTTTTTAAAAGATTTATTTTTATTTATTTATACAAGCACTGGGTACAGTCAGAAGCGCGGGAGGGCGAGAGAACTCACCAGAGCCAGAGCGGGGAGCAGAAAAGGCAGACTGACGAAGCACACTGCTGAGGGGAGCAGCGGGCGGCAGGAGAGGTCTGCGTGCCATGTGGGACCCTCCTCCGGTGGCCGGGAACAGCGGGGATTGAACCGGCACTGCAGAGGCTGCGGGCAGCCTCGCAACCCAGCTCTCAACTGCTGCGCCACCAGGGAGGCCCCAGGGTGAGGTTTTTAATGGATGAATGAGGGTGGGAACCACCACCCAGAGGCAGATAGGAGAGAGAGATGTTTTGCTTGGTCTTGGCTCTGGGTAGAATAGGAAAAAAAAGGGAAAATTTCCTCTAGACCTCGTAACATCAAACCTATACTCAGGCAGGTCTGGGTTCAGAATTCACATTACTTGTATGGCCAAAACATTTCATACCAGAAATTAAGCCTAAAGAGTAGTTTTCAATTGGTAGTATTCTCAGGTGACTAGCAGGAGTAAGCTCAACTCTCCTCTGGAATGATCCACTTTATTTATTTATTTATTTTTAAAAGATTTATTTATATAAGAACTGGGGTACAGGCCAGATGTGCAAGAGGGTGAGAGGATTCACCAGAGCCAGACTGGGGAACAGAACAGGCAAACTAACGAAATACACTAGTGAGGGGAGCAGTGGGCAAGACAGGAGGGACTCTCGGCGGCTGGCAGGGATCGAACCGGCGCTGCAGAGGCTGTGGACAGCTTCACAGCATGGCATTCAACCGCCTGCACCACCAGGGGAGGCCCTGGAATGATTCACTTTAAACCCAGGTCTCAAAAATCTCCAAGTTCCAAAGAACATGTACTCACAAATAAATGTCATAATACACACAAGAGAAAATGTGGAAGCAGGTTAAGACAAATGGAGGATATAATGAGAAGGACGAATAAGCATCTAAGGGAAGTTCTAGAGGGAAATATTAGAGAAGAGAGAGAATATCTAATAACGAATAGCTGAGAATTTCCCAGAATTCAGGCCACTTAGATAGCTTCTGCATTCTGTCTACTAAGCTTATTAGACTAATGTTAACACTTCTTTTGCCCATGAGAGTCCTGGATTGACTACAATCAGGATACTCAGTCATGATGTCATCCTCAAAAGGACAATGACTGTAGTTAAATAAGCCTCAGTAATAGAATTAGGGTTTGTTTGTTTTCCAGAATGCTAGAGTTGAGATTAAGCATGGTCAATGCAGACCTTTCCTTCAGAGTCTGAAATGATATCCAGTAAATGAGCTCTGTTAATCCAACTCCTAGCTTGTCCATTCTGCAGACTTCAAATGAAAAAACAGAGATACAAGCATACTTTTGGTGTGGAATACTGGAAAATGCATGCACTGAGGGCCAGGCTAACCTAAGTACAAATTTTGACCCTGTCATTGTATGGGAGAAAGTTTGAGAATTTAATGTTTGACATAACATGTAGCATGTTAACCAGATCATTGATAAAGAATAAATGATTACACCCTTTTCATTCCCCATCATCCCTCTTCTTTGGTCATGATTTTCAGACTTTTGCCCAAGACTGAGGCCAAATCCATGATCAGTTTTCAAATAATTTGTGTGCTCTTGAGAAAATGATCTTTTTGGGTATAAACTGTCAGAAAATTTGAAAGACTAAAATTTGTCTACTATTTCTCAACTTTGAGATGTATAAGGGCCAGCCAGATCTAAGGATTAAACAGATAGTAATGAACCAGAACAGCCAGTCGATGTGACTCAAGTGGGTGTGGTAGTAAAGGTGGACAGGATGGCTGAAGCAGACAAAAAGATCTGGCATGGCAAGCTAGATATTTAGTCTATAGCTTAGCACGAGTCAGGGAACATAATAAGCATAGAAAGAATAGGGTCAAGGCAGGTTGGAGAAGCTTGATATCCATATGTTTAGGCTTCAAAAATCAGGAACACAGGCAAAATGCATAATTAAATAGCTAGGGGTTAGTATTCAGGGTCTGGGTGATGATTATTGGAAGCCCAATCTCCAGACGATGTGGGTCACATTTTTGAGATTCCAAGTGTCGAATATTGGAACTACAGATCAGCGCTCAAATCAAAATCTTAGATGACAGGGATAAAAAGCTCAATTCAGAAGAAGTAGGCCATACCACTGTTAACCTATTATATAATGCAATGCCTGACACAGAGTAAGGCATTATTAAACATCTGTTAAACAAATGAATGATCAAACAACTACAGTGAAACAAAATAAATGATACTGGAAGGTCAGCAGTAAGACTAACATTGAAACTAAGCCCGAGTTTTGAAGGTAAATGCATTCAGCCAATGGTAAAAGGCCACAGAAACAGGACCAAACAGCTCCTAACATTGCATAGCAGCAGCATTTGCAAATGGAGTTGAAGTTTGGGTGTCATGTACATGTGAGTATATGTGAAGCAAGACACATTTTTCATATTTTAAATTCATGTTAGGTTATTTTTTCCAAATTCATTGTTTTTTTCTCCTGTTACATTACACTTTAACATTCCCTCAAATGTCACATTTATTTCTGAGTGCATGCAAGGATCTCAGAAAGCAAGGAGTGCTTGTTGATATATTACATTGGTTTTGCCATGACCTACCCGGATCTATGGTTCTTAACTGGCAGAGGGAGCATAGGGGACGTTTGAGTTCACAGTTCTGAAACTCAGACATCTCTGTAAAGTGCAGCTGGGTTCTCTGCTAAGGTGTCCCAAGGCAGAAATCGAGGTGTCCGCCAAGCGACCTTGTCATAGGTAGCTTGGTGTCCTCGTCCCAGCTCACTCAGATTGTTGGAAGAATTCTGTCCCCCACAGTGATCTTGGCTCTGGGTAGAAGAGGAAAAAAAGAGAAAATTTCCTCTAGACCTCATAACTTCAAACCTATACTCAGGCAGGTCTGGGTTCAGAATTCACATTACTTGTATGGCCAAAACATTTCATACCAGAAATTTAGCCTAAAAAAGTAGTTTTGAATTGGTAGTATTAGCAGGAGTAAGCTCAACTCTCCTCTGGAATAATTCACTTTAAACCCAGGTCTCAAAACTCTCCAAGTTCCAAAGAACATGTGCTCACAAACAAATGTCACAATACACACAAGAGAAAATGTGAAAGCAGGGACCACTCTCAGCTCCTGGAGGTCACATTCCACATTCATGACCCCCACAGGTTGGTCACAGCATAGATGTTTGCTTTCTCCCAGGCGAGCCAGAGGACTTTCTCAGACGTCCTCTTCCCCACCAGATGACGGAGAAAACTGCTTTGAAAGGGCTCATGTGATTAGGTCAGATCTACTGGCATAATCTCCTTATCTTAAAGTCAACTGATTTGGGACTTTAATTATATCTGGACAATCCTTCACAGCAGAACCTAGATTAGTGTTTAATTGAATAGGAAATCTTGAGGTCTATTGTAAAAGTCTGCCTACCACAACCTCCAATGTTGAGAGGTACCCATTTAAACAAAGACTATCATAAAGAATTTTTAAAAAGGAATAACAACCAATGGCCTTAATTTTTTGTTGTAGTATTTCAGATACTTCACTAGTTCACAAGGCTCATTTGCTACAAACCAGTAAAACAAGAACAAACAGATTAGTTTGGGGCAAGCTACTTAACCTTTCAATGTCTCATTTTTACACTTGTAAAGTGAAAGTGATGAGCACTTAAGAGTTCATGCTCTGGATTCAGATTGATTTGGGCTCAGCCTGACCACTAAATGCTAGCTGTGAAACTTTGGACAACATACTTAACTCTTTGAAAAACCTCAGTTTCTCTACTTACAAAATGGGAATAATAGTTAACAATCTTTATATAGCATATGGATTAAGTTTACTAATACATGCAAAGTACTTGAAACAGGGCCTAGCATCAATTTAATGATAGTAATTATTACTTTATTAGCATTGAATGATGTGAGATGTAAAACTATCTTAGAAGGTTTAGTTATTATAATGTAATGTATTGTCAATTGGTACACATAGAGAGTGTAACATTTTACAGGCGCCCTACACTTAAGGTGAATATATTTAGTATGTACACATATTATCACATACTTATTGAATATACCACCTTAATAATGCAGATGAAATTCCCATTTATTTTTGTCTTTTAACACATTCAGTGTAAATATAGCAGTATAAATCCCCAAGATAAAATATATAAACAAGACATTAATCTTTAGACAGAATAAAGGTTTTGTATGGATTTAGTAGCCAGAATTATAACTAGTGAATGAAAATTAAAGAAATGCATACTTGGGCTAAATATATCAGAGAAGTTAACATTTATAAAAAAAAAAACAGGCTAAGTAAATAGTAAGCTCATGTCACTGAGTGACCACTTATCAGTGAAGTTTGTAAAAGAAACTCATATACCAGATATGAGGCTTGGACTGGTGACCTTTAAAGTCCCTTCAAATGTAAAAGTTCATGAAATTCTAGTTGTCGTTGATGAGTATGTATAAGTGTACATGTACTTTAGCTCGATGATATTAGGTTAAATTTCAGCAATTAAAAAATGTACATAAATGCCATGGGAGTAAAACAGAAGATCTCCAACTTTTGGCCTGATTTTTTGAAGCATGAAGTTCATATGTTTTAGTTTCTTTCTTTAGATCCAGCTCTATCTGCTACTTGTTGTTTTGAAAAACAAAATAATGCTTAAAGCATATTATTAGAAGTAAACCTCTAATATTTTATTGTGCTTCTAGAAGCTCCACATCAGTCTATCATTTCACAGATGCTTTAGAAATTACCATTACCAATCTCTTTGTGTATCAGCCTGCTGTGCAATAGGTATGATTTTTTATTGGTAGACCAATTACCTTCCAATATTTGCTTTGTGGTTGTTTTTCCAGATTCAGCTTCTTAGTGACACAGCTGTTAAGTGTGATATCTGCAATAGGCCAGGACACATAGTCATATACTATATTAGGAATGAATCTCAGGTCTTAAATTTGTATGTAATTCTATCTTGTATATCATCAGTTTGTATACTTTCTTCTAATAGTTTCCCCTTGTTTACAAAGTCATATATATTCACTATAAAAAATCCAATCATTCTCTAAGGTACAAATAAGATACAAATATCTTATTATTTTAATCAGCAACCAAAGAAAATCACCAGCAATCATATGTGAGCATTCTTCTAGAATTCTCTGTCTTAGATACACATACAGATACTAGGTAAACGATTTTACATAGATGGAATTACTCCACATGCTGTATTTGATAACATCTGTTTTCATTTAACACATCAGGAGCTCTTGTCATAAGTACTGAATATAAAGAATTATTCCTTAATAACTTGTGGTTAGCACATTATTCCTGTGTACTAGTAAGCTTTTCCTGGAAAAACCTTCCACTGGATACTCCATGTTATTGGAACACAATCACAGAAGTCTTTCCCCAGTTGGCACATAGCAGGGAATCAGCTGACCCAAACCTGACAAATACGAGTTCTCCATGCCTTTAGCTAAAGGGAATTCCAAGAGACCAATCAATCTCATGCCTGAGGTTTAATATATGAACATTAGGAAAGAGAAGATCTCACTTCCTTTAGGATTGAGAATTATTAAGATATTATAAATTGAAGTTGCTTATAGCTACCTTGGCCAACTACAAGAAGGAAGATGTCTGAGATAAGAAAATTGGAGCCAAAGCACAAAAAGAAGCAGGGACAAGCAAAAATGAGAGATGGAAAGAAAAAGTATTGATATATCTTGGACCCTAGTTCCAAGCATGCCTAAAGCATCCAGACTACAGTCAGCGCTATAATACCATATGCTCTCCTAGAAATCACTGCACTGCAAAGTTCAATAAAAACCACAGGGCTTTTGCAGAAAATGGAGCTAGGAAAACAACATTAAACATTTTTTCAGTGACACATATGCTAAATGATAGAACCTAATGAAAATGGTAGCAACGTTTTACACATAACTGCTTAAGAACTACATAAATACTATAATAAATAAGGTACTTTATTATGAAAAGAGCCTAAAGTTTGCCTGTAGAAATGGGTATCAGAGGGGATGCAGTTTGTGAGTTATTATGAAGCAGTTAGGAGGAGGGTTATCTGAAATAAGATGGAAAGTTTTAACACTAGGTGTGGATGGATGTGACTAAAACACATATAATGAACTGAGATAGATGTCTGAGGTACATATTTGTATGTGTGAGCATGTGTGTGTGTGTGTGTGTGTGTGTGTTTTGTGTATTCCCATGTGACTTGATTCAGTTGAGTATAGTTTTCTGCTTTTAACTAGTGTTTATGGCTGACAAAATAGCACATGAGCAAATACAAAAATTCTCAAATTTTTCTTTAATATATTAATGACAATGGAACAGACAAGCATTGTCGAAGTCTATATTTGATTATTCAAGCGAATAAATTTTTTTTTGTTTGCCAGTTAGCTTTCTTCTAGAGTCCAGTACTGTAATACACAGTTACATAATACTCCATTACACAATAGTAACACCTTCTAAATCCTGGCTCTGCTGTGTCTCAACACAATTCTAGACTGTATTTCTCTACTTTCAATTCTTGTGTGCTCTGCAATTGAAAATTCATTTTATAACAACATAAACCAGCATTAAAATACAAAAATTGCAAGGCCAAAAAGAAAAAAAAACTTTTTTGGATATTTATGATACTATCTTAATCTGTAACAAAACCTTGTAAATAGATATTTGAAGGTTGATCATTGTAGAATTTTATCTTGGACATGATACATTTTGGCCAGTTTCAGAATGATTTTTTTCCATGAATTCCGATACTTTAAAATCCATAAAAACTCCCACAGAGATTGCAACATCAAATTTATGTCAATATTTTATCTCAAATATCCTAACCCTGAGTAATTACTTTAGCTCTTGTTGGTAAAAAAGCTTACTTACATGTATCACAGTGTTGACACTAATGTTCCAGTGATAACCTTGGGGGGTGCCAGAAATACTACCGGTTTGTACTATTCTTCCTAAGAGGAGAGCAAGCGTCTTACAAATTGTTCCATATACTGGCTGCGACTTCTAACCTTTGAAACTCCCAAGTAGTGTTTGTGCTATGCAGATAAGGAGGCATACACTGTTTTCCTAAACCCACCTCAGCCTTAGACGGATGTAGTTTTTATAGCCACTGGGAATGACAGATGAGAAAAAGTTTTATCCTCATTTTTATCTATATGATGTTGCAGCACTCCACAATTCCACTGTGAAATAAATGCAAATAACTATTTGAGTTCTGGTGTACCCTAGAAAATAGCATCCTCTGTAAAAAGCAAATAGTTTAGGCTTGGCAGCCATGCAGCCTCTGTCCGAAGTACTGAAAGCAGACATATACAATACCTAAACAAATAGGCCTGGCTGTGTTCCAATAAAATTTCATCTACAAAAATGGATGGATCTGTCCAGTGTATCATAACATGCTAACTCCTACTTTGGGGCTTCAACGTTTTTTTTTTTTTTTTTTCCCTTTTTTTTTTTTTTTTTTTTTTTTTTTTGAGCCTTGGGGCAATCTCTGACAACTCAAGTAAAGTCATGCAAGCAGGCACCTGAATTATCTCTGCTTCAACAAGTAGTTTTACTTTCATGATATATAGAATTTTGAATGAAATCAGGTTTGATACAAGGGTTCCATTCCAAATAAAGAGGAAATCTTCAAAATCCACTGCCTTAAACTAAACCTTAACCTTTACAACTAAAGAACAGATGTTTCGGGCAAAACAAAGATCTTTGACATCTTCAAAAATGATGATAGGGAGTACATGTGCTCCCAGAAAGTCACTTATTTTACAATTGACAAGTGTTTAGACAACTTTAATAACTCTAAAAATGTTATCAGTTTATCATTCTTATTCTATTTTGACTTTTTCTAAGTATAATGTTTAAGGTACCTTAAATGGTCCAAGAGAGGTGGTATGGTCCAGTGAAAAAAGAAAGCACCAAATTAGGACTCGATATCTGTCCCCATTGCTAGATTGTGAGCTCCTGAAAGACAGGAAGTAAGTTATCTTCGTCATCTTTGAACTGTCCTCTGCATCTAGAACAGAACATGACAATAAGCTTTAACTTTTAAGGCAAACATAAACTCACTATTATATAAGTCAGAAGAGAATAAATTCAGGTAGCTTCTTTACTTATATCTTTCCATAATACACAAGGGAAAAAGCATTGTTTCCTAGTGAGCAACAAAATAAAAAGTCCTTTTGAGATACATTTATTATACTTAGGAAATTAACATGTTTAAAACACACAAGACCTAGTAATAACTAGATTGTGACAAGATTCATACACTCATAGGTATCCATAATCCCTCATCTGCTATTCTAAAATCCAGAAAGCTCCAAAAACCAAAAATTTTGGTTGTTTTTATTTTTAGTAACTTACTTGACAGTCAATTGATCTAACCCAATTTGGCAGTAGTATCTGACCTGAACTGAAAGAGGATATTTACTGGTATTTATTTACTCTGTATGAATAATCATACAGTTTGCTGCAAAAATATTACCATACATGATTATTCCATTTTCCCTGAACTCCCCGTTCTGTTACAGAACATACAGTATAGGGCATTTGGCTTTACACAACTCCACCAAACTGTGCCAGATTTCTGGTTGTTCTACAAGGAGGCCTCCATTGTCCTGATCTGGCCTCTTCAGTCTTTTCTGTTGCCATCTTGAGCAGTAGTTGAGGCCACACAAACAGTTTAGGGAAACTGCCTATCATATCAATGGGGAAAAATGTGCTTCAAGATCATATAGGAAGTCAATGTTATCATTCTGATGGTCAATGATCCCATTGTTTGAGAAAGAGCTTGGGCTTTTAAAAAGCACTTTTCTATTTTTATCATTGGACAATAGGCAGCCCAGGGTCAGCATCACATTACTAGCTCTTAGCCTTGCAAAAAGTATCCGCTCAATATATATTTACCATTTGACTTATATTTTGCCCAGTATGTAAGAACTTTTCTCACATTAAGTGTGGGCAGCGGCAGATATTCGAGAGGAAAAAGTAACCACCGGAGCCCTTGTACTGGCTCTGCTCCAGCAATAAATCCATCATTACTCCTGGGAACTGGAACACTCCCCACGAGTCTCTCTCATGGATCCCACCCTCTGGTTGACAGGATCGTATCTAGAGATCTCAATTAGACCTCGTAGCAAATAGGGCGGGTTATTTCTGTAACACCGAAGGTGGCGGACTTGCCTATGCCCTAGAGTGGGATATTCGCGGCTTAGATGAACTCAAACGACGTAAATGCAAACCACAATGCCACCCTTTCCCGACAGCAAGTCCTCATAAGAAAAGAGCAGACTCAAAAGCTTGGAAAATGCTTCTCTTGAGAAAGGCATAGTTAGTGGGCGAGATCCCCTGCGACACCCCACCTACGTCGGGCTCGTGCGCTCAGAGTCGGGAACCACGCTGCTCAGGCGCAGGTTCTAGACTCCTCCCTTCGCGAGGCGCATCCCCACCCTTCCCGGCTACTTCCGGCCCTCTCCGAACGCCTTTCAACGCGCTTGCGCCGTTTTGATAGGCTTCTTGGGCAGAAGAAATCGGAGCGCAGCCTCTCTGGAACCGCCCCGTCTCGTCTCCGCCCCGCCCCGCCCTGCCACCCCCTCCCGAAATCTCGCGAGGGTAGGTGAGCGGCCGTACTTTGCGGGCCACTAGCTCGCCCAACTGCTGTAATTGCCGCTGCGGGAGAATTCGGAGCTGCTGTCGTCGGCGCTCCCGCCTCCCCCACTGAGGAGGGCCACCGCCTCTCGCTCTCGGGGTACACCTATCGCCGGGAGCGACGGCAGCTACTGGCCCTGGACCCACCGCCGCCTGCTCAGACGGCCGCTCCGCCGTTCATTCCCGCAGCCCGGCAGCGGAGGGTGGCCCCTTGCCTCTAACCGGCTGCTCACTCCGGGTCGTCTGCTCCCTTCTCCTTCTCCTTCTCGCCGGACCCTTCTCCCACGGCCTCGCCGGGGTGGAGGACGAAGACGAGGAGACGAGAGTCACCCTCCCTCCAGGAGGCGCCGGCCCCTCACCCGCGGGTGTGTCCTATAAATGGCGTCGGAAAGCGACACCGAGGAATTCTTTGATGCCCCTGAAGATGTGCACCTAGGGGGCGGCTACCCTGGAGGGTAAGTCACTGGAGCTGCGGCCCAGAAGCGGGGGTCTCACACCCTCGACTTCCCTTTTGCCTTCCCCCTACACCTCTCCGGGATCCCGCTCTGTCCGCCTCCGCGGTTCCTCTAGTCTCACTCGGGCACTTCACAGTGAGTCGGGGGAGGGGGACTCGACCCCCACAGGCAGACCCTCAGTTCCCGGGTGCACGGCCCCGAGGGCTCTCAGGGAGCCCTTTGAACGTCTGGATCAGCTTTCTGCGAGGTGGGACAGCTTCCGTGCCCGAGAGCCGGCGGTTGGTAATTGTGGGGTCCAGAGCTTACCTTTGGAGCATCCGTTTTGGCCCTGGGGACCATAGATTGAAGGAGTAGTTACACAAGAAATTGGCATTTGCCATTTCGTTCTTTCTTTTGCCGCAAACTTACTCGTTTCAGAGGTAGCTATAACTTTACCCTTTTGCCGTCCTCTTTTCGTCGCTCAGAAAAGCTGCGCCAGGTGGGGGGTGGTTGGGGGAGTTGCAATGGTTGGGTAGTTACTTAGAAAGTCCTCCAGCTGATGCATTCTAAATCTATAGTGTTTTATTAAAATAGCACCTTGCCGTGCTGCAAAGGAAAGCGAAGACAAGGTCTTTACCGTTTGGGAGAAGGCGGTCTCAAAGGGTAGCCGGACATAAATGTTCACCGCCGACTACAGGGATACAAACAAGTGCTGAGTAATCTGGTGATTGGAAGGAGAGCCACAGCTTTGTGCTCTTTATCTAATTCGGCAAGATGTTTTAGTGGTGATTAATATGGGAGATTCTTAGTGGGAAGTAAAGTAGTTGGAATGCTTCACTTGACTGGGACTTCTACGTACCCACTTCTCTACTTTTCAAACTTGGAATAATGTTTAAAGTTATTTCGTCCAACTCTTCTACAGACTTGTGTGGAACTAGAGGCACTGAAGTATGTTTTCATGCTGTAAGAACCCGAGAATTGGTAGTTTGTATGTTAATGTAGGTCACTAATATGGTTCCAGGATTTCAATTGCCTTCAATTCTCAAACTTAGCCGGCGGAAGAAATAACTTACTTGCTGCAAATAAAGTTATCTGTACATTCTAGAAGTCGTTCTAACACCTTACATATGTAACGTATGCCAAAAAAGTTACAGCAAAAAAATCAGAAAGAAATCTATGTTGGAGCGCAGATGTGTTTCCACCAACTTTGATATCACTATTATGGAATGTGGGGGTGGCATTGGCCAGTCTTGAGATGGCACTGAATCTCCTGCAAGTTCAAGATCAGAAACAAGTTCATAGCTAGATAATAGAGAAAATACATTTGGGTTTCCAAATATATTAGATTAAATTAAATTTTATTTTTGTGGTTTTTTCCTCAAACTGTCGTGAACTCCCAATTCAGGTTAAATGAGAGATCAAATCTTTTAATATTTTGCATGCATATGTGTGTGGAGGATGAAAGGAAAGTAATAATCGATGTATATGATTGTAATCAATTTAGAAGTAGGTGAACATTGTTGCTTTTCAATGACTAAAACTAATTTTGAAAGACAGTTATATCAGCACTTGTGAGACGGCCTGATCTAGTACCTGGCACAATGAAAGAGCTCAAATGTTCATTTTCTTCTCCTTCCTTTAATGGAATTAGCAAATTTAACTTTCACAGTGCTTACTTTTGTTAGGAAGTATGCAGAACTTGGGGGCTGTTTAACTTCTCTAAACTAAATGAGTCATTTTGATAGGTTTGATGGTCACTTCTTCCCTCGTTGGATAATTATTCAACCACTTTAATCCTTTGTTATTAGGTGAAAAGTGAAAAATATCTCTTGGCACCCAGTGTTCTAATTTTAACTCTAACCTGCCCAGATATTGAGTGTGTTGAGCTCTATGAGTAAAACTACAGTGTCTGTCTAAATTTTATGGGCCCCAACCTGGATTAGTGAGGGAATTTGGAAGAGAATTCTATTCAAATGGAGAATTGCATCTGAAAAGAACTAGCGGTACTGGGTGGACTGAAGATTGGCATTAACGTTTCCTCTCCCTTGTGATAGGTATCTCATTTGCATAAGCTACTGGGAAGAGTTGACTGGGTAACTAACAACCTAGAAATAGTGTAAGAATTAATCTTGATTCATGAAAACATGTTGTCACTAGATATCTGGACATTAGAAATATCTTCTGTCCTTTGATGTGAACTTAAGGGGCCATGCTATATACAAGCTAGAAGAGTGTAACAGACTAACTTGGGAACTTAAAACAATGTTCTTTACTGTTGCATGTTCTAATATACGCTAAACTGTAGTAAACTGAGAAGACACAAGAGTTAGTCGTTAATCAACAGAATCCAAATACACATTTAATATCATAAAATGGGTCTATTTGTTAACAATGATGTCTTCACCTTTGTTATTCTATTTGAAAGCAAATTTAGTAAGTTAAAGATCAGCCCAGTTTTTTATAGACAGACTTAATTGCAGTGCAGCCTATTTTTCATAGTGGCAGATCATCTCCACTTTCCCCAGATTTTCAATATATGCCACATTAATAATGTTTTATTTTGGTAGATATATTTTAGGTCAGTTTTCCTTATTTTTTTCCTCGATTTTTACATATGAGGAACCTCAGGCTCAGAGAAGTTAATGAAATGCTCTATGAGAACAAGTAGTGACAGAGCTGGGATTTGAAACCAGTTTTTCAGACTCCTAATCCAATATTTTTTTTCTAGTACGTTTATAGCTATCCCACTGTGTTTGTGTGTGTATGTTTAGAGCGTAGCCTCCTGCAGGAGGTGGAGGACTAAAATGCTTTCGGACCAATTTGCTGAATTGAACTGCTGCATCTATTTAAAACCAGCAGTCCAAACTTTTTAGTTCTCTTGGCTAGAAATTCCCACTTTCCCTTTCAGGAATTTTATAAGATGATAGCATATTAAAGCTAGAATTTCTTCATACAAATATGAAAACCAAAGCCTGGTAAAGGAAAGTGACTTGTACAAGGTACTGTAGCAAATTAATGGCAGAGTTAGGACTATTAACCCAGATCAATTTCTCACACTAGCCTTCTTTCTGCTACTGTGCTGTCTTGATAAAGCAGGAAAGGGAGGAGGAAGTGTTGCGTAGTAGAAAAAAAGCCCTGAACTATGAGTCATTTCATTTCCTCATCTTTAGATTAAGATTACACTCTGAGAATCTTTGCATCTCTAAAATTCTGGCATTATACTGAGGATTAATAGAGTGCTTTTATTGATAAGCTTTTGTTCTTGGGACATCTTTCCAATGATTTTTCATTTTAACTTTTAGTATTATAAACTAGATGGTATTTGGTACAGGATTTAAGACCTATAGATTTGAAATTAATCATTTATTGGGTAAATTATATATGAGATGAATGTTCCTGCTAATTTGTATAGATTTTACATAAACATATTAAAAGCTAACACTAAGACCATGTTATAAAAATAAATGCAACATTTTGAATATTCCTTTCTAGAGGTAGCCAAAGTAGTTTTTGAAGCCATGGAAGGAAGAATAGAATGGTAACATTTTTAGAGTAGGAAGGGATCTGAGATCATTTAGTCCAGCCCCCCCCCCCAACCCCATTTAACTGAAAGAGAAACCTAGGGTCAGAGAGGAGAAATACCATGTTGCTGATTAGTGGCAGATTTGGAACTAGAACCCGCTTCTCTTGATTTCTTATTTATACCATGCTGCTTTGTCTGTAGAAGGAGGCAAAGTATTGCTGGGTATCCTGCTGTTAAGTTTCTGGTACTACCCTTGTTAGGGGAGCTCCTAAGATGATTTACTGTGATTCTGTTTCTCCCTTATGCCCTGCTGTCAGAAGACATTGTTAAGGTATCCTAATTTTTGCCCACTAGTTTTTATCCCAGTCAGGATGGAAAATGGTGGCAGAACAGCTGACCTAAGAAAACTGGTTACTTTTAAGAATACAGTTAGTGTCAAGTGCAATATACCATGTTTAGAGTGGAGTAATGGTGAAATCTTGAGGTTTAAATCATGAGTGCTGAGATCAAACTGTTCTAAAACTTTTGGTCTAAAACACGGTAAGTTGTATAGTTGCCTTTGATAAAAAAAAAATTCAGCTTCTCACTTTGCTTGTGAATCAGGAACATTTATCTCTGAGATGAAAATTGATGCAAGTTTCAATAAGTAAAATAATTTGTGTGAGATGGGTTACTTTAGGAAAGATTCCTTTAAAATAGCTCTTTGTGAGTTGGCATTTAATTGTTGGTTATAGTTGATTGTTATTGGCTTTGTGGCTTGATAGAAATATATTTATAACTGCTGTTTATCACATACCCATACCATATCCTATTGAAGTGGGGGGAAACGTACATGCTAATTAATAAATTCAAGTTCTAAATTTAGTTACCTCCCACTGTCTATTGGTGACTCTTGTATGTGGTAAGTTCTGTAGTAGTATGGCAATTTAAGGGCTCAATTTGATTTTTTATTTGATTTTTTAAAGATTTATTTATGCATACAAGAATTGGGGTGTAAGTCAGAGATGCAGGGGGTGAGAGGATTCACCAGAGAGTGGGGAGCAGAACAGGCAGATCTACTGATATACACTGCTGAGGGGAGCAGCAGGCGAGGTAGGAGAGATCTACTGTGCCAAGTGGGTTGCTCCCTGGCCCGCCAGGATCTAACTCGTGCTGGAGTGGCTGGCAATAGCTTGTTAGCGCTGTCTTTAACCCCTGCGCCACCAGGGAGGCTCTCAATTTGATTTTTTAAATGTTAAAAATCTAAATTGTTTTAGCATGTTGCCAGTTAAGTGGTGATCTTAACAGAATAATTTCTGATTGTTGGTGTTTGAGATTTATTGTGTAGCCTCTACACAGCAATTCATGTGTTCAGTTCATTGTTTTGACTTGGCCACACTCAGATGACTTTGTCAGGTAAGCCCCTTGAAGACTGTTTATTTCTCCCCTCATGCTCTGCTTGCAATTCTGGTAATTACTTCCTGCAGTAGTGGAGGCACAGTAAGGGGTAAGAGACTGGTGATAGGGGTGGTGATGATGGAGATGGAAGAGGTGACTGTAACCCCAGCAGCTGACTAAAGACCAGGTTATAAGGCTGCCTCGTGGAGCATGAATAACTGATAAGACCAATCACACCACTTAGTTTTGTTTTAGATACGTAGCTACGCAGTGTAAATTAAATAACCCTTTCTATAAAGATCAATAGCCCACAGAAACACCTCAAACAAAATTTAAAGTAATAAAAATTGTAGGTACTTTATGATGCCCTACTGATATTTAACTTGAATTGATAATTAACCTACATTTCTGTATTCAACCCAGAGTTAAGCCAATTTCTGCAAACTTTCACAAGTTCTCTTCCCTTCTAGCAGTTGGATATTATTCTGCTAATCAGCTAAACCTTCAATTGGGTGCTTTCCTTACTCTTCAGAGTAGAACCCTTTCTGTTCTCTTATCTCTTATTTCTATTCTTAGTCCTTGTGTTAGTGTATCATCTTATGATTCAAAATTGTTAGGAAAACACATAAGAAATAAATGTGTGCCTTATATCTGATGGCAACCCCAATGTTTTTCCCAAGTCAGTATACAAATCTATCTTGGTTACTATAGCAACTAGTCTATCCGTTATTCTTCTGGCTCATTTGCCTTCTCACAGATACTAGGATTACCATATAATCAGGTTCTGCCAAAGCTCTTCAGGTCTTAACATTTTATTACCAGCTGCAGCTCTATGGCAGTTTACAGTTTGACATTCCATCAGGATCAGTTGATTTTAAATCCACAAAATCTTTTTGTCACTAAACATTTTAAGCATACAGAATTTAACAAGAACACATTTAGACAACAGTTTCCTCATTTAATTTTCTCAGTTCCATTGTTAGTCATTGTCTTGAAGATTGAATGAGGTGCTTTACTGGCATCCAATGGTCTTCCCTTTGTAATATCAATGAGAATAAATTTCAAAATCAAGAGTGACCATCTAAGAAATATACTTGCAGATCTGATTGAGACTGTATTATCACCAACTACCTGAAGTAACTTAAAAGAACCTTGATTCTTCAGCAACTACCAAATAAAAAAATCTATCGTCTAACAAAACTGATGTTTGTAGCTTGTAGAAAGGATGCTTGGCTTTTAGGTTAATTCATTTTAATTTGAGGAAATTGTTTAAAAATTTAATAGGAAAAATTGTCTTTCTTTTGAAACCTTTGAATTAACAAGGGAAAAAAAGGTGAAGACTGAATAGTTGTATGGGACTTTATTCCTCTTCCTTTATTCCTCTTTACCTGACAGATATATTTTTATCTCTTAAAACCCTCAGGATTCATATAACTCAAATAGTTTTAAATTATGAATATTTACTTATCTTGTTAAAAATAGAGATATTGAAGAAATATTTAGCATATATAAACTGTTAGCTTATGTATTCCGAATTTGTTTTTGGTGCTCATGCTTGTTAATATTATATGGTATAGTAATAACTTCTAAATTCTCAATCCCTCAAGTTTACTAAATTGGAAGTTATCTGTTAATTACAGCTAATATTGGTATCCATTTCTGTATATAACAACAGCATAAGTAATGTCTTTTTAAAAATCAAAAAATTTTGCTCTTTATATATTGTGTGTACTTTTCAAAAAGTGTATTTTTCTTGAGTTAGAAGATTATGTAATAAACCTGTAAATTTTGAAATGATTAAATTTTCCTGACTTGAATTTTTATTTAAATTATGATTTGAACAGTTTCATTTTTAACTAGTGGATCCTATTCAAAACTGTGGTTAAATTCTGATTCTCCCCAAGGAGAACTTTATTTTAATTGCACAAAGAACAGAAAAGAGTTTCACTTTTTCTACAGGGCCCCAATTCTTAACATTTTTAAAAAGAAGGGGGTGAGAGTGAAGGAAAAAAAAATTAAGCCCAAAGATGAAGCATAAAATTTTTGGGAACTGCTCATGGAAAACTTTAACAGTACTTTTCCAGTACATAGCCTGTACAAACAAGCCATATCTGTATAAAACCTTCTTGACCACTACTAATTATAATAGACTATTCCAGTACAAACTCGTTGAACTGTGGGCATTCTATAAACTATAGGTCAAGCTTTCTAGAGAACCAATAAATAGAATATAGAGCTATATTCAAACCCATTTTTCTCAGAAGCAGACATCCTGGTTACAGAGTAGACTCAGGAGAAGAGGTGGTAGTGTGTTTTCTGGTATAGCTTTTGAACTAGAAAGCCTAGCCACAAATGAACTTAATATCCACAGTCCTCTTTTAAATTTATTCCTGAAAGTCCTTATTTAAATTGGGAGAATGAGAGAATTATCTTTTCGGTTATTAACAGTAGTATTAACAATTAGTGTATTTTTTTAAAATCTATATTTTAAAATATACTTATCTACCAACAGCAAACTGAAATGGCAGGTGCTTTGAATGTTTTCCCCCAGCTCTAATTCCATCCTATTTACCGCCAGCTTTCCGTTTTGTAACTTTCCCAGTAGCATTAGACCAGTAATTCCCTAGCATAATAACTCACTGTCCCTTACAACTAAGAAGGGACAGTGATAATAAAATATAATGGGTGGTTCTTTCGTAAGTAACAGGGGGAAGACAGTTAAATTGGATATAGTGGAACCATTGGTCCGTGGGATTGTCACAGATAAGGGTAGGTTATTGAGTTAGTGGAAGATAGGGTGAGCAGAATGAATAGGTGGCTTGATAAAACTTGAGTACTTTTGTGAGTGAAAGTGAGTAAGTTTGTCAATATTTTGCAATTGGTCTTTATCTTTATTGGATTGGCTTTAGAGATTAAGACCAATGACTGAGATTAGTCTTTTTTTCCATTAAGTGTATTTAAAAATCCCTATTTTGTCCCAGATTATGGCTCTTGACTGTTGACTTTCAACTTTTACCTTATTTCCCAGCATAGAGTGTTGTCCACAGTTGATGTGTAGCAGTGACATAAGGGCTGATGGTGAGTAGGCATGTTCTGTGGTGTTCCACTTCTCTTCATAGCCTCTTCTACTTTTGCATTTCCTGGTTATCTCAAATCAATACCACCACCCACACCCCCACACCTCAGAAACACCCGTTCTTTAGAGTAAAGAGGGAGGAAATGGAGGGGACTGAGGCAAGGACAGTGGCTTCAATTTAGGGGACCTTTGTAACTTGGGGACATCCTGTACTCAGTAAATATTAAATGTTAATAGTGAAACCTTGAAGGTGTTGCCAATTGTCCTGCAGTCATACCAATTCCTTGTTTACCAACCTTTTTTTGCAGGAATGAATGTATTCACAATAGGAAAAATATTTGTAGTCCTACATGTTGTAAATGTGCAAAAGAATGATACTGACATTGCCAACTGTTGTTCGGCATTAGTTTTCAAAGTAGTTTCTTTCATACCTCTTCTAATTATCCAGCAGTTCTGTGAGATAGAAGGATACTTTTTGTTTGATAGGTAGAATAATTATTACCTAATTTTGGAAATAAGAAAACTCACCTCAGGGTAGATAAGGGACAGCCAGCAAAAGGGGAAACTTCAGTAATTTTTGATAATTAGATGATAGTTTGGAATGGAGATGCAAAACATTAAGTTCCTCCCTACTTTCCTTTTTCTAAGCTGTAAAATTTTGTGATTTCTTTAATTTTTTTTCAGTTTGTGTTTTTTTTAAAGCTTTTATTGAAACAACATTGGTTTACAACTTAAACATGAATCATTAGAATGATGAGGCTAACTCTCCTGTCATTTAGCTATGTATAATTTATCGTTTAAAACAAAAAAGGTAGTATTTTTAAGCTTTGATGGAATTGATTATGGTATAGTAGCTAGGTCAGAAAGTGACCTTGCTACTGTAAAAGCTGCCAACCCAGACACTGTTAGCTGCCTTTCAAAGGATATGTTCTGTTCCTCAGGGAAAACCCCTCAAGATTGAGCCACTTCTGTGCCTCATCAAAAAGTCTTGATCACCGTTTTCGTTTCTGTAATTGTTTTGTAGATTGTCAGTTATTTAGTCAAGCCACTGTGTGTGTGTGTGAGTGTGAGTGTGTGTGAGCGTGAGCATATGTGTGTGTGTGTGTGTGTGTGTGTCTAACTATGATTCATGTTTTTGGCTACAAGCCACTAATTGAAAACACAATGTTTCCTTTTTTCCTTCCCCTTCAAAGGTGTTTTCAAGCCATCACAATAAAGGCATGTGGTAGTTATTAATATTTTCCACCTAATCAAATCTCTATTGAATATCAAATTAATGGGAAAATACATTCTTAGTAGCTAGGTAATTAGAAAAATTTAATTACTGGTAATTACTATTTAAGATATCAATAGGTTGCAATGATCTTTTTTATAGTAAATAATAAATTTAGCCTGCAGAGTGTTTTATGTAGGTACACATTCTAAGTAAGTTTAGATTTTGTGAAAGGATGCAATAGTAGAAATTCAAATACATAAAGCATAAAACAGCATTTATAAATCTAAATGCTTAAAAATTAAATCTTACTGTGAAATAAATTTAGTTTTGTATTATTCATGATTTTGGGAGAGAATACAAATAATTAAGAGCCACCAGTTACACCCAAACATGAAATGTCATTAGTTTACAACTTAATTTCCCAACAAACCTTTTATCAAAGATAATAATTTTTTGTTTATTTAAAATAAAAATAAATGGTTTGATTATATTCCTGTTCCTCTCTCATCTTTGGTGGTAAGTAGTAAAGTTGAAACACAAAGAATCTCACAGTATGAATAATCAGTCACTGGTAACAATTGATTAAATGTTTTTAGAAAGGGCATTTTGACAGGTTCTTTAGAGCTCTAATTCTTATTTAGGGTGATCTTAGAAATGACTGGCAATTTACTTTTTAAGATTAGCACACATTGGATGTTTTAGATAAGTTAGAAAATCATATTAACATATTAACTTGATATAACTTCTATAATAGGGACTGTAGCCCAAGGTCTTATCTGATTAGTGACCTTACTAAAAAATTACTTTAAATCATATGTCTATGTGACTTTATCTAGCCCACTTTGACAAATGGGACTATTGTGATATAGTGGCCCTACCGTGGAATTACTGTTTTAATGTGGTTATTTATTGAATGGTTGTAAATGTGCAGAGTAAAGTGTTTTTAGTTTAGAACTGTTGAGTAGACCTAGGAAAATGACATATTTTTCTGTTATTTTGAAAAAAAAAATATATATATATCTAGAAAGAAAGAGAGTTTATCAAGCAGCTCTTTCAGGAATATGGCATAAAACTACTTGAACTATGTAAATCAGTCTTGAAAAATCAGGTGGTTATTTTAGATAAGAGATAGTCATTTAAAGCTCTTCTTTATGGGTCTTTTTTTGTAAGTATATGTGTATGTATGTAATTATATGTAATAGATTTTATATTCCATATACTTTAATTTTATTAGAGATCTTTTGAAAATAATACTCCAAAAACAACATAAAGCCATTGTGCCAAATTTTCTCATAAATTTCTGTTAATATCATTGATAAAAATCATTATTAAGTATTTTAGAAATATTCTACTTCTTGGTTCTTTTAGTATTTAAAACTTAAAATGGCCTTCTAAAGGGTAGTAAATGTAGTACCTCACATTTTGAGGATTCAGTTAATTCCCTAGTAGATAATTATAACTGTGTTTGCAAACTTTTGTTAATCTTGTTATAAACCAGAATTGCCTCATCCAGGGAAATTTGAGTGACTCCTACTTTCAACTGGCTAGTTAAAATTATGATCTTTTAGGAAACTAAGACTTGTTTGTGGTTGCCTATCACAATTTTTCCTCTGCTGTCCCTAGACTTTTCAGGTTTAGTTGGGATTGTCATTTTTAGATTTTTTTTTAAAGATTTATTTATTCATACAAGAACCGGGGTACAGGCCAGATGCGCGGATTCACCAGAGACAGAGTGGGGAACAGGACAGGCAGACTGATGAAATACACTGCTGAGGGTAGCAGCGGGCGAGACAGGAGAGGTCTGCAGCGCCATGTGGGACCCTCACTGGCTGGCCGGGAACGAACCAGCCCTGCAGAGGCTTGGGAGAGCCTCACAGCCAGGCGCTCAACCGCCTGCGCCACCAGGGGAGGCCCTGGGATTGTCACTTTTGGTAGCGCCCAACTTAAAATAGGTCTATGAGAATGGATATGGGTCTGTCACAAAAGTAGAGTTTGAAACGCCAGCAGATTTTTTCTTAGATCCCGATTCTTTAATTTGAATACTGTTATTAGGAAGGTGCTGCTTAACTTCCTTGCCTTCTATGGGGGTTTTCACAGTTAATATCGAGTCTGTTAAAACTTGCCTTAAGGATGTAACTAATAAAATCAGTATATGCATTTCAACTGCAACGAACAATACAGCATGCCAAATTTTAAAAAGATTGGAGCAAGGTTTAAGAAACAAATGAATATCTTATTCTCTAAATTTGAACTATTTTCAATTTTTTGTTCAACTTCAGGTTTTGGTTTGTTTTTGTTGTTGTTTTCCTACCTGGCCTAAGTTAGGGGACAATCTTCAAGTCAGTGTTGCCTAGGCATGGGAACCCTTCTGATTCTACTTTAAGACTTAGCACTTTAGTTGCTAAGTTTAGTTTGCCATCAGATCTTCCTATTTCAGCTTGCTGGGCTTTAGAAAACAAAATCCTTTAATTACCTGCTTACTTTAATGACTAGCTAAGTAAGGCCTTATCTTGTATCCTGTTCACCTCAAGGACCTTAGAATCTCAGCACCTTCTTTGTACAGGCAAGCTGTGCTTTGCTTGATTCAGTTCCTTAACATACCACTTAAGTTTACCTTACTTTTATATTTTCCTAATGGCAAAAGCAAAAAGAAGAGGGAGATAAAAACAAAGTCAAGTTATAAAGCAGTTCTCTCTTAAGCCCTTTTAGTCGCTTTCCTGTAAGAAAAATGTTTCCCAAGCATTTAGCCTTATAACTGACACCCTACTTGTCATTGTTCCTTTTTAACCTCTTCAGGAGTCTGTCAGGAATTTTGTAACCTGACAAGAAGCTTCTTCAGAGCCAAACACCTTTTTCCTCAGAGCCTAAGAAAAAGTGAACCCTCTTTACTGACAGAAAAAGAAGGCTTAGTCATATTTCTGTGTTGTCCAATTATTTAGTATATTCTTTTCAACCAATATGAGAAGTCAGGAAATAGGTAAGCTAGTGTGAGGTAGTTCTTGAATTTTACTTATATACTTTAGGAGGTGGGTTTTTTAATTCCTAGTTGTTCAGTTTTCTATGAAGTAGGTGGCAAAAGCAGGTTTAGTCTGTACATTCCTTCCTTCCTTGTTCTCAGAAAAAGCAAAAGCAAAAAGAAGAGAGGGATAGAAACAAAGATTACAGATGTATGTGTGTGTGTGCACATGCATGTGTTTCAAATAACCCTCAGGTTAGAGGTAGAGAAACACCAAGCCCAAAAGGCAGAAGGATCTGTGTATATAAAACTAAAGTGAGAAATTAGAGGTAGAGTTACTTAAGGGATCTCTTTGAAACCACCAAAATTCACTTGTTCTTTTTGAAAAGTAGACTCAAGCATTTGCACCATGACTTTAAGTCTTGATTTCCCTAAAAGCCATAATGTACAAGTGATGATTTGAGTTTAGAATTGGAAAAGGTGATTCAGTAATTGCCCGAGAAACCACTCTCTGAATCTCTTACCACTCCTAGAGTCAACCACGTGAGTACCTAATTTCAAAACATGGGTTTTAGGCAAAACTAAACCAAAACAAACCCTTGAAATCTGACTGCAGAATTAAGGCTACCAGAGGGAACATTGGGGGGTGGGGAGGGGGAGTAAGGGGACAGGAGGAGGCCCATTGGATTATGGTGGAAGGGTTACAGATGCCTTGGTGGTGGGTGTGATGTGGTAAAAATACAGCTGAAAAGGTGTGAATGTATACCTCTAAATCGTATACATTGTGTAAATCAATGTTACTTCAATAAAAAATGATGCAGTGAAAACAAAATGTGGATTTTGCAGTAAGCCAGGCAAGGCCATGCAACTAACTTCTATTTGAGGAATTTAATCTGTATGAGTTCTTAATACACACTTGTATTGATTGGTACTCAAACCCAGAGCTATTAGTGCTTCAGGTTGTGAGAGGATTTTGAGATTATAGGTTGACTGACTTGAAAAGAAAGAAAATTCTTCATATTACAGAAGGCTCATCAGTTTTTTGATTGATAAATACCATATCTGAAATACTTCTATTATTCTTTTTATAAAGTGTCCTAAAATGACTTGTATGTAATAAGTGAATCCCTTTTTAATGTCAAAAAAATTTAATTGGTATTTATCTAGAAAGTTGATTGATGTTTATTTGACCTATAAGGTTGCCCTAAATTTTGATCATGTTGACTATGGACAGTTTCAAAACAATTTGGCTATTGAGTCGTTTTATTTGTCTAGATTCTGTCATTATGTAGAATAGCCATCTCGGGTTTTTTTGGTTTTTGGTTTCCTTTTTTTTTTTTTTTTAGTTTTTTGTAGGGGACAGTCTATGCCAAAATAATTAATCTGTTAATATACCTTCCTGTTCTTCTGTACATTTGGGCATTTACACAGATTGCACTGTCAGAAAAACTTTGACTTAAATACACATATGTACATTTTTTTCCAGTCAGTGAACCCTAGTGAATATTTACATGACATTGACCATGTATTTCCTCTCTGTCCCTTTATTACAAAATAACAGATTATAGAATTATCTACCTAATTGACTAGGGTAAAATATAGGACTCAAGTTAAACTCCAATTTCAGATAAGCCTACTTATACTGAACATGTATTTGTTATTCATCTGAAACTGGAATTTAACTGGGTAGCCTATATTTGTAGTTTCTAAATCAGGCAACCTTAGTGTGGGGGGAATAGAAGGGGACTAGGAGGTATGGGCACAGTTGAGTCCAATTCTTTTTCTTTGAAAGTATATCAGTGAAAACAAAACTCAAGAACAGCAAATTTTAACAATATCTTGTTTAGGGATACATGCATCTAGATGAAACTTTAAAAACGAAAAGGTAAGGAAACAATAAGCTGAATCTGGGCTAGTGGTTCCTTCTAAGAGAAACGCAGCAGGTCAAATAGAGCACAAAGTAGCTACACTGGTCTTGATGCTCTTCTCATTCTCAAGTGACATGGTGAATTGAAGTTCATTTTCTTTTCCGTAATTACATATGTGTGCTACATAGACTCTGTATATATCAAATATAGAATAACAGTTTAAAAGTTAAATTAAGACAGATTCCAATAAGAAAATAAGCCTGTATGCAAAACTCCATTGTCTGTATGTTCCAGAATCCAAAAAGAGATATTTGTTTTTTCCTTCTGCAGGTTAGCCATCCTTAGTTCTTTATAACATTTTACTTGGTTTCTAGACCATTTGCAAGTTTTTTCTCTTTCAGCTGTTCTTTTTTTTTAATCAGTGTTCCTTTTAAAATGCAGTATGCCAGTAGTACACAATATTCTTGTGTGTTCTTTATCAGTGAGTAATAGATTGGAAATTTATGACTTTTCTTGTGTTTGACTAATAGTTCTGTTAATTCAGCCTGAGATCACATTAGCTCCTTTGGCAGCATATCGGTCTTTAGTCTGAGCAATCAACAAAAATACCTAAATGTTCTCACATGATGTGCTCTTAAGTCCTATCTCCCACATCATGCATTTTACACTTACCTCCACTTTATCACATTCTGTTAAGATTTGGCCCTTTGTTCTAGTTTCTAGTTGAAGTATTTTTGGATCCTGTCAACCAGTATATTCCCTGTCCCTCCCAACTTTGTGTCATCTGCAATTATGGTAGATAAGCCATCAGTGTCCTCATCTAAGACATTAGTAAGAACATCAACTAGGACAGAATGTTAAGTAGGATTGTGCACCAAAGAAATTATTTAGTATTTCCTTATGGCTTTTCATAGATTAGCACACTTTGAGTAATTTGTTCAGCCAATTACAAACCTGCCTGAGTTTTTTACACACTACATGACTTTGTTACCTGAAAGTATATCATAAGAGAATTATAAAATTTAGTGCCTTATGTCCAGGTGTGCACACAATATTCCCTTTATATTCTAGGCAAATAACCCTATCAAAAAAAGAAATGAGGTTTATTTTGCAATGATTGACTTTCTCAGAATGCTTACTGACACATAGTGAGTATCTTTTCCTCACAACTAGGGCTCTTAAACCATTTAACAACATGCTTAAGAATTTTGTTTGGGAGCCTCCCTGGTGGCGCAGCGGTTGAGCGCTGGGTTGTGAAGCTGCCCGCAGCCTCCGCAGCGCTGGTTCAATCCCGGCCACCGGGTGAGGGTCCCACATGGCGCGCAGACCTCTCCTGCCACCCGCTGCTCCCCTCAGCAGTGTACTTCGGTCCTTCTGCCTGCTCTGCTCTCCACTCTGAGTCTGGTGAATTCTCTCACCCTCCCGCGCTTCTGACTGTACCCAGTGCTTCAAACAAACAAACAAACAGAATTTTGTTTGGGATTGACAATAAGAGAATCTGTTTATTGTTTATGGCATCTACCTGCTTCCCAGTATTTACTATCAGAGTGCTTTCCTTGCCATTCTCTTTTATGTACCCTGATTCTTCAGAGATTTTTAGATCAGGGTTGAGCTCTGTAAATTCTCAGAGTATGCTGAGATATAATTTGTCTGAAACAGGAGAACTGAACTCATTTAGATAAGCTAGGTACAATTATCTGCTAAAATGCTTTGGGATTCAATTTCCTCATTCTACAATTTGTTTTTCCCTTTCTGGTTTGACTATCAGTAATCTTAATTGGAAAAAAAATAAATTGAGGTAGACTTTTACTTCATACTATTTATACACATATCAACAACATACCTACACTTTCTTTTTGTTCTTGTTCTGAATATAAATTAACTCTTTGTCTCTGATTTTTTTTTAATCCTAGCATATTCTGGGCACCAGTCTTTATGATTCTGTGCTTAAAGGCTTTTGCAGTTTTCTTTGGCAGTGTGCCCATTCTATCCCTCTAATCTCTTTTGTGTGTTTTCTTTAAAATACTTTTTGTGATGTGACTGGAGATGCAATCAACAAAATTCAGACCAAGAGAGATTCTACAGGATGAAAAACCTAGTTTCCTGGTTTTTAATACTATTTTTTTTACAGCAGTTTTTATGTTCATAGCAAAATAAGAGGGAGATATACAACCTGCCCTGGCATGTACATAGCCTTCCCCCATTATCAGCATCCCCCACAAGATTGGTATATTTGTTACAAATCAGTGAACTGACAGGACACATCAGTTACTCTGAATCCATAGTTTATTTTAGGGTTAACGCTTGGGTGTTGTACAATCTGCAGCTTTGGACAAATGTATAATGGCATGTGCCTATCGTTATGGTATTGTACAGAATATTTTCACTGCCCTTACATCCTGTTCAGGATGAACAACCTACTTCTTCAACCATGAATTGCAAGAAATAAAAGAGACTAAAAGGGAACCCACTGATTGGAAAGAAATCATCTGATTGTAACACATGAACCTTATTTGTATCTGGGTTGAAATGTATCAATTGTATAAAAGAGAAATTGAGGCTGGGAAGTCTGAGTGTTGTCTGTATATAATATAGTATATGGGAATTGTTAAATTTGATAATAGTATTATAGTTATTTTTTAGGGAGAAATCTTTAAGACACATACTAAATTTTTAAAAATTTATTTATTGGGCCTCCCTGGTGGCGCAGCGGTTGAGCGCTGGGTTGCAAAACTGCGCGCGGCCTCTGCGGCGCCGGTTCGATCCCCGGCTGCTCCCCGGCCACCGGAGGAGGGTCCCACATGGCATGCAGACCTCTCCTGCCGCCCGCTGCTCCCCTCAGCAGTGTACTTCGGTCCTTCTGCCTGCTCTGCTCCCCGCTCTGGCTCTGGTGAATTCTCTCACCCTCCCGCGCTTCTGACTGTACCCAGTGCATGTATAAACAAAAAACAAACAAACAAACCAGCAAACAAATAAATAAAGCATGCCTCTATTAAAAAAAAAAAAAAAGAAAAAAATTATTTATTTATGCATACAAGAGCTAGGGTATAGGCCAGAGGCACAGACTGGTGGATGGGGGAGCAGAACAGGGAGACTCACTGAAACACACTGCTGAAACACACTGCTGAGGGGAGCAGCAGGCAAGACAGGAGAGGTCTGCTTCGCCATGTGGGTTAGCTCCCTGGCGGGGATTGAACTAGTGTAGCAAGTGGCTGCAGATATCTTCATAGTGCTAATGACTTAACCCCTTGCGCCACCAGGGAGACCCTAAATTTTTCATGTGTAAAAGTAATTTCTGGGGTTTGCTTCAAAATAATCTGGCAGGGGTGTTGAGGCAGGGGTATTGATATTGGTCATTGAACATGGTCAACATGTATATATGGGTTCATAATAATCTCCCAATTTTGTATATTTGTTTCAAATAGCCATAATTAAAAGTGGGAAACCCCCACCCCCCCCAAAAAAAAGGTATTTTCATGTTCACATGCATTGTTACTGGCAAATTCAGGACTAAAATTGAAGATCTGATTCCAACCCATGATCTTTTATTTTGTAGCTAAATTTGCAGACCTCCAGCTTCAGTTTTGGACCTGCAAACCTTCCCTGGGAAATTTGTGGTAGTATTTCTAGATAATCAAGGCTTTACTAAATGGCCACAGTGTCATTTGACTGGCTAACTACCTATGTCCCAGGAAGGGATGTTAGAATTATTAGAGTAAGTTAAAAGGCTGGATGAATTTTTAGAATTGGTAGGGAGACAGGTCCTAATCCTAACTAGGCCTTTCTGCCCTTAGCATAAGCTCTAAGAGGACAGGTTACTGTTTACTTTTTTCCTCCATTTTGTACCCAGTGCCTCGTGCTGTACTGTTACATGTTAAGCAATGGGTAAATGTTAAATGAATAGATTAATCTTAAATTCTTTGGCCTCATTTTCCTCACATGTGAGGTGAGATCATTGGTCCAAGTGATTCCTAATCTTCAACACTGCAAAATTTATTCTTCCATTCTGACTGATTTTTTGAAAATCTTTTTAGGATTTTTGAAGAGCTACTGTAAATTTCTTTAACACTAGGTACCATCAATAATATGCTTACTTCTAACACCTGTGACAGAAAGCCAGTTATGTTGCATCCAAATTTGTTAAATACAGGCTACTGGGTCAATTTTGTTTCTCTAAAGTGAATATTCTTCTCGACAGTATTAGAGTTTGAATTCCAAAGTCATTATCTAAAACAGTTAATAAAATGTAGTTTTGCTTTGTTTGTAGTTTTGTACCTTTCCCTGAAATTGTACTGATGCCATGTTATGTCAGAGTTTATAAAGAAGTTGACATTATACTTCCTATGGAAAATTGGTGGGCAACTTTTGGGTAAGTTGCAGTTATTGTCATCTGTGGCTAGGCACCTACCCTTGGGAGTAATGAAATTTTGCCTCAGGTATTTAAAGGTTATCAGTGGATGAAGTCAGAGGTTATAAACGAAAAATAATTCCTATCCAATCCTGCAATATCACCAGAGCAACATTTTGAAGTCATGTAAAATTTTTTAAAATAATATCTATTGGGCAGATAATAAAATACATTGGTACTAAGCAGAGATGCCTCATTGCAAAAAGAAAACTCCTATGATTAAAACGTTTAATGACTAGAGAGACAGGAGAAAACATCTGTTCACATATTATCTTATATTCACATTTGAGCTTTGTCATTATAAACTCAGAATATCATGTATGTGAAAGTAACATATACAAAAAAGGATATAATGAATTAAATATTCTACTTATTGAAAGTTGCTAAAGTACTAAACTGAAAATCGATTTTATATCCAAAACCTAACTGGAAACTATGCTAAAAATAATTTTACTATTGATCTATAAACAATGTGTTTTTTTTTTTTCTTTTCAGTAGAATACCAATACTTGTAGACTTTATTTTGAGGCTGTTTCAGAAGTTGTTTTTCATATTTAAATGTAATAGTACAACTGAAAGACATTGTCTTCAATTTCAGAAATTATGTTGCCAAATCTAAGATCTACTATGTGATTGCTATAATATGTTGAAAGAATGTTTTTTCATGCCATTAAGCAGGGAAAGGTAAGCAGGGAAATTTAGCCCTTTAAGATTGTATTTTTATTCAACTTTGTTAGAAACACATTTATTATTTAAATTAAACTTTGTTAATCAGATATGTGTGTTAAAGATATTTGATTTAAAAATTCTCTGATAAAAATTTTGAAATGAAAAATGAACTTTTTGAATTTCTCATTTTGATTTGTTAGGTCTTATTTAAAGTATGGGCATACCACCAATACTTAAGTATGTCTGCTTGTTAATTCAGAGTTTTCATAAAGATTTTTTACTTGTGTGGGGTATGATAAAAGTTATTTTATGTAGATATTTAAACTTTAGCTGGGAAAAATTACTGACCTTAGCCGATTCTAAGGAGGAATCTAATTAGCTCTATTTCTTATCTGCAGAACATTTTAAAGGAATATTTTTCTAGTTAACTATATGTATCAAAAGTATTACTGGACATTTCAGGATATGTGTGTATGTGTTAGAGTAAATCCATGTTTCTTATATCTCAAATTTAAGGGAAAATCAGAGTATAAAGTTTAAATCACTAATCATGGTATAGCTTACTCTGTTGCTAATGAAGACTCTCAAAGTTAAAATTTCCTAAAATTACAAGAACTCTAAAAACCCTTGCTTAAAACTTGCTGTTGGTTGGTTGGGGAACTTAATTTTCTTGACCTCTAATCCCCTATTTTTCCTGTCCTCAAACTCAAATATGAAAGGTGGTTTTCTTTAGACTCATAATTACTTTGCAATAGTGAAATGTTTTTATCTCTACTTTGAAGTTAGAGACTAATGGAGAAGAGTTGAGTCATTGTTTAGGGATACCAAAGATTAGTGACATTTATCTGGTGAATGATTCCTGGAAATAGGAAATAATAACTAAATAGCCTCTGGACAATAAAAAAAAAGCCATAAAGTCACATAATTTCTTATAAGGAAGATCCTTGCTCAGAATCTCAAGAGTTTTCCTTTACTATACAATTCTGAGTTTTATGTTTTACTATACAGTTCCATTTTTCAAAAACTGAGTTTTCCAGCTCAAGGCAGATTAGAAACAAAAATCAGAAGAGGAAAGAGGAGGGAGAGGAAAGCTTTTAAAGACAGGCTCATGGCCAACTGTAAGACGTTACCACTTAGAGGAAGAAGATGCAAAATTATAAAACAAGGACTTTCCAAGTAGGGTCCATTACTGTGAAGGCAAATAAATCTTCTGCACTTTAGGTTCCTGGAGGGCATTATTATATTAGAACATAGTGTAATTTGAGCATGGTAATTCTGAGTAAGCAAAGGAAATTTTGTATTTGCTTTTTTAAAGAAGATATTTTCACTTTGAATCACATACAATGTTATAAACCCATGTTACCTCAATAAAAATAAAAATATTTAAAAAGTATTTTCAAGGGAAAGATTACTGAAACTGCAAGGCTTAGCCTTTTCATGTACTTATTTACAAGCTACCTTTGAAATTTGAAATTCAAAAATATTTTAAATATTTTTCGGAAATTTGGCACTCAGAAATAGTTCTCTCTGAAAATTTTTTATGTCTAACACTTTATCATTTTATTCCCTAGCAATGTCAAATCAATTAGGTATTAATTGTAGTTATTAAAGGCAGATCAGGATTCAGAGCCTTTGGCTTAATCAGTTTAGTTCAACCCAAGAAGCAGTGCTAGTTGCCTTTACTTTGGTGCTTATTCATAACACCAGTTAGAGTATTTTCATAACCATCTTTTAAGATTTCGCCCAGGAATGAGAAAATGTTTCAAAGTATTTGAGAGATTAGATATTGGAGTCAGACTACCTGGAGTCAAATTCTGAACCTACTATTTACTAGCACAAGCCTCCATTTTTTATTGTGTCAAGTAGGGAAGGTGAAATAGGGAAAATTGTGAGGACTAAGAAAGATGAAGCAAGTCAAGTCTTAGCACAGGTTTTGGCACATGCTTAATAAATGGCCTTTTTATTTTTACAAGGTCTCTATTAAGAAAGCTTCCTGTGGGAATACTAAATAACGATTTGCTATGTCTTACAGTGAAATGAGTCATTCTTTTCTCTTCTTGACACAAGATACAAATCACTTTAGCTGACTTTGCAAGTTTTAAATATACTTTCACTTTTCTACTATGCCAATGTTTTGTAAAGGGGTCAAACAGTATATCACAAAAGAATTCAAGTCTTACAAGCTTCCCTATTAAAGACTGTTTGGGGTTTACTAGATTAGAAGAAGCTATAATAACCTGAAATGTTTTACTGCCTACCAAGACCTTAACAACATTTGTAACCTTGAAAATATGTTTGTCACATGAGTGTCTTTTGTTACTAGTTTTTTGTTTAATGACCTCACCAGTTGCAAGTAGGGTCCCATTTTAATCAACAGGTCAGTATAATCTGGCCTTTTCCATGTTCCCTATTAAGTGGACTGGTACTTAACAGCCTGTAAGGTATCTTTTCTGTGTTCCAGAAATTGGTCTCAGGTTCCCCACTACTAACAGATTGCCAAGTACCTTTGAGAAACTTGGTGAAGCTCATCATCTGTGAGTTTCAATGGTGCAATTCAAAACTGCTTAAGAAACTGTCTCTACTGGGTGTGCCCCATGTGCTCTTTCACTCTGTCCTCATAGTAGTCCTGTGAAGCAGGATTTTTACAGAGTGGGGATTGGGACTTGGAGAAATTAAAAGATTTGCCCAGGATCTCTCATAGGTAGAAATAATAAGGTTCATCTGTTTGAAAGCCCATGCTCTTTACTCTCTCCTTGATTATCAAAAAGAAATAATGAATTACTCTTTATATTTTGTGCCCAGCTATAGAATCGATCTGAAATATTTCCATGTGTCAGCATTTGGTCTGTAATTTAGCTCCTGTGAATCAGCAGCCAGAGTTCTCTGTGAAACTAGTAACATTCCAGAAATAAACGTGGCTCCCTATTCTGTTTTTGGGTAGATATCTTTTTTTTTTTTTTTTAATTTGGGGTAATGCTAGTTTTTTTGTTTTTAAAGATTTATTTATACAAGCACTGGGTACAGTCAGAAGTGCGGGAGGGTGAGAGAATTCACCACAGCCAGAGCAGGGAGCAGAGCAGGAAGAAGGACCTGAGTACACTGCTGAGGAGACCAGCGGGCAGCAGGAGAGGTCTGCGCGCCATGTGGGACCTGCCTCCGGTGGTGGCCGGGGAGCAGCCGGGAATCAAACCAGCGCTGCAGAGGCTGCAGGCAGCTTCGCAACCCAGCGCTCAACTGCTGTGCCACCGGGGAGGCCCTGGGTAGATACCTTTTAAAAAAGACTTGATCTGATTTCACAAAGAGAAGGTCAAGTGGAAGGCAGATTTCTTCCCTTCTCTACTTCATATTGGGCTTAGTTTTCTAAAACCTTAACTTGTTGCCTCTCTGTAGTAGGTGGCTTTTTTTCTTCCCTGATTGGCATACAGAATATGTGCCATGTGGAAATTTGAGCCACTTCGAGGTTTGTTTTTGAACTTTTGTTGTTTTGATTATATTTGTTTTGTTTTAGACATCCTTTGTGTGGAATCTTTTCCTTTTTAAAAAATTGGAATAGCATTGGCCCTAATCACCCTTGGATAAACAGGAATTTGTTACATAGCAGTATAGCTTTGCCAAGGAAGTCAAATAACTGAGGACATACATTTTTGTTTCAGGAAATTATCCTTTGTTAACATGAAACTGTATTATTTAGGCACTGAAATTAAATGGGAGGGGACAATATTTTATATGCCTACCTTTTTGTTTTTGAATTAGCTTTTCTTAAAAAAACCCTGAGCTAGAATTCTGTCTCACTCATCTTCATATCTCTTGTACCTAGTACACAGCAGTATGCATAAATGTTGATTTTCTGTTATGTGCTAAAAATAATTTTTGTTATCACACTAAGCTTTTATAAGAAGTAAAGGATTGCTCTACCAAATACAGATTAACTAGTTTGGCATATGAAAAACATAGTACAATCTTTCTCTTGGTTCTGTTATAGGACAGGGAGAGGGGCAGCCCAAACCCCGCAAACCTGCCTATTCTAAATGGGTTCTGCCATCCGCCGCATCAACACAAAACATAGGAGACTTTAATGGGAAGGAACTTTAATAAAACTAGGAAACAATACAGGCAAAGAGTCTAGTTTCTAAATGAAGCATCCAGAGTTACCCGTCCCCTCGTGGGTAAAAGTCCATCAAATGGGATTGGCCCAGAACAAGGCCCAAAGCCTGCTACAAGTCTAAAGCATCTTCCAGTGGGGACCCACAGAAAAGGTCAGAAACAACTGACAAGCCCGGAAGGAAAAGAGCAAAATCAACATCAAGATAAAAGCTGCCATTGTCACCTCCCCACGGGTCTCACCCACATCTGTGTCACCTAGTCCACGACCAAAAGACAAGCGCAGTTTCTTCACATGTCTCTAGGATCCACGCGCCTCCTCCAGGTCTCCTTCTGGCTCCATCCTGCTTCCTTCCTCAGTCTCTTCTCCAGCTTCTCCTCTTCCTGCTCAGCTCCACCCTCCCTTGGGTGGGGCAGGGAACCTCCCCCTTTCCTGGGGACGTCGACCTGATGCCAACGGTTCGCTCTAATCCTATATGGGGTATTTCAACAAAGCCAGCTAAAAATTGCTGCTTAGTTATTCTGCCCTGTGATTTTATTAAAAAAATAGGCAAAAATGGTTTAAAAGTATATTTAGTTTGCAAACTTTTGCTATGCTATTAAAAATTTGGGATCAAGGTTGAGAGAATTTGTTTTTACATAAGTTGAGCCATTTTAAGATTTTTTTTTTTCCTGTGATTTTGGTATATTTGCTGTCTTGTTTTAGCTAATACTCCAGAATTTTTTTTTCTTTTGGCTTGGATAATGCACTATTTTCAAGTAATGGAAAACTGTCATAATGGACATTCATGGACAATGCTGCTGACTAATTGCTGCTTCACTTACACACATTGTAACCCTAAAAAAAAGACTGTCTCCTAAGATTACACAATGACATCTGTGCCACCATAGATATGGTGGAATAAAAATTAAAAGGGGGGATTGCAACAGGGTGGTCCCCAGGAAAGGGGGAGGTTCCCTGCCCCACCCAAGGGAGGGTGGAGCTGAGCAGGAAGAGGAGAAGCTGGAGAAGAGACTGAGGAAGGAAGCAGGATGGAGCCAGGAGACCTGGAGGAGGCGCATGGAGCCTAGAGACATGTGAAGAAACTGCTCTTGTCTTTTGGTCGTGGACTAGGTGACACAGATGTGGGTGAGACCCGTGGGGAGGTGACAATGGCAGCTTTTATCTTGATGTTGATTTTGCTCTTTTCCTTCCGGGCTTGTCCGGTTGTTTGTGACCCTTTTCTGTGGGTCCCCACTGGAAGATGCTTTAGACTTGTAGCAGGCTTTGGGGCCTTGTTCTGGGCCAATCCCATTTGGATGGACTTTTACCCACGAGGGGACGGGTAACTCTGGATGCTTCATTTAGAAACTAGACTCTTTGCCTTACCTGTATTGTTTCCTAGTTTTATTAAAGTTCCTTCCCATTAAAGTCTCCTATGTTTTGTGTTGATGCGGCGGATGGCAGAACCCATTTAGAATAGGCAGGTTTGCGGGGTTTGGGCTGCCCCTCTCCCTGTCCTATAACAGTTCTACCTTAAATATGTGACTTTGGAAAAAGCCACTTAATCTCTAAGCATCTCAGTTTCTGATCATTTAAAACTGTTATAACACTGAATAAGTGGCTGTAAGGATGTGTCTTTCCTTTATATTTTGAACCAGATAGCAAACTGTTCCCATTTGGAAAAAAGAATGGGTGTGGGGAGGGGGGAAAGAGAGAGAGAAACTGGTGAAAGGTTACTTTTAAATATTATATATCAGGTAGTCTGTGCTTAAGAATATGGATTTGCTCCAGTAGATATGAAAGATGTGAGCTGTGAAAGAAAATAAATCTTTCTTTAAAAGCAGTGTAAATGTCTAATGCATGTGAAAGATCACCCATGCAACATAAATTAAGACAATAATGAGAAATACCTATCCAAATTGTAAAAATTTTAAAACAACACTCATTTTTGGCAGGGGTATTAAAAAACAGGGACTCAGAGCAGTGTAAGTTGGTACAACTGTTTCAGAGGACAATTTGAAAGTTTCTTATAATCCTGAATGTGAATATACTTTTTACTTGCAATTCTGTTTACCAGAGAAATTTATTTTAAAGAAATTTATAATGGAGAAATACAAAATTTTATTTACTAAGATGACTTATATATACTTACCTGGGACTACAAAAGACATCCTCAGATCTCTGTGGTATGATTATGGGTCATTTTAATTTCTCTACTTTCTAATGTTTTCTGTATGCACAAAAGCCTTTACAATCCCTAATATATACATGTTTTCTTTTAATGTGGACTTTAACAAATGTATAGAGAAGTATTTCCCTTCTTACCTCCACTATTCAATGCCTACTTGCTTTTATTTCTGAACAGGTCTCCAGGAAAGGTTGAGATTTCCACAATAAAGGTAAGTTATGCTTTCTGAAAGTTATGTTTCTATAAATCATGCATAGTTTTCATTTCTCTCTTATGCGATTCTTCATTTTCTTTTGATTTCTGTTATTTTTTGCTCAATAATATTGTCATTATAGCTTACCAGGTGTGATTAGGTACTCTAGAAATACCTAATTAAATATTGTGGGGTAAGGAAGAACTATAAGTACCTCTTATATTTCCACTAATTTTTATTTAGCCTATAATTTTTACAACCAAAGAACACTACAAAATACTTATATTTGTGTGTGTATTTTAATCGAAAAGGTATTGCTTGCATGACAAAAAAGTAGACTAACCAAAATACTTATATTCTTTTTATAGACACATGTATTTGTATTATCACTATACATAAATATCAATCCTAGCCTTATATACAAGAAAAGGAGTCAATATTGAGACATTATGCTGAGGGCCATTGTAAATATAAGCATATCACCAAACAGAACTATTAATATCAAATAGAGTATATACTGTGTGTGTGTGTGTGTGTGTGTGTGTGTGTAATCTCAGACACGCTCTAATTTTAATCAGTTCTGGTGTCCCTACCTTATATTTATACACATTTAATAATGCTCTCTTTGGTAAATTATTATATATTTGTGTGGAATATTCTATAGCAACAGAAATGAATTAGTTATGTAAAATAACATGGATGAATTTCAGCACCATAGTGTTACAAGGAGGGGAAAAGTCAGAAAAATGCATGCAGTAAGAGTCTATTTATATTAAGTTCAAAAAGCATGCAAAATAAAGAATATATTGTTTAGAGATACAAGCATAGTAAAACTATAAAGAACCATAAATGATAAACACAAAGTTTAGGATATCAGTCATTTTTGAGAGGAAGAGAATATAAGAAAAATGGAGAAGGATATTTGAGGCTTGAAAGCTAATGGTAATAATGTTTTTTTTTTAAACTGAGTGCTTAAGGACAGTTTATCATAATTCTTTTTTCCTTATCTTATAAAATGCTTTTATATTTACTCAATATTTTATAAAAACAATTTTTAAAAGTAATACATGAACATAGTGAAAATTTTTTTTCAGTGCAGAAGATGGTTGTGCCTCCCTGGGGGCGCAAGGGGCTATAAGCACCACACTGTGAATCTGTCCGCAGCCTCTGCAGCATGAGTTCCATCCCCCTGTCAGGGAGGTGACCCACATGACGCAGCAGACCTCTCCTGACTTGCCCGCTGCTCCTCTCAGCAGTGTATTTCAGTAGATCCGCCTGTTCTGTTCCCCACTCTGTCTCTTGTGAATCCTCTCACCCCCAGCACCTCTGGCCTGCACCCCGGCTCTTGTATGCATAAATAAATAAATCATTAAAAAAAAGTAGATGATTGGTGATGTAGTTTCCCTCCCATGTCTCATCCCCTACCTCCCAGTCCATATATCCAGAAACAGTTGCTGTTTGTGCTTGTAGGTTTTAAAACCACTAAGCTGTAAAGGTACTTTTACATGATAACATATTTTGAGGAGGCTACGAGCAGCCAGCTACGTAATATCCAACATGGAGGGGGTGCGAATTGCTAGAAATTGAATATCTACCATACCTTTCTTTTTAAGTCATACCTTTAAAGAAGCATGTTTCTGAGGTTGTGACGGTAGGGGTGGAGAAATGACCTGATAGTGGAAAGCTGGAATTTACGAGGTGCTGAGCTTTGGTAATGGGGCAGCCCATTTCTAGAAGCAGATAATAAATGAGGACTGTCTGAAATCTAACTCAGTTGGTGTTGGTAGTCTGTAGTTTCACTTTATAGGAGTTGATTGATATCTTTCAAAGTTCAAGAGTTTTGTTAAAGCCAAATAAAACAGAAGTCTAATCACTGTTTGGCAGTTTCGGTCTATGTAAGAATGTTAATCTATGATCTTTATAAGCACTTAATTAAAATATATTAAATTGAGGTACAGGAGCTATTAATAATGTATTTTTGCTTAGGTTAATTTAGGGAAAATATCCATGGAATTATGTTGTACAACACATTGATTAACCTACAAATGATCAGTTATTGGATAAATATATTTACTTTGTAGGGCAGTTCAAGTTGTTTCTCTAATATGCTTTAACCTTAATGACCATCTGCTTTTAAATATTCTCTTCTCCCTTATCTTGTCAAGATTATCTTACTACTTGGTTTTGATTAGTTATTTTTTAGTTTAAAGCCAAAATTTGAAGAATCTAGAAATTCAAGATATGTGTATTAACTGAAGAAAAGTTAGCACAGGCATTATTTAACATTCATTCAGCTAATTATTACTTTTGTTAGTCACTATTTTAGATACTAGGTAAGAAGTGATAGATCAAAAAAGGTCTTTGTTTTCATGGAACTTGCATTCTAGTAGAGTAGGAAGAATACAAAAAAGTAATACAAGCAAGGTTATTTCATATATTGATAAGTACTAGGAGGATAAATAAGATGATGTGATAGTTAAGGGGGTGAGGCTGTTTTAAGGTGGTCAGGGAAGGCTTTTGTGACGTAGTAACTCTTCAGCTTAAGGATGGTAGGAACCATCCAATTGGCCAATATATATTTGTGAGAGAGCAGTGAGAAATGTAAAAGATGTCAAAGATGTAGGCAGGGGCCATATGGTGTTAGGTCTTCATGGGCTTTGGTAGAGTTTGAATTTTACCTAACCCTTAAAATTCCATCAAATAACCTTTCTCTTGAAGAATCTACATAAGATTGGCAATATTTTCCAAATTCTGGGAGGAATTCAATGAAACAACTTTTCAGCTTGAAGATATTGGAAGTCCTAAGAAATTTCTCTAAAACGTTAAATATTTAGCATTATAATAATCTCTGCAGTAATTTTATCAGGGGCCTAGTATGATCATATCCTCATTAAAGTGCTACCTTAATATTTACAGTTTTAGGTACCTCAGGTCACTTATCTGTCAAAAATGGTTACTGTGATCTTCTGACAAATTCTGGTGTGCATCAAGAATTGCTATACTTCTGTAAACGTAAAGACAGTTTAAGATGGAGAAGAATATTATGTTAAGATTTGCAAATGTGTGGTTGTCTTATTTTACCCTAATTTTTTTTTTTTTCAGCAGAAACGAAGTATCCATTTCTACTTTCTCTAACCTCCCAACTATATATATATATGTACGTATGTATATAAGAATGTATACGTAGATATATATGTATTTTTGGTGGGTTTAATTTTTTTCATCTGTTACTGTTGGGGGACTTAATTTAACTTGTGGTTAAGTCTTGATTCTCTTTTATTTAAAGCATATGGAGTTTTAAGAAAACTTCTCTGAATGTGATTTCTTTGTTATGTACTTTTGCATTTATGTATATTTATAAAGCAGTACTTTGGGAAAGATGACAATTATGATTCAACTCTTAAATCCTTAACCTTTTTAAACTACAGAGGTACTTAAGAGTTCTTATGCAGTTTGTTAGTGTTAAAAGTTGGATACTTTTCTATTGCTGTAGAAAAGTAGAAATTACTGATTGATTACCTTCTTATGCAGATCACATTGTCTCAGTTGGCAGAAAATCTGGGCATCTATCAGTATACAAACATCTAAGCTCTTTCTGGATCTTTAATTTGTTATATTTTCTACTTTGTATGCATTTTAAAAAATTTTCAAGAAAGGATGTTATGATTTGGTCTATCTTTTTTAAATAGGAAACAGAGAATTCTGCATTCAAAGTTGAAAATGGGTCCCCTGTGCAAGAATTGAAGCAAGATGTATCTAAAAAGGTTTGTAAAATAAATGTCAATATTAGTTTAGCAGATGTTGTATTTATATGGTGTATTTAAAGTGGAAAATTTTTATACTTTTTAGTGTAGTGCTCTCTACGTGGTAGGTGTTCAGTAAATGTCTTAAATATGTTAAGTTTGTAATTGTGGACACATCAGACTTTTTGGAAGTCATTTTTCTATTTGAACTAATTGGTAATTTATCCTTGAAACAGGATAAGTAAATTTGAAAAAATTTTGTAATGTGTTTTTAATTTAATGCTTGTATTTTTATTAAAATAAATTATAGATACTCCTGAGGTCACTATCAGGAGTTAAAGGTATTGAAAAGCTCAGTGCTGCAAATTCTGTTATATTTAAAAATTAAAGGTTACATATAAGAAGTCATTACTCTGATGGTGCCTTAGATAACTTTTAAAGAATTGATGCTATGAAGCATCAGAGTTTGATTTATTAGAAGAGACTACACAAGGGCCTCCTTGGTGGTGCAGGGATTAAAGTCTCAGTGCTATCAAGCTATCGCCAGCCACTGCGGCATGAGTTCGATCCCTGGCCAGGGATCTAGCCCACATAGTGCAGCAGACCTCTCCTGTCTCACCCACCACTCCCCTCAGCAGTGTATTTCAGTCAGTCTGCCTGCTCGCCTCCCCACTGTGTCTCAGGAGAATCCTCTCACTGTTAGGGGGAAATGATGTCCTGAGCTAATCCCATACAGGCTTTGTGGACCCCACCTCCACTCCAGACTAAAGCCATCAAGACATTGGGAAAGACAAATCCCGTCACCACCAAAGGGAAGGTGGCTGGGACCTGAGGGTGGAGTTGGGCAGCCAGGTTGGACATAAAAACCAAACACGTGGGCCTTGGGCTGGCTCGCTATCGCTCGCCTCCTGGCTACACAGCTCCTGGCTTGCAGCCAGCTCTCAGAGCGCCATTTTGGGATTCCTGATCGGTGGATCGGGTAGGACTCATTTAAAACTTTGTCTCCCACTTTTCTCCCTGAGCTGTACATTTCCTCATTTCCCCTTCCCTTGTAAATAAACCTTTTATTAACCTTTCGCGTGTGCCTGCAGTAGAGCATTAATAAGTCCTTTTAAGCGCGCGGGTGAGGACCCACAGTCAGGCACCCCGTTTTGTATCGGGGTTGCTCTACAACATCACCAGCCTCTCTTCTGGCCTAGACCCCAGTTCTTGTATGCATAAATAAATAAATCTTTTTTAAAAAATTAAAAAAAGAAGTGACTACACAAGATAAAAATTTTTACATAGGTAGTTGACAGTATCAAGGTAAAACACAAGGGGAAAGGATGGTGTGTGTTCATTTCTACTAGTTTTAAGTGTTTTCTGTGCCCCAGACACTGTTTAAGCCAATGGGTTTCCAGAAATCCTATAAGATGACACATTCTCTATTTGAGTTTCTTGATACTTACTCTATTCACATTTAGGACTGGGTAATTCTTTGTTGTGGAGGAGGAAAGGTATATGTTCTGTGCATTGTAGGATATTTAGCAACATCCCTGGCTTCTACCCACTAGATGCCAATAGATTCTGCCCCACCCTGTTGCTACAACTAAAAATGTCTCCACATATCACCAAATATCTAGGGAGGACAACCAGGCAAAATGGCCCCCAATGGCAATCCATTCTCCTACCCTTACAGAATTTAGAAATTTAATGAACTCCATCTTAATATTGATCATATTTTTTTCCTTTAAATGGAACATTTTCCTTTTTGTGAAAAATGGTAATTGTGCATCAGCGTAAATAAGATAATAACTGGTACCATTTTCTTAAAATCAGAAATTGCCCACAGTTCTGCATACTTTTCTTTACCTAATTGTAGTATAGATAAAATTTCATATTCTACCTTTCCTTCTTATCATTTTTAGATGTTCATCATATTTCTGCAGGATTTCAATACTTAGTTTTCATTTACTATATCAATTTCCATCAAGCAAATATAAATTATAATGTATCTAACTATTTTTATTGTTGAAAATTTGAAATATTTCTATTTTCTTTACTAGAGCTTTTCCTGCCCTTTTAGAGAATTTTTTTCTTAGTCTAAATTACAAATGAGTAGGTACCTATAGCTAGTAGCAAAAAAAGGGGCTTTTGAGGAGAGTATAGAAGCTGAAAATATAGTGAGAAAATACTATGGGACAGCAGAGTGAGGCTTACTAGGTAACACTTTTTAAGTCCTAGCTTTTTCAAGCTGAATTAAGTATCTCACATTAATGATAAAAGCTGATACAGGTCCAAGGAATATACCCTGACCGACACAGTCCCTGCTCCCAAGTAGCTTACATCTTAGTAGAAGAAAATGGATAAACACAAAATGGAATGTAGTGAGTGTTCAAATAAAACAATTATAAGAACACCAAGGAAGATTTTACTTCCTGCTTGGTGACACGAATGGGGAAGACCTTGTGGAGGAAGTAGACACTGAGCTGGTTCTTGATGAATGGATAAGATTTGGGCAGACAGATGAGAGGAGGAAAGGCATAACCAACAACATGGAAATGAAGAATGTGTGCAATTTTTGAAGATGAGTCTAGAGGCTCAAGGCCAGATCATGGGAGTGCCTTATGTCATACTAAAACATCTGGTTTTGATTTTATAATCACTGGGAAAGCAGTGAGTTTTTTTGAAGCAGGGAGGTGATATGAAGCAAACAGTTGTTTTAACATGGTCATCTATATGCAGGTCTCACTGTAGATATTTCCCAATTTGTTACCTCCTAAAATCTAGGGTAGGAAAGAAATAGGGCTAGGCTCTATAAGTAGGTGCTATGGGGGCATATCAAGAGATCGAACACACGGGCCTTTTTTTCCAGGAACCAATTATCTGGTGTGGAGAAAATATTTATACAGAGCTAACCCATATTATACTTTGTGTTTATATTATGGTTTATTGTGAACAGTAAGAATGATGGGAATTCAGAATAGGGAGGGATTGTTTTCAGCTAAGAGATAGGGAAGACTTAGGATTTTCATTTTATCCCCTCTTGTGGCATGGGCCTTTCAGTTATGCATGGTGATGCTCTTGGAACGCTTGATCTTTCTCTATACCTCATTTCCCTCATTTGTACAATGATGATAGTGAGAGTACTATCTCCTGTGATTATTGTGAAGATTAAAATATGTAAAGTGTTAAGAACATTGCCTGGCACATAGTAAGTACTATATAGATGATTAGCTGTTATGTTTTTGTAAATAGCTTCATTTTTTAAAAAGCTGCTTTTTAACCTTTCATCAGATTATCGAAAGTATTATTGAGGAGAGTCAGAAAGTACGAGAGCTTGAAGATGACACTTTGGATTCCAAAGGAAAAGAACTCTCTGATCAGAGTACTGCCAGTCCTGTTGTGGCTGAAACAGAACTTAGCAATATACCTGGACTATTAGCCATAGATCAAGTACTGCAGGAAGATCCCCAAGAGGCAGAGAGTCAGAATTCAGGTGAAGAAACTGAATTAGAATCAAAAACGTGTTTTCCTTCTGATGATACCTGTGAAAATCCAGTAGGTGAAACCACTAAATTAACTGAAACAAGTTCAGCTGAGCAGCTTGATGTGCCTGAACCTGAAACAGAAGTATTGAACAAGGAAGCAGTGGAAGTTAAACAAGACGATGTTTTAGAACCTGTATCATCAAACTCCTTATCTGCTGAAGATTTTGCTGCTGTGGAAGAAGTGGCTCCTGCTAAACCCCCAAGACAACTTACTCCAGAACCTGATATAGTAGCTAGTACAAAGAAGCCTGTTCCTGCACGCCCACCCCCTCCAACTAATTTCCCACCTCCGAGACCCCACCTCCATCTCGACCTGCTCCACCACCAAGAAAAAAGAAAAGTGAATTGGAGTTTGAAGCCCTTAAAACACCTGATCTGGATGGCAAGTATTAATTGAGAAGTAACTATTTTTGTGGGGAGATAGTAAGAGTTGAAATTGCTTAACTTTCTAATTTTTGTGCTATGTAACACTGTGCATGACCAGCTTACATGAATTATTTTAATGATAAATGTATTTTTTTGTATCAATGATAAGTTGCATTACTTTAATTGAACATTTCAACAGACTTCAAACTTTTAAATATGTTACCATTGGAGAGCTAGCATGGCTTGGTGAAAAGAACTTGGGATTTGGAGACTTAAGGTCTTAATTCAAGTGCTGGATCTCTTAATGTATACCATGTATAACCTTGAGGAATTTAAATAACTTTTCTGGTTTCACTATATGTAAAATGAGTCATAAAACCACTTTCCTCATAAAGTTGTTATAAGAAACAAGCAAGTAAAGGTTAAAGCATTTTTATAATCTATGTATAAGGTCCTATATAAATATAGTTTTTTTTATAATTGCAGTTCCCAAAGAGACTATTCCATCTGATACTTTCCTAACTACTAACATGGCTTCAGAGAGTACAGTCAAGGAGTCTCAGCCTTCTCTTGATTTAGCAAGTGCTACCAGTGGAGATAAAATAGTTACTGCCCAGGTTTGTGATTTTGTATTATATTTGTTACAGGATTCATCAGCTTTCTACAACTGATTTATTGATTGTTGAACCTTCTTTCTTCAAACCAAATATTTCCTTGTCCCCAAAATCTAGCCTCTTTATATATCCCTTGGCCAACTCTGCTACTATCTGGTTGAGTGACTCTAGCAAGCTATTTAACATCTGATTCTCAGATGCCCCATTCATAAAATCTTTGAAGGTTTCTTGTAAGGATAAAATGAGCTAAAGTACGCCAAATACCTGGCATGTAGTAGGCATTCACAAAATGACAGATGCTACTATTTGTAATATTATTGATAGTAATAAGTACAGACTACAGTCTTCATATACCTGACCTATAGTAGTCAATATTGGGTACTTTTATTTTTTATAAATTTTTTTCCTAACCATGAGAAAGCTGCTTATACTAGGCTATATATCCATGTGTGAAGCAAAATAAAGGACTTGATAACATGAAATTTTACTGCAGTCAAATTTGGGGACTCAAGGATTACTTACATAGTAGCTATAGTTGTAGCAATTTAGCAGAGTGAGAAATAAGATGCTGTAGTCTCATCATAGCCTTAGAGCAGAGGCCACCAATGAGTGGCCTATTTTTATAGGTTCCCCTAGCTGAAAATGGTATTTATATTTTTAAAGTGTTGTTTAAAAAAGAAAAAAAAATGAGAATATACAACAGAGACTATATATGAAGCAAAAAGCCTGAACTATTTACGTCTTCCTTTTCACAGAAAAAAGCTTGCTGAACCCAGCCTTTGAGATATCCACCTACAGCTCTGATTGATAACTGTATTAGTGCTTGCATTCCACTGCTTTTGGGCCAGTTTCAAATAGAACATTTATTTGCTTTCAAGACTACTAAGACATGTTATATGTCAATTTTACCTCAATTAAAAAAAAAACTACAAAGGCATTAATTCATGGGCAGCAATAGTTTTGGTGCCTAATGCTTTTCAGTATGCTGGGAATAATAAAGGACTTAAATGGAGTGTTCCATTTACATTTCACTAGGCTCCATTATCTGAATCATAGAATTCTTTAGAATGGTGTGTGGTAATGAATAATTGAGTATTTATAGAAATTAACTTTCTCTTTATGAAATTATAATTTCAGGAAAATGGAAAAACACCTGATGGACAGACAATAGCAGGTGAAGTGATGGGCCCTCAGAGACCCAGATCCAACTCTGGGAGAGAGCTTACTGATGAGGTATAATTAGATGTTTGTTGTTTTTAACATAATCTTTAAAATCATAGTGGAAGAGAAGAGTTCTGGAGATGTATGGTTGCATAGCCACTTAATGCCACTGAACTGTACAATTAAAAATGGTAATTTTATGTTTATTTTACCATTATTAAAAAAAATTTAAGTTTATTGCAACAAGGCAAAAAAAATCATAATGAATAAGAATAAAATGAAAATTGAAGATTGCCTTAGTTGTTTTTTTTTAATATGTTGGAGTTTGCAATTCTGACTTTAACTTGCCCTTTCACACAATTAAATGGTAGAATAAATGTGTTGAAAGCAAGGCCTTTATTTCATAGGAAGTGGGCTTTAAAAGAACTTGATATTATAGATAGATGTTTTTATACATGTTACATGATGTAAGGTATATGTAGACTCAGTGCTTCTTACCACTAAAATTTAGTATACAATTGTTGGCCAATTTATTCAGAATTGAGACTTGCTGCAAAAATCTTAATTTTTGTTTCTTTTAAACAAATATTTTAAAAATTATTTTACTTAGGAAAAGTTTGACAGGTCCTCAAAATACTAAACATTGTTACCGTGACCCAGCACTCTACTTCTATATGTACATTGAAGAGAAACAAAAACATGTCTACACACAAAAAATTATGTAAGTGTTTGGGCCTCCCCGGTGGCGCAGCGGTTGAGTGCTGGGTTGCGAACCCGCCCGCGGCCTCTGCGGCGTCGGTTCAATCCCCGGCTGCTCCCCGGCCACCAGAGGAGGGTCCCACATGGCGCGCAGACCTCTCCTGCAGCCCGCTGCTCCCCTCAGCAGTGTACTTCGGTCCTTCTGCCTGCTCTGCTCCCCGCTCTGGCTCTGGTGAATTCTCTCACCCTCCCGTGCTTCTGGCTGTACCCAGTGCATGTGTAAACAAAACAAACAAACAAACAAATAAATAAACATGCCTCTATAAAAAATTAAAAAAAAAATTATGTAAGTGTTCATAATAGCCCAACTGTGGAAATCAACACAAACATTCACTACTGATGAATGGATAGGTAAAACTGGTATGTCCAACAATTAGGAATGAAGGTCTCATACTTGCTACAACATGAACCTATTTTTTTTTACATTGCAAAGATTTTTAATCATGTTGGAAATGCTGAAGAAAAATATCAGGTGGTAATGACAGAATTTATTTATTTGAAATAAAAATTATTAGAATTTTTTTTGTTGAAATATGCTCATTTGGAATGTAAAGTAGACTGTTGGTGGGAATCATAATGTACTCTGTACAGATGCAGAATTCTAATGTTGTATGCCTGAAACCCATACAATGCCACACTGGTGTTACTGCAACCAAATTTTTTTTTTAAGATTTATTTATTTATTTATAGAAGCACTGGGTACAGTCAGAATCGTGGGAGGGTGAGAGAATTCACCAGAGCCAGAGTGGGAGCAGAGCAGGCAGAAGGACCGAAGTACACTGCTGAGGGGAGCAGTGGGCACCAGGAGAGGTCTGCGCGCCATGTGGGACCCTCCTCCAGTGGCCGAGGAGCAGCCGGGGATCGAACCAGCGCTGCAGAGGCGGCGGGCAGCTTCGCAACCCAGTGCTCAACTGCTGCGCCACCGGGGAGGCCCATGCAACCAAATTTTTAATATGGCCATTTCTATGGCTTCATGGTATTCCTCATGGTATGGTCTCATTCCATATGATTGACCTAATTTATCTCCCATCCATGGAGATTTAGGTTGTCTGCCAGTTTTCACCACTTAAATAATATTGTGATGATTATCCATGCATAAGATTTGTATCTCTTTTCCAACATTTTGTCATGGATTTTTTTATACATAAAAGTAAAGAGAATAAAACAATGAATCCTCATGTGTCTGTCATCCAACTTCAATAACTGTTAGCATTTTGCCTTTCTTGGAATCTTAAAAAAGTGCTACGTTAAAGGAGATAATGATAGTGGGAGAATTACGGGGACTACACCTGAGGGGAGAAATCATATATGTCCAAAAGTTAACAATGATGTAAGAAAATAAATATTAAATATGAAGATACTCTCAAAAGACCACATATTATATGATTTAATTTATATGAAATGTCCAGAATAGGCCAATTCAGTGAGACAAAAAGTAAATTAGTGGCTGCCAAGGTCTGGGAGGAGAGGGGAATGAGGTATGACAAATAACTGCGAACAGTGGAAATGATCTAAACTTAGATAATGGTGATGGTTGCACAACTCTGTAAAAGTACTCAAAACCATTGAATTATATGCTTTAAATGACTGCCTCTTCTAATATTTGAATTGTGTCTCTCTAAAAATGTTAAAAATTATGCACAGTATTGAATATATTTAAAAAGCCCTTAGCTTAAATTTTTTTAGGATTTTGTAGACTCAAGAAGATAATTAAATTACAGATCATGTCAGTGTTATTTTTTTGTAACCTCAGGAAATTTTAGCCAGTGTAATGATTAAGAACCTGGATACTGGAGAAGAAATACCTCTGAGTCTTGCAGAAGAGAAACTACCAACAGGTATCAATCCTCTCACTCTACACATCATGAGAAGGACTAAGGAATATGTAAGGTATGGTCTAATGTTATAATATATCATTTGTAGTATTTCGGAGTGGTGAAGAGTTCCCCGTTTAAGAACTATGTCAACCCCTACTTTAGTTTCTTATAGTCTTTTTAAAATCTGAAAATTAATGTATTCTTAAATTTCGTTGTTTTTAAAACTATACAATTATTCAGGAAAAAATAGTATATATCTTAAGTACTGTAGTATTTGGTTTCTACTCTTAAAATGATCAGATTATACTAGAAACAGTATGAAAACATTGTGGCTGAAAAAATTGTATAGCATGAACACCTAGACTGCTGAAACTGCTTTAAGGATCACAAATTTTATAAATAACTATCATGTAGTGTCAGAAAATGGCTTTTTAGAAGTAATTGTCTTTGCTATGAGTTGTATGTATCTCCAAGGAGTAATTTCTATGAAAGCAAAGGTTTTTTTAAATTCATTATAATATGTGATGTGCTTGATGAGCAGAAAGATATTTACAAGTTAATTTTTATTTATGTATTATTTTACTTAGTCGTTTACAAGTTGATTTTTCATTTCTATGCAGCCACATTTTGCCAGGCAAAAAGCCTTATTTGTAGTAGTTTTTTCAACTTAACATTTTGTATATTTCACCTTACTTAAACATTTTATTCTTCAGTCTGTCAAGTCTTTAGTTCTCAGGGTCATCATTTTAATTAAAAGTATGTTTATATAGTTCCTTTTCTTATTCTGATTAGCTAACTATGCATTAAGATAAATAGAGATTTTTGAGACTTGTAAGGGGAATGTCTTCTTTTAGAGTGACTTCTTCCCCTTCTTGTAGTACTGATGCTGCACAGTCAGATGATGAAGAGAAGTTACAATCTCAGGCAACAGATACTGATGGTGGAAGGTTAAAACAGAAAACGTGAGTTACACTTCATCCTTTTTCTTCATTTCATACTTTTATTTTTTTAAAAAAAAGTATACTTGAGAACTGCTATTCCATTTTAAATCTATCCTCTACCCAGTTTATATGTCCATCCATTACTGCTGCTCCCTGACCTGACCCACAGATTTTGAGTCCCTTAAGGTTATGCAGTAGATGATCAATAAATTTTACATCTTGCCTGTATTATTCTTCTGATAGTAGGTATCAGAAGTGTTAATAGAGAAACATCATTGTTCTTGAGGTTGCATTTTCCCTTTCTCTTCATCCCTGCAAGTCCTACTTGTCTTTCTAAACCCCAACTAAATGACTATTCCAGCTCATAGTAAGTTTCTTCATTATCTCAATTTGAGTGATAGCTATAATCTTTATAACTTACCTTTGCCCTTTATATATATTATCTTAACCTGTTTTCTGATTTTAAAAACAAGATACATGTTAAACAACTAAACCATATGTTGCAAAAGGATCATAGTCATTCTTTTTTCCCTTACAAACATCAAACACAGTGGTCGGCATATAGATTTTGCTTGATTATACATAGGTCACGTCATTGGAAGTAGTTCATTCTGAAGCCCAAAACTAATCCTCCACTCAAGTCTGATCTATTCCTACGTGAACAGTGTGGCAAAGAGAGCTTTGAGAGTTTTTAGAATATCTGTACCAAAACGCAGGTATATGATTAACACCTCAGATGTCAGAATCAGAAAAATGACAAGAGGATTCATATATAACCATTCCAAATGACAGTGCCTTCAACTTTTTCTCATGTTGCGGCACACATCGAACCTGGTAATATTGGCACTGAATGATGGGATAAGCTGATGAGTGAGCTGATGGCCAGAAGAGGCTTGACTAGGGTCATGGCTTCCCTGGTCCTTGTCCTGTTGCCTTTAAAGCTAAGAAGGGTACCAAGATTACAGTCACTTGCAACCCATTTTAAAAGCTTCGAGTGTATTAAAGATAGCAACTGACCCTGTTTATTAAGGAAAGAAACTTATGAAATATTCAGTGTCATTGAAGAAGACATAAAATATATATTTTAGAAGAAGTCTTATCCAAAATTAAAAGCAATGTTTTCTTGCTTTTAATGTAGTAGTAAACCTATAACTTAAGTTATTGATATCAGAGACCTTACTGTTATTTTTAAAATGGGTTTCCTGATAATCAAAAGTAACACGGGTCATCCCTGGTAGCCTAGGGATTAAGTCTCAGCACTATCACCACCACATACTGAGTTATATCCCTGGCCAGGGTGCTAACCACATATGGTGCAGCAGACCTCTCCTGTCTCACCTGCTGCTCCCCTCAGCAGTGTATTTCAGTAGATTCGCCTGCTCTGCTCCCCACTCTGTCTCTAGTGAATCCTTTCACCCCTCTGCACCTCTGGCCTATACCCCAATTCTTCTACCCATAAATAAGTGAATAAATCTTTAAAAAAAATAATATGAAGGGGCCTCCCCAGTGGCGCAGCCGGTTGAGCGCAGCTCTGTGAAGCTGTCTGCAGCCTCTGCAGTGCAGGTTCAATTCCTGGCCGGCCAGGGAGATGCCCACATGGCACGGCAGACTTCTCCTGTCTCGCCCACTGCTCCCCTCAGCAGTGTCTTCTGCCTGTTTTGCTCCCTGCTCTGTCTCTGGTGAATTTTCTCACCCTCCCACACCTCTGGCCTGTACCCCAGTTCTTGTATAAATAAATAAATCTTTAAAAATATATATAGAAATGTGTAAAATAGAAAATTAAAGTCTCGTAATCTCACCCCCAGAAACAATCAGTGTTGATAATTATGTGTATTCTCCACAACATTTTTTTCTCACAAGAATAGGATTATACTATCTTTATAGTTTGTCAGCTTGTCTTTTTAAAAACTGTCTAGGGTGTACAGACATGTTTTCATGTCAGTATCAATCGTATATATATTGTAGTCTTGTTATCAGTCAGACATGGAAGTTAGGTACTGGGGATACAATAATTAAGAAGACAGTCATAGTCTCTGCCCTCATAGAATTTCAAGTTAAATTGGAAGAAAAAGATACTATACATGTAATTACACAGATAAACCTAATTATCTTTGTAGTATGGGGTGCTGTGAAAATATGTAATAGAAAAACCTCGTCTAAAGAGTAGAGGAGGGGGGCCTCCCCTGTGGCACAGCGGTTGAGCGCTGGGTTGCGAAGCTGCCCGCAACCTCTGCGGCGCCGGTTCGATCCCCGGCTGCTCCCCGTCCACCAGAGGGGGGACCCACATGGCGTGCAGACCTCTCCTGCCGCCCGCTGCTCCCCTCAGCAGTGTACTTCGGTCCTTCTGCCTGCTCTGCTCCCCGCTCTGGCTCTGGTGAATTCTCTCACCCTCCGCGCTTCTGACTGTACCCAGTGCTTGTATGTATGTAAGTATCAATCAGTCAATAAATAAATAAATAAATCTTTTAAAAAAAAATAAAGAGTAGAGGAGGGTCTTTGAGAGAGAACTGTTTCATCTGAGTCCTAAAAGAAGAGTAGAGATTAGCGACAGGCAACAAACACTTGTTCAAAGACCCGGATGTGACTAAGAACTTAGAATATTTATAGTACTGAGGTTTGCCTCATTTATTTTACTATTTTCCACTGTATGGATATACTATCAATTTTCCATTCCTCTGTTGATGAAATTTCAGTTTATTTTTTATTTTATTTTTTTAAGGATTTATTTATTTATGCATACAAGAGCTGGGGTATAGGCCAGAGTTGCAGGGGGTGAGAGGATTCACCAGAGACAGAGTGGGGAACAGAACAGGCAGACTGACTGAAATACACTGCTAAGGGGAGCAGTGGGCCTCTCAGGAGAGGTCTGCCTCGCCATGTGTGTTGCTCCCTGGCCTGCTGGGGATCGGACTCGTGCTGCAGAGGCTGCGGATTGCTTCATAGTGCGTGCTTAACCCTTTGCACCACCAGGGAGGCCCCAGTTTATTTTTATTTTAAACAATGCTTAGCATATGTATAGCTTAACAACTTTTTCAAATGCTGTCCTTAATATCACAAATTCCCATAAATAAAAATATATCAATTTGTAAATTTTTTTGGTTTAAAATAACATGTACTGTGCTTTAGTTTTATATAATCTTAATATATGAAATTTGAGGCTTAGATCATTTGAAAAGCAACAAATAAATCCTAGTTATGGAGGCTTGAGATGAATACTTGCATTATATTGTGTTTAAGAATACCTACTAGGCTTTTCTCTTCCGGCTCAAGGCGCCTGGGGAGCCGCGGGCCTCGGTGCAGACATGGCCAAGTCCAAGAACCACACCACACACAACCAATCCCGAAAATGGCACAGAAATGGCATCAAGAAACCCCGATCCCAAAGATACGAATCTCTTAAGGGGGTAGATCCCAAGTTCCTAAGGAACATGCACTTTGCCAAGAAGCATAACAAGAAGGGCCTGAAGAAGATGCAGGCCAACAATGCCAAGGCCATGAGTGCACGTGCTGAGGCTATCAAGGCCCTTGTAAAGACCAAGACGGTCAGGGCTAACATCCCAAAGGGCAGCAGCCGCAAGCTCAGCTGACTTGCCTACATCGCTCACCCCAAGCTTGGGAAACATGCACGTGCCCGCATCGCCAAGGGTCTCAGGCTTTCGCGGCCAAAGGGCAAGGCTCAAACCCAGGCCAAGGATGCGGCTGCAGCACAGGTCCCCAAAGGAACACAGGCTGCCAAAGGTACCCAGGCCGCCAAAGGTGTCCAGGCCCCCGCAAAGCCTTAAGAATAGAGAACACTGTCTGCCCGTGTGAGGACAGAAGGACTGGTGTCACCCCTAGGCTGCTGTCTACAGGGCACTGGTGTCTTCCTGTGCTATTTGTACAAATAAATCTGAAGCAGAAAAAAAAAAAATACCTACTAGGAAAGCTCAACATAATTGTATTATTTGCAAATACTCCAATACCATCCACAATTAACAAATTTGTGAATTATGGGACTTTTACAGCTAGTTGAATTAATAAGAAATGTTTTGGGTGGGTTTATTTATTTTTTTTTGTATTTTTGGTAAGGACGCAACTAAAGAAGTTCCTCGGAAAATCAGTAAAGAGAGCAAAGCACCTTGCTGAGGAATATGGTGAACGTGCTGTAAATAAAGTTAAAAGTGTTAGAGACGAAGGTAAGTGAAACAGAACATTTCAACTTAATATTTAATAGATTTGCTATCTTCTAAAATTAACCTTTACCAACTTTGTAAGAACCATTCTATTTTACTGAAAGTAATAAAACTTTATAGCAAATGTCTTATTATTTCAATAAATCATAAATTACTCTTGCTATCACTTAATTTTATGGGTGTGAAGAAAAATGAATTTATGTATCTTGAGCATAAATTTGTACATATTTTGTTACTGTGATAACCTAGAATAGTTGAGTGTTCAATGATCAGTTGCAGATTAGTTTCATGACTATTAAGTGCTTATCAATATTTTCAAAATTGGGTAGATTTTCTAAATTTGCACACTTTTTTTGGCTGTTTTTCCACACCTGTTTTTTTTTTGTTTATTTTTTACAATAAATTTATTCATTTTCTTATATCCTTGTTCACTTTTGTACAGTAATTGGTTTCTCCCCTCAGCTGTAGTCCCCATAGTCCTCCCACCACCATATCACCTGTAAACCACCACCATGTTCCCTTGTAATTCACACACATCTTATCCTCATCTGCCTTTGTAATTATATAGTACTTATTCTGTGGCAGACATTGTTCAAGCATTTTCACCTGTATTTTCTTTTATATAATTTATTTATTTATATATATATATATATATATTTTTACATCATTCTTCCTTTTTGTACAATGTTTGCTTTCTCCTCTCAGGTGTAGTCCCCCTAGAATTCCCATCACCAATTCACCCGTGCACCATCGCCATAGTCCCTTGTGCTCTTCCCTCCCCTGTTCTGATCTCTCTCCCTCTCCCTCCCATGCAAAATGTCTCTGATTTATAGTTGCCTGCCAACTTTTTTTGTTATTATTTTTCCCCTGATCCCTTCTTTGGTTCCCCTATATTCCTCCTATAAGTGAAACCATCCTATATTTTTCTTTTTCCTTCTGACTTATTTCACTGAGCATAATCCCTTATTTCTCCATCCATGTTGCTGCGAGTGGCATGAGTTTGTCTTTTGATTGCTGAATAGTATTCGATTGTGTGTATATATACCACATATTCTTGATCCACTCATTATTTTTGGGCATTTGGGTTGTTTCCATATCTTACTACTATAAATAGTGCTGCAATAAACATAGGGGTGCAGGTATCCTTTTGAATTAATGTTTTTGTGTCCTTTGGGTAGATTCCTAGGAGTGGAATTGCTGGGTTATATGATAGCTCCATTTTTGTAGTTTGAGGAACCTTCACACAGCTTTCCATAGTGGTTGGACCAGTTTGCATTCCCACATTTTCACCTGTATTAACTCATTTAATCCTCATAAAACCCCTATGTGGTATGTACCATTATTATTCCCGTTTTATAAAATAGAAAGTTGGGGCACAGAAAAGTCAAGTACCTTCCCTACAGTCACATAAATAATAAATGACAGAGATGGAATTTAACCCATGTTCTTAATCGATGTGCTATTTAATAATAGATTTGCTTTCCTATTTAATAAATTTTCTTGATAAGCAGTAGATATGAAAATATAATAGTAGATATATCTACATTAGCTAGTGATGATTTCTGTCACTTTTTTATTCAGTGTTTCATACTGATCAAGATGATCCTTCATCAAGTGATGATGAAGGAATGCCATACACAAGACCAGTTAAATTCAAAGCAGCACATGGTTTCAAAGGACCTTATGATTTTGATCAGATCAAAGTGGTGCAAGATCTTAGTGGTGAACATATGGTAAGCAACTTTTTTAATTTTTAGGATTGATACTGTTTTCATTGAGAATGCTTTGGCTTCTATAAAGCTGGTCTCTTCTTACAGATGTAATTTTTTCCCCTTATATAGTGTTTGTTTTTGTACGGTATTTGATTTCTCCCCTCAGGTGTAGTCCCCATAATTCTTCCACTACCACTGCACTTGTGAACCATCACCATAGTCCCTTGTGCTCTTCCCTCCCCTCTTTTGATCTCTCCCCACTCCCATGCCATATGCCTCAGATCTGTGGTCTGCCTGCAAGTTTTGTCTTTTTCCTGACCCTTTGTTGGATTTCCCTATATTCCACCTATAAGTGAAACCATGTGATATTTTTGTTTTTCCTTCTTATTTGTTTTGCTTAGCATAGTCCTTTCCATCGCCATCCATTTTGCTGCAAATGTCATGAGTTTATCTTTTTGATTACTGAGTAGTATTCAATTGTGTGTATATACCACATCTTCTTGATCCATTCATATGTTTTGGGCATTGTTTCCATATCTCAGCTATTGTAAATAGTGCTGCAATAAACATAGGAGTGCAGGTTTCCTTTTGAATTAGTGTTTTTGTGTCCTTTGGGTAGATTCCTAGGAGTGGAATCATTGGGTCATATGGTTGGTCCATTTTCAGTGCTTTGAGGGTCCTCCACGTAGCTTTCTGTGTGGCTGGACCAGTTTGCATTTCCACCACCTCTGTAAGAAGGTTCCTTTTTCTGCACATCCTTGGCAGCATTTGTTGTTGGCCAGTTTTTTTTAAATGTGGGCCAGTCTCACTGGTGTGAAGCGGTATCTCAGTGTGGTTTTGATTTGCATTTTCCTAATTATAAGTGATGTTGAACATTTTTTCATATGCCTGCTGGCCATATGCATTTCTTTTTGGCTTTTCTGCCTATTTTTTAACTTGGTGGTTTGCTTTGTTTTTGTTGAGTTGTGTAAACTCTTTGTAGATCTGTGATATCAGTCCCTTATCAGTTATATGGTATGCAAATATTTTCTCCCATTCAGTAGGTATCTTGTCATTTTGGTTTATGTCTCTTTTGCTGTACAGTAGCTTTTAGTTTCATGTACCCCAGCTGTTTACCTTTTCCTTCATTTTCTTTGCTTTTGAGAATGATTCCTAAAAGAGGTTTCTGAGGTTTATGTCATGGAGTGTTTTGCCTGTGTTTTCGTCTATATATTTTATGGTTTCAGGTTTTACATTCAGGTCTTTCATCCCTTTTCAGTTGGTTTTTGTGTATGGTGTGAGATAGTAGTCTAGCTTCATTCTTCTTTTGTATGCGGCAGTCCAGTTTTCCCATCACAATTTATTGAAGAGACTGTGCTTGTTCCAGTGCACATTCTTTGCTACTTTATCATAGATTAGTTGACTAGGTATGTGTGACTTTATTTCTGAGTTTTCAATTTGATTCCATTGATCTGCATGTCTGTTTATGTTCCAGTACCATGCTGTTTTTATTACTACATTATTATAATATGGATGTAATTTTGATAGCCTGACTTGGGTGAATTAATATTAATATGATTTAATGAACATGTAATGTACCAAACTTTAAAGCAGTTAAGTTATATGGTAAACTGTGAAGATATTTAAAATATTCCCCCGTATATTTTAAATAATTTACAGAAATATTTCAAGATCTCAATATATTTTGTAAAGTGACAACTAAACCAAGGTTTTAGTTTTTAGAGGTACAAAGTCTCTCAGTGTTAAAATGTCCCAGAGTAGATATAAAGTGAACAAATTATATTGTAGTTACTCCCTAAAAAAACATGGGGAAGATAATAATAAACTCAGAACTGAATAAATGATGCTGTGGCTCCTTGATCAGGGACTCTACTTAGATTTTAAGCTAAAAGTTAGCTTTATTAGAAGGAAGCAACCATAAACATCAGATGGCAGGCCAGATTGGAATTTAAATTTCGGTGCTTTTAATCTACCCATAAAATGTTTGGGTTGATTATAGTAACTTCCGTAAAGAAGCTGGTGAATTTCCTTGTGCTGTCTGGATTCTATTTCATGACTACCTACTTGAAGTAAAACATTATAATAGGCCTCAAATTATAATTGTCTTAATACACTTTAAATCTTGTGGAAGTAAATGTGATTCCAGCAAGTGAATTGTTGCCTCTAACTTGGATAATCTTTTGATCTGCATACATGTGTGTTATAAAAGTGTTTAGAATAATATTCTTTAAGACCCACACCTCAGCCCTGCTGCATACGCATACATCCCCACTGTTTTCAGTATCTTGCTAGGAATTCTGTCCATAAACTATGAAACCTTATTTCTTAGCAGAAAATCTGTATGAGACCACAGGTCTCCAACACCACTTCTGAATGCTCACTGCTGTGAGAGTCACTGGTCAGAAGTTGTCAGTGCTGTGCTGAGAGCTCTGCCCCTTTCCCACTTGTGTTCAGCTAGGAAACTGGGATCTCAGGCTAGCATTTGTGCCTTTATAATGCAGATTTCTAGCCATCTCAGGACTCTGAGTTCCATTAATGCGGGTATAAGGCTTAGGGTCTTAAGTTACTAGATCCTCATCTTGTCTTTTTTCCTAAAAGTTCCTCATTGTGGTATTTTAACACCATTGGGCTGTTGGTCCTAAGCGCTGTTAGTAATGTGTCTCATCTTAGAAAAACATATTCTTTTTACTTTGACTTAAAAAGTAGCATCTCAACTTTTAAAATAATGATTTTGAACCTTCCTTTGTTTTCATAGGGAGCTGTTTGGACCATGAAATTTTCTCATTGTGGCAGATTACTTGCCTCAGCTGGACAAGACAATGTAGTAAGAATATGGGCTTTAAAGAATGCTTTTGACTATTTCAACAATATGCGAATGAAATACAATACTGAAGGTATTTTTCATTTATTTTGTGGGCCATAAAAATCTAGAAACATGTGGAGCTTTTACATTTTAGATATATGTTGATGCCCTCTTATCTGGCAATCATTTGCAGCATCCAATATCCAACACTTTCCATAATAGCTGTAGACCTAAAAGTAAGAAGTCAACAGCAAAAGCCTCTAAACCCAGTGATAGAATCTACCACAAGGTTTTTGACTTTATCTCTTCTAAGGTGTTGTGAATAGTTAATTTTATCAACTATTGAGAGTAAAGTTACTTGGTTTCCTCTGACAACCTCTGGTTCCCTTCATTTAAAATGAACTATAGTTAATCTAGAAAAAGAATGGTAATAATATATACATCTAAAAAGTTAAGAAAGATTAAGGAAACAGCCATGTAAAGTAAATGTGAATTGTCAGTACATCAAAGGGTTAAATGGAAAAGAAACCCCAGAATATGATGTATGTACACAATAATTACAGCTATGTAAAATATTTCTGTATCATGGTAAGTTATCAGGAAAGTGTGTAGAATTGATGTATTAGGAGCTGGAAGTTTGAGATTCTTTTCTTGTATTTATTTAACTGCCATCCATTTTCTCCACAAACCCTTTCCTGCCCCTCGTCTCCCTGCCCCCAAACAACTGAGGCTGAAACAAGTTAAGGGATGGGAGAAAGGAGGATAAAGGTGGCCATGGGTGGGAGGATAAGAGTATACAGTGAAGCATCAATTTGAGAAACATAAATTTAAGGAGATCCACTATATACTTAGTAGCCCTTGTGAATATTGTTTGCATTGTGTTATATAATACATAATTGGAAATGATAATGAGTTGACAAAATGTTTAAGTGTTTACTGTATGGTGAGTTTTTCTAGTTCTAGCAGTTTGCCATATATTGTATTGCCGTGCCTGCAGCAGATAGACTATTGTCACTGACCCACTAACCCCAGCCCAGACACTTTTGGCCCCTTTATTGTTCATGTTGTTCCTGCTTGTTATGATCGACAAGAATGTTTGCACTATGGATACATACAGAGGATTTAACAGTATTTTATTAAGTTAGGGACATGATTAAGTTATTTTATAAAGATTTTATTAAAAAGCAAATATTTTAATGCTTAAAAAGTTATGCTTCCTTGTTTTAAAAAAAGATTTTCTCAGAATATTGTATTCTCTGATTATTAGGTATTACTGTGTTATTATTTCTGATTGATGTTTTTTGGTGTGTGTGTGTGTTTATGTGTACATGCATACCTTTTTACAATTTCTCTTGTTTTTAGGACGTGTTTCTCCTTCACCTTCCCAGGAAAGTCTAAATTCATCAAAATCTGATACAGATACAGGGGTATGTTCATTATTTTGTGCTTACTATTGTGAAATGCTATGATTTGACTTGCTTACCATAAAATACCTTACTGTTTATCAGAAATTATAGTTGCATGCAAGTACTTAATTAAAACTAATGTATTTAGAAATTAATTTCTCTTACTAGAATTGGTAAATGAAAAATTGTGACATTTAAAGGTTGTCAGCAGTGAATAATACTACTCAAGCTCCAGACTACTAATGTGAACTTAATTAAAACAAAATCCCCTCCCCTCAATCCATGTTAGATGATTTTTTAATAATAATGGAAATCAAAATGAGTTAATTATGGAAAGAAAAAAAGATACTGAAATATTTTAATTTTTCCATCATCTTGGTTTAATAAGTGCGTTTTCATGATTTCAGGTTGCTTAAAATATCTTCATTTTTACTTTGTCTTAGAACTAGAAAGTTTAATGTAACCAAGTTTAAACCTAAAAAGTAGAAGAAAAAATATTACTCCAGTTGTCCCTAGTGCTTCTTGTATATTGATATAAGCAAGAATAGTATAAAGAGAACCTAAAATATCCACCTGCTCAACAGTACTTTTCCTGAGATTTCATTGGCTCTATAGAATTGACACTAATTTTTCCCTACTCTTTACATATTCCTCTTAGCTTTTCCATGGTTCCTTTCTTCCTTGCTTTCTTCCTATATCCCTACTGTCACTCCTTCCACCCCCTTAAATGTTGCTGTTTCCATCCTTATTCTCACGACCCTCCAGGCCTGAATTTGCTTTAGATCCTTAATGCTTATTTCTTTTAATTGTTTTATATATATATATTTAAAGATTTTATTTATTTATGCAAGCACTGGAGTACAGGCCAGAGGTGCAGGAGGGTGAGAGAATTCACCAGAAACAGAGCAGGGAACAGAACAGGCAGAAGGACCAAAGTACACTGCTGAGGGGAGCAGCGGACGAGGCAGGAGAGGTCTGCCCCGCCATGTGGGAATCTCCCTGGCCGGCTGGGAATCAAACCGGTGCTGCAGAGGCTGTGGACAGCTTCACAGTGCTGCGTTCAACCCACTGCACCACCGGGGAGGACCATTATATATTAAGACAAGAGTGAGGTGCTACTATGCATTCTGCCCTTTTCACAGAGCAGAATGATTCTTGAATCATTGAATGATTCCTTCACCTACATGTTCTTTAATCACATCAATTAATAGATCTAAAACTGATCTCCTTCAGCAAATAAATGCCTGTTACATGTGACAGATACTGTTAGATTCTAGAAAAGCAAATGAGACATACTCTCTGGTTTTAGGAACCCTGCTCACTACTAGTGAAACAGAAAAATCCATAACTACAATACTGGATGGTAATAGTTTGCAGAAGGTACTATACAAGTAGAGAAATTAGCCTAATAAATCAGAGTGTCAGAAAAAATGTCCTGGAGACTTTGATGTTTGAGCTAGGAGTTGACTATATGAGATAAGGCAGGAAGGGTTGTATCAGAATGAACAACAAGTACAAAGGTGTGGAAGGTGAAACAGCATGTGGCTGGAGCAAAGGGTGTTTGTGTCAGGTGTAGTAGGAGAGGCAGGCAGGATTGAGATTTTTTTAAAAAAAGATTTATTTATTTATTTATTTATTTATACAAGCACTGGGTACAGTCAGAAGCACGGGAGGGTGAGGGAATTCACCAGAGCCAGAGCAGGGAGCAGAACAGGCAGACTGACGAAGTACACTGCTGAGGGGAGCAGTGGGCAGCAGGAGAGATCTGTGTGCCATGTGGGACCCTTGCCGAATGGCCGGGGATCGAACCGGCGCTGCAGAGGCTGCAGGCAGCTTCGCAACCCAGCGCTCAACTGTTGCGCCACCGGGGAGGCCCAGGATTGAGATTTTTAAATAGCCTTTTGTGTTAAACTGAGACATTTGACCTTTATCCTGCAAATTACTAGGAAAGGGGAGGGACTCTGAAGTATTTCTCATAAGGAACATTAAAAAAAAAGTTCAGATTTTTGTTTTAGAAAGCACTATAGTTCCGCTCACACTATAAAGGATAGGTTGTAGAGGGTTTAAGGCAAGAAACAGAGACTACTTATGGGGCTGTTACCCAGGGGGAAAAGTGCTACTTTGATTATGCTAGAATGTGATTGCACTGGGGTTAGAAACCTTAACAGTCAGCTCAATTCAAAAGATGTGAAGGACATGGACTCTAGGACTTGGTGACTAACTAGCCCAGGTGTTATGGTAATGGTCATTCATGGAAATATTTTAATTATCTACACACAAACCTGCTTCTCCACCTTTTTTTTTTAATGGCATTAATACCCATGAGTTGCCTTTTTACTCAGGCAAAAACACTTGTCCTTCTTTCATACATATAACATTAGTTATAAATTCCTATCTACTCTGTGCCCACCCACAAATGCCCTGGAATCTGCCCCCTCATCCCTTATTGTCACTTATATTGCCTAGGCCCATTTCTTCTATAAAGCCTTTACTGATTAATATAGCAGTAAAAATTTTAATCCCATTCCTTTAAGACAAAGGATTTGTTTTTATTAGCTTAATTTACTATAAAGTTTCCAGTTATTAATTACTATTAAAAACAGGGACTTTTTATACCATCTTATTATGCTTATTTCAACAATCATGCTTATAGTTTCTTAAATATGAGACAGAGACATTAGCTTTATTTAAAGAGCAGGTTTATTAGGACACGGGACTAAAGGGTAAAAGACACTTGCATAGATACAAGCAGGCAGGAAGAGCTGCCCCAGAAGGGACAGGTTTGCTAAAGAGGCCTGTATGGTTGCAGGCTGGTGGCCTTGACAGATCACGAGCGGGCAGGAAAGCTGCTGCCCTGCGGAGGGAGAGAGTTGGTGAAAAGAAGCACCTGCATAGTCACAGGTGGGCAGTGGGAGTGCTGCCCTGAGCCTATGCAGAGACTGCACTGATATAGTCTTCTGCTGTTTGGGAGGGGCTCAGTTGGTTGCTGATTTTGGGTAACTATGTAAAATTTGAAAGGGACCAGAGATTCTATAATGGGGTCTGTTGGGCTCAATCTCCATATCTTTACCCTTGGGCCTGTGCTCTAGACAGCAGTCTGGTACCTGCTTGGATGTTATGCTTTGTAATCTAGGCATCCATGCCTAAGGATTATAGTCTGTGCCTGGGGATACTAGTTTCCATAATTGTGTTGTCTGCGCCTAAGGAGCTTGGTTTCCATAGCTAGAAAATGGTTTATTATGTTAGGAAAAATGGTTTATTATGTTTGCATATGGAGGCCTTTACTGAAGAATAGTAAAGACACTTCTCTCCCCACCCCTCCCAAAAAAAAAGAAAACCATGGTTAGACCCAGGGGGTTTTATGTCATTTTAACAAAGGGCAATATGTTTGTGGAAAAGGGTTTTAGGCATTTAAGGGCAGGAAATGGTACAGAGGTAAATGTAATGGGAAAAACTAACGGAAAATAATGGATAGTTAGTAAAATTGTGTTAATGCAGACCATTTTGGTGCTACCTCCAGAGATAAGATTCACTGGCCCCTTCCTTGCAAGGGACAGGGGATGGGGGATGTGGGGCATGGGAGAGGCATTTTCCCAAAGGTAATTTTATCCTGAGCTTTCAGGTAGAAAGGGGAAGAGCAGAGACTTTTTCTTGTGTGTTTCTTCTCAGTGGCCTTCAACTCAAAATAATCCTTTTACAAAGGGGCATAATTTGCAGTGACATATTCTGATCCCTTGGTCAAGGTCAACTTGGATGAAGGGAATTAACTGTAAGAAAATGAAAATTGTACATATGCAGCATTTTATTAAAAGTATGTATCGGTTTAGATTTGGTTTAGTCAACAAACTATTAATTGTCTGCTGTGTGTTGAGCACTGAAAACATAAAGATACAGTGGGTAATCCATAGCTAGGAGCTATGCACAGAGAGTGACAGAAAGCTACTCCTTTGACAGTGTACTTGAGATCAGAGGTCAGTTCATAATATCATATCCATATCATCCCCAGTTAAAAAACTGCGATTACTTTTTACTCTCTTCTGTCCCTTGAGTGTCTGTTCATTCACCAAATCCTGTCCGCTTGATTTCAGAAATATCTTTGGAATCTGGCCATTCCTGTAATTTCTATTGCTGTAATCTAGGCCTTTATCTCTTACCTGGCCTTTTATAGCTGTTCTTCCAGATGCCAGTCTTTTATTCACACTGCCAGCACAATTACTTTCCTATAAAACAAATTTAATCCTGTTACTCCCCTGCTTAAGCACTCCTTTTGGCTCTCTTTCGTTCCTGTAGAATGAAGTCCAAATTCCTTTGCTTGACTCATAGTCTCTCATAGATCAACCTGACTTCAGTTCTCATTTCTCACTCTTCCCTCTCAAAAACCTTGTTTTGAGCCACTCAGTTGTTCATTGTTGTCCCAACAAAAATGTCAAACCCTTTTTTGATTCCATGTTTTTACATATACTACTACTCTTCACCTGACAAATCATTTAAGATTCAAGCCTCTTCACTGAAGCAGTCCCTGTTTCACCTAATGCATAATTACTTATCTCCTTCCTCTCTGTTTCCATGGCACTTTGCCCGTATTTCTGTTAATAGCACTTACTATATATATACCTCATCAGTTTCTTCAAGAACAGCTAACATTTTATGAACTCTTACTGTGTGCCTTATACTTTGCTAAGTGCATTTTTTTTTTTTTTACTTATTTAACCTCAACCAATAATACCAACAGTGCTGGTATTATTGAGGTACTAATGAAAATCATATTTTATAGATGATGAAAAGAAGGTTTGAGATTTTAAGTAACTCATCAATTTCAGAGTGGGTAGATATAGTAACAGAATTAGAACCCAGGTCTGACCTTTCTCTATAGTTTATGCTCTTAACCATTATGTTTTGATAGCTAACATCTTAAAATTAGGCACTATGTCTTCTTTTAGTCCACCAATATTTACTGAGTGTCTACTGTGTGTTAATTAGTGTTCTAGAAACTGAGGGTATAGTAATGAAAAAGAAACAGAAATATTTGTTGTAAAGTTTAAATTCTAGTGGAGGGGACAGAGAAATGAAATAAGTAACTTTGTTATATTAGAAGGTAATAAGTTTCAAGGAGAAAAATAAAGCAGATAAAATGGGATGGTGGGAGGTAAATAAAGTGGCAAGCAAAGCTTCACCAAGAGGGTATTTTGAACAAAACTTGATTGAGGAGAGGTTATGATGATACGCTTATGTGGAAAAGATCTGTCCAGGGAGAGGAAATGGCTGTTAGTCTGGAATGTGGTGTGTTCAAGAAACCATTGAGGCCATAAAAATCATGCCATGTGCTGAAGCCTAAACCAGTCAGGACTGGGAGAGGGAATGAGTTCATCCTCATTAGCTTAGACCAATCATGATAACCCCCTGATGCTGGCTCCCACCTCTCCAGGAATAGATACTCAGAAAGTTCAAAGTGGGGGCTCTGTTGGAGAAGGAGAGATTGTGATAGAGAAGTGTCTTCAGGGGTGATCCTGGTTTGTTAGGGCAAAGGGTTGAAGAGCTGCTTTATAGTAGATTCAGCAAAGAGAGGAGTTTGCTTTTGGTGACTCAAGATTTCAATCAAGCATCATACATAATGATGAGAGAACAGATGGGGTAGGGAGAGGATGAAGCTTTTGTTTTGCTAGTTTTAACATTTATCTTTATATAGGTATGCAGCGGAGCTGATGAAGACCCTGATGATAAAAATGCACCATTTCGACAACGGCCATTTTGCAAATATAAAGGACATACTGCTGACCTCCTTGATCTTTCATGGTCTAAAGTAAGAAATTCTTTTTTTAAAAAGATTTATTTATTTATACATACAAAAACCGGGGTACAGGGCAGAGGTGGAGGGGGTGAGAGGATTCACCAGAGACGGAGTAGTGAACAGAACGGGTGGATTGGCTGAAATACACTGCTGAGGGGAGCAGCGGGGCGAGTCACAAGAGGTCTGCTGTACCATGTGGGTCACCTCCCTGGCCAGTGATTGAACTAGTGGTAGCTATGGTAGATGCTTAATCCCTTGCATCACCAGGGAGGCCCATATATTTGAATATTCACATACACTTTGTGGGTGTTATCAACAAATTAATCAAAGTTAAAAAAATGTCAGGTTATGCCAATAAGAAAATGTTTATATTAATTAACCGCTTCTATCTGGACCTATCTATATACTTGTACTTCAGTTTATGACTTCAAATACAAAGGTAAAATCTGATTGCTTTGGGGTGAACCTGCTATATTCATGAAATTGTTGATTTAAGGTTTAACAATTCTAGGAATCAATGGTATGTCTTCATTTTGTGATTTTTTTTTTCTCCCTGGGGGTAAGATTGTTTTCAGAAGTAGAGAGGCTGTTTTGCCACTGAACAAGCATCCTAGCAGTTTTGTGAAAGCAGTTTTGAGAATTTTTGCATAATGACTTACACTTCCTTTGTAGTAAAATTTGTCAGTAATCGGAATCTAAAATTTATTAAAAATTCATGAGGGAAGGAGTAGTATTTAAAAACCTTATATTGAGAAAAGTCAGTTGAGTTAACAATCAGGAAAATTAGTGCTGCCATATTTTAACAATGCCAGGAGGACCTTACCACAAAGATATCACTTGTATATATTGGTAAGTCAGGCTTTCTCTGAGCTCCAGCTTTGAATCACTACACTTAAGAATTATGGATTGCTACTCCTGTCATGCTTGTTTAGATGTTCTAGGTGCTCTTCATAACCCATTTGTTATAATGTCATTGTTTAACCGCCTGAAACAAGCTGCTTAGGGCTTACCTGGAAGTCTAGTTTTAAACTGGGCCCTTATTGTATCTTTGTACTTCTCCCACACCCACCCAGTTCGAAATTTGAGTTATCAGTACATCAAAAACTAGTGTCCTTAATCTGATGAATAGGAACTTTTCACTTGTTTTACTTTTTTAAAGCAAGGCAATTTTTTTTTTTTTATGACATGTAGCAGTAGGAAGAATTTAGATTTGCCCTGACCACTGTGGTTCTCAAGAGTAATACAATGAAGAGAATATATGTACATAAGGAGGATTATTTTAAGGAATTGGCTGACATAATTGTGGGGGCAGGCAAGTTTGAAATCTGGCAGCCTGGCAAGCTGGAAGCTCAGAGAAGTCACACTGGAGCCTTAAGGCAGAATTCTGGTCTTGGAAACCTCAGTTTTATTCTTTTTTTTTTTAAAACATGCTTATTGAAGTAATGTTGATTTACAACTCTGTATATGTTTTTGGGGTGTAGGTTCACACCTCTCCAAATGTATGTTATCATAGTATACCAACCACCAAAGCACCAGTAACCTTCCACCATGTCCATTGGATCCCCTCCGCCTTCTGCTTCCAAGCCCCCAGCGTCTCCTCTAGTAGCTTCAATTCTGCAGTGAGATTTCGAGGGTTTGATTTGATTTGATTTAGCCTGTTTCATTACTTTTTCAGTTTTTATTTTTAAAGTCTGCATATGTCTTTACCAATGTATATTCCTTTCTTTTTCTTTTCCTATATGCAATGTTCTTTATTTGAGGATACCCAGTTAACTTGTCATTCTCTGAGGAGGTGATGTTTTTGGGACCTACTCAGTAATTAGATACCTAGAATATTATCCTCCTGCCATTGCATAGGATAAAAAGACAATGACTGATGGATCCCTGGGGCCACACAGTGATCTCTGCACAGCCAGAAATAGCACACACCGGGGACAGTGGCATGGGGAAAATCTTTATTTCAGAACTATGATATTTATTTCTGTGCTATGGAAAGAAGGCAGAAGGAATGTCTTCTGTCTGGATCACCAGTTGACACTGTTACCAATTGTCACAACCCAGTTTATCCAGTAACTATCCAGAATCCCATGCTAGTCAGCCATGCAATCATATATTCATTCAGCAAATATTTACTGAGTGCCCATACTTTTCCAGTTACCAAGGATATATTGACAAGCAAGACAAACATTAGCCCTGCCTTTAACGATATTAAAACCAGAAGATAGATTAAATGAGGAAAATTGTTATGAAGCTCATAACAGGGAACATTGACTTAGGTGGGGGAGTTGGGACCAGGTACTTTAATTCCTTTCTGCTCCCCCGTTACTTCTTCCCCAAGGAAGGAAGGAATTCCCGACTGAATGGTTGTAAGAAGTGGGGGGGGGGGGGGAAGAAATGCGCATGCTCAACACTTTTGGTTTCTGTCTTTGGAGTAGAGTCCCAAGGGATTATGCACCTTGATCTTCTCTTCACCCCAAAATTAGTTCAGCAGGTGAACTCTGGCCCTGCGAGAAAAACCAGAATTGGTGAAGGTTTGATTTAATTAAGCCTTCAACATCAGAACTAAACTACATTCTCTCATCAGCTTTATGAAACTAAAAACTGATATGGTATTTTGATAATTAAACCTTCTGTACCAAGTCTAATTTCTCAGTAGATTCTAGACTCAGAATAGAAAATAAAATTTATTTATGTCTCCTTATACCCATTATCTTGGTCCCTTTGCCAGATATCTGACAGGCAGATGCAAAAAACATGGCATTTAAGAAACAAATTAATCCATTGGTGAAGAGAGAGTGAGGTTTTTGGCTTAAACTAAAGAGACATTGAATTTGGCAGGGCTTTAGTAAGTTGAATCATGTGAAGGCTTTGCCTTTGATGAGTAAGGTTAGTGACATTTGGGGGATTGTAATAACCAGGAAGTGTTCAGGCCTTTTTGGACTAACTATGATCTGATTGGGAAAAACAAATGATCAGTTTATAGAGGAAAAAGAATATATACATTCTATCTAATCTTCACCTTAAAATAGGCAGAGCTTCAATACGCTGGGTTTCTTTTTTTTATTTTGGTGAGTGGAACAATTTTCTTTCACTGTATTTATTGAATTTCTTAGTGAAGACTATATAGTGTGCCTTTAAACTCTAATCACTGCTAAGTTCAATAAGGGCTACCAATCACTGGTGTGTGTTTTGTGCCAGATATAGGAAAGAACTGCAAGTTCATATACCCCAATTCTGTTGATTATGTAGATCATAGGTCAGGACTAAATGGGGAACATATTACTGCTAATCTTTAGGATTCATGTGTATCTGTAGGCTCTTAGATCATCATCTTCTCCACTAAGTCATCTCAGGTTAGTGCTCTGATTTGTTGGATACATAAGCCTTGATCTTGGCTTTAGATTACAGAGATTCATACCTTGGTACTGACAAAGATGTGTGTTAGTTCTTATTAATTAATACCACCTTGAAATAAACAGGATTTGTCTTCTTGGATTGATGTAGAGAAACAATTACATGATTTTTTTTGGGGGGGGGCAAACTTGTGATCTGAGAAAGAATGTACCTAGATTATTCGGTCCTTAGAAATCAAACTTGCAGAACAAATCAAGGAAGGACAGATTACTATAAAATGTGCATTTTATAATTATATTTAGAGATCTGACTGGCTTTACAAAACAATTCATGAATCAGGCAGCATCCTATGTAGACTTTGGCCCAATGTACATTTCTTGATCTTGTTTGTGATAAGATTATAAGCCCCTCAAGAGTAAAGACTAGATCTCATTTTACTATTGTTTCTTTTTAGTATCTAGCATAATTGATCTTTACAGTAGGTTTTCTATCTGTTGAAGACTTATTTTGTGCCAGGTAACAATAGTGACACTGAGAGGTAAATGATATTTCATTTTGTATATGAAGTGACTGGACATTTGGCCTGTCAAGGCATCACAAAACTACTCAGATTTGAGTTTTATTTCTTTGATTCCCAAGGTCATGTTTATGTCAAGAAAATTAATTTAGCCTCTTTATATTCAAAGATAAAAGATTCTTTATCACTTTTAGGAAATGACAAAGTATCTTAATTGCTTTTCACAATGTATTCTGCTTAAGCACTCCGTACAACAAACAGTGTGGTGGTTGGGGCTTGCACCTAGAGCCAGACTACCTGGTTTGAATCCCAGCTCTGACACTGATGGGCTGTGTAGTCTTAGGCAGATCATTTAACTTCTCTGTGCATCAGTGTTCTCATTTGTAAAAGGAGGTAATAATGTACCTACCTCATAGGGTTGCTGTATGGCACGAGGCCCAATGCTTAGCACATTGGGAGCACTCGATAAATGTCATCATTACTTTGATTTGTTTAGCAACTTTAGGCATACCAAAAGAATATTAGAGTCTCATTTGGATTTCCTCATTCAGTATAAATCATAGTTTTCCCTTAAATGGATTATGTTTAGAAATTAAAGAGCTCCTGTCAGCTAGAAGCAGGAGCTTTTGACAGATAGATGTTTGGTTCCTAGGTGATGGGCCATCAAAATGCCTAAATCAGTTACACTACCCTTTACTCGCTTTGAAAATTCTATTTATTCTGAGAGATTTGACAATTTCTGTTCTCCAATTTTCTTGCCTTGGGTATGTGACAAGTATATAATAACTTTTCATTTCCATGCTGCATTGTTGGGTATGCTCTTTGAAGGCATTTTAAGTGACAGTTAGGGAATCTATGTGAGTTAAAATTCACCAGTGTTGTCAATGTGAAAATAACTCAAGTGACAATGAAATGAATAGATCCTTGTATTCATAGTCAAATTCCCGATATATGCAGGCTGTAATTGTTGGTGCTTGGCAGATTTCTTTTGACATAGATCACAAGACTCATACCAATTTCAGAATTGGTAATATGAAAAAGTCTTATTGTTTTAAGAAATATTGTGTTGTGTTTAACTGTTTGGGGGAAAAATGGGATCTTCCAAGTGAATCGGATAATCTCTCGTTCTTTCTGAGGCCACATATAACAATAATAATAGCAAAACTAATGGGTACATAAAACCACAAGCTCTCTTTTATTATATAAGTGATTTTTTCCTTATGGTGATAAAATAATCATTGTCAATTTCTATATAGAATTATTTTCTGCTTTCTTCTTCGATGGATAAAACAGTCAGATTGTGGCACATTTCCAGAAGAGAATGCCTTTGCTGTTTTCAACATATAGATTTTGTTACTGCCATAGCTTTCCATCCAAGAGTAAGTAATTTTCTATACATTGTTATACTTATAAGGAAGGTGAGGGAACCTGATTTCTCTAGAGTGCAACTGGACTACAGGAAAACAATTAACAGCCATGTAGTTAGGAGCAACTTAATTTAGTGTTTCATTTTGCTTTAAACATGAAAAAGGAAATATTATATTTAGATTGTACATTTCCATTATTGGAAATACAGGAAATGTTATAGTCTAAATATAATAGTAAAAAGTCATCCCAAATCTTAATGTATTAGACATGCAGGGTATAAATAAAGAAACAAAGTATCCCATTAAAGATGAAAGATATTGAAGATGGAGAAAGAAGAGAAGGTAGCAGCTAGAATGTAAGGGAAGTATATAGGCAGGGATAGTTGTGGGAAGGTTAGAAAGGGAAGGGAAAAAGAAGAAAAGTTTGAAAGAAGCAAAGCCCAAAATGCATTATAAGATATACTGAATTCTTAATGTCTAGAAACATTGTTGATTTTTAAAAATATTTATTTTGTATAGAAAAACTGGGGTGTAGACCAGAGGTATACGGGGAGGGGAGGTGAAAAGTTCACCAGAGTGGGGAGCAGAACAGGTGGATCTTCTGAAATACACTGCTAAGGGGAACAGCAGGCAAGACAGGAGAGATCTGCTGCGCCATGTGTGGCTTAGCTCCCTAGCCGGGAATTGAACTCAGTCCAAACTCATGCCCTAGAGGTGATGGCCCTGAGACTTAACCCCTAAGCCATTGGGGAGGCCCAACATTGTCAATCTTACGATTCCTTCTTATTTCCAATACAGAAAATTCTTTTGTAATTTGCCCCTGAAAAGAAAATTATTTCAACCAAAGGAGAAAAATATACTGTTATGGAACTGCAGATCTATTTAATAATAAGATAAAGCCACCAAATACTTAAAGCTAAATTAGCTTTAGGTCTTTGCAACTACAAACAAGCAAAATCACATATTGGTGCTACTAACTAACGAGGTTGAAATGAGTGAAAGAGTTGAACTGACCCTGTGTTGAATTTCCCTCCCCTACATCAGTGTATGATTACATTTCTTATCATCTCCTCACCTCTATATATTTAATTTCCATTGTCCTTTTAGTGTGATATTTCAATTATATTCACATTTCTTCCTCTTTTTCCCCAGACTAAGAGAAAATGACATTTTTCCTTCAGTATAATTTCCTTCCCTGGGCAGGCTTCTAACATAGCCAGTAATAATTCTAGGCCCTTAGAAGACTTGGTTAAGAACTTTTGAAAACTAAAAATGTTTAATCTGTATTGGTACGGATTAATTTAATCTGTAACCTTACCAGTTTGGACCATTAAAGCCTTCTAAGGCTTCTTTATAAATACCAACGCCCCCTCACCCCATCTGTCTTCCAAAGATGCAGCAAAAAATTTACCCTGTAAACACCTGTGAGCAAACTTCTTCCTTCCACTTCAATTTCAACTATAATGTGTCAGGGTGTAGAGAGATATTAGGTGGTGCTTTATTTCTGCATAGTCAATAATTTTCTTATACTTTTACTAGTTTTTATTTTAGGAACTGAAGACCCTATTTCTAAAATTCTGCAGACCTGGAGGATTTTTGAAAGGGACTAGGGAAGGATGGAGTAGTGTTGATGTGTTCTTAGGAAATTTGACTCTGCTAAATAATGTTACCTGGAAAAGAAGGTAGCAGGGTTATAAAAGAAATAGCAAAATGGAGATATATGCACACATAGGCACACACATGCATATGTGTGTGTATAAATAAAATCTGATTTCTAGCCCAAGATGAGCTATTTTTATTTGTTCAGTTCTTCTACTGATAGACATTAAGTAGAGTCTCCCATACCATAACAATAAAAATGCCCATACTTTGTAGCTTGTCCTTGACAGGTTTCAGAGGTAGGTAAGAATAATATTGAGAAGAAAATCTCTCTTTTGGTTTGGCGTCCCTATTATTTTGCCTTTAGTCCTTATGTTATTAAAAATTAGACCAGCTTAGTGGTAGACCTGGTTTGGTTTAAAGCAGTTTCTCAGCCTTAGCACTATTGACATTTTAGGCTGGGTAATTCTTTGTGGCATTGTAGGATGTTAACAATATTCCTGGCATTTATCTGCTATTGATAAATGCCAGTAGTACCCCAACCCCTAGTTGTGACAATCAAGAATGTCTCTAGACATTTCTGGATGTCTTCTGTGGAGTCAAATTGCCTCTGCTGAGATCCCCCGGTAAGATTTTGAATAGTGAAGTTATTTCTTGCTGATATTATATCAGAGTTATAAAATGATGACTGGTTCTATGGGTTAACTGGCCTTATTCTTTTATGCAGGTATTAGATGTATCCCAGAGGAGAAGGGTATGGGCAAAGTTATCATTGTAGGATAGTGTTTCCCAAAGCATGTTACTCAAAGGTGCCAGTCCTGCTAGATCTTTCTACCTGGAGCCCTTTTCACAAACCACCCCCCACCCCCAAAAAAGTGCATGGTCAAATAAGTTGGAAAACATAGCCTGCTTCATTTTCCTTTTGGAAATTCAGAATGCATATTAACTGAGAATGCTGTTTAACTTTCTGTAACCCAGAATTTCTCAAACTTATTTAGTCACAGAACCCATCAACTGCACAATGTAGACTCCAACGCATTACCTACTAACATATATATCTTGGGGAAAGCAGTTTAAGGATATGATTAAGTCATTAGAAACTTCATTTCTCCAAAATGAAAACTGAGGTTTTGAATTGTCATTATTTTTGGTGACTAAAATAATGCTTGCTTGAAGAACATGTTAATACTTTTAAAATGAGATCTATGTATTTTATTTTATTTTTTTAAAGATATAGTCTTTTTTTTTTTTTTTTAATAAAGATTTATTTATTTATTTATTTAGACAAGCTCTGGGTACAGTCAGAAGCGCGGGAGGGTGAGAGAATTCACCAGAGCTAGAGCGGGGAGCAGAGCAGGCAGAAGGACCGAAGTACACTGCTGAGGGGAGCAGCGGGCGGCAGGAGAGGTCTGCATGCCATGCAGGACCCTCCTCTGGTGGCCGGGGAGCAGCCGGGGATCGAACCGGTGCCGCAGAGGCTTCGGGCAGCCTCACAACCCAGCGCTCAACTGCTGTGCCACCGGGGAGGCCCAAGATCTATATTTTAAACATTATTTCTAACAGACTTAATTTTCTAATGAATTTTCCTTGATGTGGTTAAATGAAAGCTTTGTGTTTTGCCACATTTTTAGGATGACAGGTATTTTCTAAGTGGGTCATTGGATGGAAAACTCCGCCTTTGGAACATACCTGACAAAAAGGTGGCTTTGTGGAATGAAGTAGATGGTCAAACAAAGTTGATCACAGCTGCAAATTTCTGTCAGAATGGCAAATATGCAGTGATTGGGACCTATGATGGCAGATGCATATTCTATGATACAGAGGTAAATGATTACTGTGTGTAAGTTGCGTGATTGAATTCTAAGTTGGTGTATCCCATCTGGGCTTTAACTGCCTTCTCTGGAAATTCGGGCCAATAATACTATGTCTGTCTGCAGATTGCATCAGATGATCTTTGAGTTTCCATCTAATTCTGGTATCTGTTTCGTAATTTCTTTTTAGCATTTGAAATACCACACACAAATACACGTCCGATCTACCAGAGGGCGCAACAAGGTTGGAAGAAAAATTACTGGCATTGAGCCTTTACCTGGAGAAAATAAGGTACTAAGAATTCAAAACCATCTCTTTCCACTCCATATACAGATGCCTGAAAGTTTTTTATTACTATCCTGCCTATTTCCTTTCCTATAGAATACTGCTTTTTCAAGTTCTGTATGTGTATAACAACTTGTTTGGATATACTTTATCTTAGCATAAAAGATGGTATTTTTGACTTCTCTTTTAATTTAATTTCAGATACTGGTAACTTCAAATGACTCCAGAATCAGACTATATGATCTCAGAGACCTGTCACTGTCCATGAAATATAAGGGTTATGTCAACAGCAGCAGCCAGATCAAAGCAAGTTTCAGGTAAATTGGCAATGAGAAATTCCCAGAGAGATCAGAGCATTTCTCCCCTACTCCTGTTTTTCCATTGATCTATACCTTGTTTATATGGTGTTTTCAGTTTCCTTGCACTTTTACAACTGGTATCTCATGTTATCATCATGCAATATTTACCTTTTCCCCTATATTATATTATTATAGGTAGAGTTAGAACTGCCCCTATTCTGTAAATGAGGAAACCAAAGCCCAGAAAACTAAGTAATTTGCTGAAATCAGACTGGTAGTTGCAGAGTCACGATTAGAAGACTCTTGGCTCCAGAATTTAGCTTTTGTACTCTGATTTAAGCTTTTAAAGAGATTTTCGTCCCACCCACCCCACCCATGGTCTTGATCCTTTTAGGTATAGAAGCTAATAAAGCATTTTGACACCCTAAAGTACAGTATCATTGTATTTACACCTTTACATGTCATTATTATTTGAACTCAACTTGGGGTCCAGAAACTCTCCTAAAATACCTGCTGCTGCTTCCTTAAAACCCTCTTTCTTTCAGCCCTTTTCTTATCAGTTCTCCTTTCTTCTTGAATAATACCAATAATTGCCCAGTAATTTAATTGATAAAGTACCCCATTTCTTTCATCTTTTAAGTAGGTGGGCCTCCTACTGTGGGTTAAGCAGTTGCACAGTTACCTAGCCCCCAAATGAAACCTACTTGCTTCAAACCTCTGGAGTAAGACTAGGAGTCTATATTTCAACAAGTTCCCACAAGTGTTTGATGAGGTATTTTATAATAAGAAGCTCAGATAGATGGACACCTAAAATTCCTAAAAGTATGATTTTTTTCCTTTCTTTTCCAAATTTAGTCATGATTTTAGTTACCTCGTTAGCGGCTCAGAAGATAAATATGTTTATATATGGAGTACTTACCATGACCTAAGCAAATTTACTTCAGTCAGGAGAGATCGTAATGATTTTTGGGAAGGTATTAAAGGTGAGTAAATGCCTACTTTGTGAATCTTATATGTGAATAGATTTAAAATTGGAAATGTACAAGTAGTAAATTTGTACAGGCATTATTTCAGAGCAACAGTGTGGCAATTCTGCATTTGCTTTGTATTTGGCACTCTTTGTTTGATTTTTTTCTATACCAAGGAAGAACTTACACTTGTCTAAAATTTGAGAAGTAATGATATCCCAGAACTTTTATGTGGTTTGCTTTTTTTTTTTTTTTTTTTGAGGGAAAATACACTATTTTTAAATAGTTCTTAGTTACTTATATGTTAGTATTTAAGATTCAACATGTAAGTTAACACTATTGTATTTTTTGCATAATATACTCTCATCTTGATCTGTATTTTTTCTTTATTAATATAATTTATTTATATATATTTTATATCGTTCATTTTTGAACAATGTTTGCTTTCTCCTCTCAGATGTAGTCCCCGTAGAATTCCCACCACCAGTTCACCGATGCACCATCACCATAGTCCCCTGTGCTCTTCCTGCCCTTATTTTAATCTCTCTCCCTTCCTCTCCCCCACAAAATGTCTCCGGTTTATAGTTGCCTGTTAATTTTGTTTTGTTTTTTATTGTTACTATTATTTTCCCTAATCCCTTATTTGGTTCCCCTATATTCCTCCTATTAAGTGAAATCATCCAATATTTTTCTTTTTTTCTTTGTCTTGATCTTTAGAATCAAATGTACTAGTTATCCTGAAGTAATTTTTTTTCCTCAGCACATAATGCAGTTGTCACATCAGCCATCTTTGCTCCAAACCCAAGTTTGATGTTATCTTTGGATATGCAAGCTGAAAAACCAGAAGGGAATGATAAAGGTGAAGATGCTGAAGTTTTAGACTCCATACCCTCTGGTAGGTACTCAAATTTTATTTGTTCCTACATTTTTTCTAGTTAGCATTTTGCCGCCTTACTGACTCAGTATTAGGTATTATGGGATTTTATGAGTAGGAGGAGTATTTCTTGTTCACAACATAGTGCTTGTTAGATATCCATTTCCAAACATTTTAGTAACATGTTTCTTGTAAGTTTTACCTCTTTTAAATTCACCTGAGTATTAAAAATAAAAAATTTGAAAGTTCATCTTTTTTTAGACAACCATTCTCAGAATTGCAAGCAAGACATAAAAATACGAAATTTCTTCTAGCGGACTGCTTAATTGTTGCACTGCCAGTGCCTAGCACAGTGTTTGCCTGTATATAGTAGATGCTTAGTAAACATTTGCTGAATAAATGAATTAAACCAAGATGAAGCAGTGTTCTATCTGTTTGCACAAATGTACAACTATGGAAATAGGTAATTTACAAACCTGTATTTTCTTGCCATTTACAACATGTCCTTTGAGATGGATGTGTTTTCTCACTCTATAGGCTGCACCCAGGTTTTTAGAGAGCTGTAAACCCTCAATGGATATCAGTGTACAACGGGCAATTTCTAAAAAGTATTTAAATGCTTAAAAGTTTAGATGTATTTTATTTCATTTCTTCTCGAGTAATTCCCCTGTAGTATTATTTGCACTATATGCTACACTGACTATATTATTTTTTCTGTTGATGAAGACAAATTGTGATAGCAAAGATGAACTTCTTTCAATTACAAGATTTAAAAATAAACTGAGTCGGACTTATTAAATCTTTACCAAATGCCTGTTTAGAAATATTTCTTTTTTTTTTCTCAGAATCAAATCCAACTTCTTTATTCTTAAGTCATTTGGGTTTTTTTCCCTCATAGCGACACCTCTTTACACTATATATTTCCCCCCACCATTTCACAGAAAAGTATAGCTTTTAAAACAATTTGAGTAAAAATGAAAATGATTTTTTTAACTTCTCAAAACTGCTTCTCAAAAACTTGTTTGGTTAATTCATTGGGTTCTTTTTAAAGATGCATGACTTTTAATGGATCATATTCAGATTTGTGTTTGCTGTTATTTACCTATCTAGGTATAATATAAGAATAACCCTTTAAACAACTAGGGTTTACGATCATAAAATAGATCTGATTGCTCTCTCTTTATTCCTGATATATTTTCAGTTTAAGTTTCTGTTTCCTTATGTGTAAAATGGGAATACCTGGTTTATAGGTTGTAAGAACTAAAGATAACACGTGTACAGTACCTGTCAAAATGCCTGGCAAGTGCTGGACATTATCATTATACCTCAAAAAGCATTTGTATATACATGATGAATTTCTTCTCTAGCCTTTTTACTAACCTAAAGTCCTTTTGCTGCTACTTCTGTTGCAGAGCACTACTCTGAGATATGCCAAAAGGGTGATAAGGAATGTCCAAAAGTTTAGCAAATCTAAAGTAAAACCTTTTTTCTAACTCATCTTGTGCACGATTTTCCAATTAAAGTTTGGGTTTTTTTTCTTCTTTCTTTAAGTACTCCTTAAATCCACAGTTTTTGCCTGTGCATAAGGTAGTTAACACTGAATTTTCTTTATTAAAATCCTTTTACTGTTGGGCCTCCCCGGTGGCGCAGCAGGTTGAGCACACGCTGTGAAGCTGTCCTCAGCCTTTGCAGCACCGGTTTGATTCCCAGCCGGCCAGAGAGATTCCCACATGGCGTGGCAGACCTCTCCTATCGCACCCACTGCTCCCCTCAGCAGTGTATTTCGGTTCTCTGCCTGTTCTGCTCCCCACTCTGTCTCTGGTGCATCTTCTCACCCTCCCGCGCCTCTGGCCTGTACCCCAGCTCTTGTATAAAAGTAAAGAAATCTTTTTTAAAAAAGAAATAAAATGCTTTTACTGTTAAAATTAAGAGGTAAGCATTTTTGCCATCCAGTATAGTTACATAGCACATCAATATGGACTGTAAAGGGAAAGGTACTGCCAGCATTCACAAAGCCATCTATGCGCTTCATTTCATGGCAGTTTCAGTATGTCTGCTGTACAGTAAACCTCACTGTCAACCTCATTAGAGACCTCCGTTAGCAACACTCAACCCAGCTGATTCCTGAGACTGAATTAACGTGCTGGTCTCTTGCCAGGAAATGAAACATTAGAAAATTTAGAGGCCTAGGCTGCCTGGTAGTAAATCCAGGCCTCCAAGCCCCAAGGGGCTGTAATCACCCCAAGCCAGGAAGAGACCAGCTAAGACAAGGTAAGTGGAAGTGAGCCTCAGGGAGGAGGGGAGAGTTCCAGGGGGGTGATAGATGATATTGGAGTGAACTGGAAAAAAATGAGACTGAAAGGGTGGGGAAGATCTTTTGTCCTAAAGGTAGATGATCATGGGCCTGTGCCAATTGTGGTAGCAGGTTTCATACTGCTTTAAAATCAACTGAGAATTTTTTCTTATGCTTTTAAGGTATTTTGAAGACAGATAACACAGAAGTTCTTCTTTCTGCTGACTTCACTGGAGCAATCAAAGTGTTTATTAACAAAAGGAAAAATGTATCTTAATTTGAAATAGCACTTAAAATAAACATATCAGTTAGTTTCTATATGTATCAGAACTGAAAATAATATTATAGTATTTCAGGCTAACATCCTTTTTTTAATTTTTATCAGAAAGTTGTTCAAATATAATATATTTTTTAAGAGGCAGTGTTAATGATCTAGTAAAGCCTAGACTGATAGACTAGAAAAGAATGTGGCTAGAATAACATTGCCAAACATTAGGCTTTATGTTTTGTTATGTTTGTGTTTTTGTTACATAATTGTGAACATGCACATGTTTCTGCATGAAAATGTATTAATATATTAATCACATGTGTGTGCCTTTTGGTTACATGCACTAAATCTAACAGAGTTAAATTATTTCAGTGGCTCTTTTGGCCTCTATTTGGGGGAGTGGGAGTCTTGTTTCTAGCTTAAAGAATTTCTTTTGCACAAAATTTCATTTTTAAGAAATGTGGTATCTTTTGACTGCATTATTGTTTTGAAAATGTTATATAAGTTTTCAATAGGTCAACAACCATGTATAAATGGTTTTTATAAATTTCTGAATTTGGGGACAGAATTTTTTTTGTGTGGTATAAATCGTGGATTTAATATTCTTTTCTTTGTATGTATATATATATAATTTTTTTTGCCACACTGGAGCACAATGTTTCTATGTAAAGAATTCTTTTCAATCTTTATTCATGAGCACCGGGCTTTGCTCAGTTAAAAAAAAAAATTAAGCCACATTAAGGAGTGAGTCTTCTTTTTTACAATAATGTAAAAATGAACTGTTTACATTTTTTTAAAGCATTGTAGTTTTAAAAATTCAGCTGTTTTGTTTTGTGTTGTTTGTAAATATTGATAAAATGTACCTATGAAATAACATCTGGGGTAATGGACCCCTGGTCATGTTGTTGATGGTTAGCATATGTTTCTGAAAATGAAATATATATTATTAAAAGTTGGTTGCCAACACTTGTTAAACATGTGACTTTATTTTCAAATGACTTTGGTAAACTGAGGAATGTATGAAAAATAAACGCTTATTTTATAATTTTATTTTTAGCAAGCAGAAACCAAATTTTCAACACCTATATCATACGTTAGGTACATACATTTAAGGAAGAAATTTTTAAATTCTAGTTCTAGAATTAATGCTGCTAGGAGTTTATATGCTTATATGATCTTTACTGTATTTGTTTTCGGTGTGTAAATGAGAAGTTAAGGAGCCACAGTTGTATCCAGCATGGTCTTATATTGTTCTGGATTTTCTAGCTGATTGCATATTGTTTGCCTTGGTTTTTATCCCAATGCTGCTTTCTTCCTTTTGCCAGAACTGTGCTCTCTCTCCTCCTCCCACCTCTCCCCATCTCTCTCTGCTTACCCTGACAGATTGAGTGTTATGCTCTTGGCTTTCTAACCAGCTTCTTTAGTCTCAAGATTTGAGTGACAGTGTTTGGTCCAGTATTTCTTTTTTGAACTTGATGTCTTCTGCTCTTTGAGGCCGCCTGGCTTTCACTAACTTCTGCCTGAGGACTTGTAGTCAGATGTGGTGCTGGTTGTTTCAACTGCAGATAATCAGGATGTTGCCACGTGAATATTTCCTGGTAGGTTTTATGTGGATTCTTGAACAAAAAGGCAAAAATGGTTGGGATGCAAGCTTAAGAGAATAGTACTGGCACTTTCAAGTTTTTTAAATTTTTCTGTCACTGTATAAATAAACAGCAGTTATATGTCAGAAAGTGAATTGAAAAAGGAACATCATGATGTATACAAGGAGAAATTGAACAATAAAAATTGACTATGGTAAGTGTTGTGATGTTATGGCAAAGAACACAGACTGGATTTGGTTCCCTCTTTCAGCCAATCCCTGGGCAAGTTGTTTATCCTGTATTAATTTCCATTTCCTTACCTGTAATATAATAATATCTAATTGAAATTTTAAAGATGCACTGAGAAACTGTGTGTGCATAAAGTGTGGTACCCCGCCAGTAGGTGTACTCAACAAACATGCATTTCTACTGCCTCTCCTAAATCCCCAAGTGTCTGCATAGACACCCCTCCCAAATACTATATATATATAGAAGTACTTTTTAAACATTGGTATTTTATGGACAAAAGCATTTTAAGGATTGGCATAGGGCACCAACTTTCTTTTTTGCCTACTCAGGAAACTTTTTAATAACTGCCACCATCTACTGTCATCTCTTCAGAAAACAGAACATTTTAGTATTGAAAAAAATGTTGAGCACAATCTTATAACTTTAGAACCATGAGTAGTCTATTACAGTGAATAAAACCACCTTTTGAAAAAAAAGTAACAATACTCCCTTATTTTCTAATTTCTCCTTTGTAAAATGTCATCATGGACTTGGTGTGGCAGGCTAGAACCACTGTGCTAGATGAGTGAGTTGAAAACCACATTTCATTAAAGATTCTTTGAAGCGTCATTTTGATTTTTTTCCTGTATCTTGCTTACCTTAATTGGAATCAAAATACTAACAACAATGTAATTTAGCATGCCGTTTTCTCTGATCTTCAAATTACCGCTGGGCAGTGACTTCATATTCTTTGAAATATATTTTTAACGTTAATATACACATCTCCAAAATTCCCATTGCAGTTGTATAATTTTGAGAGTTAGAAACTGTATCTCACTGATGTGAAAAAAACAAATTTCCAGAATTTTTTAGTCTCTTCATTATTTCAGGGATTAAAGCTAAAGACAGTTTGAGGTTTAATATTTCCCCATATGTTTTCAAAAGAAAAATAGTCCAAATTGTCCTGGTATCTAGCTTCCTGCCTTACTTGTTTGTTAAACAGATGTTTATTGAACATCTACTAGAGAGCTGGCGCTGGAGGAGGAACATGGTGACCCCATGCCAGAAGAACTGGGTCTGGTGCAGAAGACAGCCCCAGTTTGCTAGGGCTGCTATAACGGAACCCCATGGTGGCTTTAATGACAGGAACCTATTTTCTCATAGTTCTGGAGACTGGGTGTCATAAAGTCAAGATGCTGGGAAGTTTGGTTTCTTTCTTGATTTTCAAATGGCTGCCCTCTTGCTGCCTATTCACATGGCCATCTCGACAAGGACATGTGCCCCTGGTATCTATATTTCCTAAATCTCTTCTTATAAGGACACCACTCAGATAGGATTAAGTCACACCATGAGACCGCATTTTAACTTAATTACCTCTTTACTTTTTAAGTATTTATTTATGCATACAAGAACTGGGATGTAGCCAGAGATGTGGGGGGTGAGAGGATTCACCAGAGACAGATTGAGGAAGAACAGGCAGATCTGCTGAAATACACTGCTGAAGGGAGCAGCAGGTGAGACAAGGAGAGGTCTGCTGTGCTATGTGGGTCAGCTCCCTGGCCTGGGATCGAACTTGTGCTGCAGTGGCTGGCAATAGTGTGACAGGGCTGATTCTTTAACCCCTGCGCCACCAGGGAGGACCTAATTACCTCTTTAAAGGCCCTGTCTCCAAATAGTCACACTTGGAGATACTGGGGCGGGGAAGGGAGAGTGGGATGGATAGGGCTTCAATGTATGAATTTTGAGAGAGCACGATTCAGTATGTAACCCTGCCCCTCAGCACTCATTTTATTTAAAATAATTCTAAAAAGTGATGACTGTAGCAATAACAGGATAATAAGATGCTAAAATTAGTCTGTGACTATGATTTTCAGGCGCTGTGTTTAAGGTTATACATGAAATACATTGAGCCAGACAGACTCAATGATGAAGCAAATTGACAGCATAGAATGGCAGGACTTAAAAGGTTATTGCATAACTTACAGATATTAAAATCATTGTCTCCAATCTAATCTGATTCCTTTACATGTACTGTTTAAAACCTTCAAACATCTTTATTGACACATAATACATTTACCATAAATTCACCCGCTTAAAGTATACAATTCTAAGTGGTTTTAGTATGTTCAGAATTGGGCAACCATCACCACTGAGCTTAGAAAATTCTAGTCACCAGAAGAAACCCTTTACTAATTAGCAGTCACTTCCCACTTTCTTCTCAGCCCCAAGCCCAGACCCACTAATCTACTTTCTGACTATGGGTTTGCTTATTCTGGACATCTAATGTAAGTAAATAAGATCATTCAGTACATGTACTTTGTCCCCGCCTTCTTTCAGTCAGCGTGATGTTTTCAAGGTTCATCCATATTGAGCATATATCAGTACCCATTCCCTTCCATTTCTAAATAGTCCATTATCCATGTCGTTTATTTCTTCATCAGTTGATGTCTTTGGCTATTATGAATAATAACATTCTAAAGATTTGTGCATGACTTTTTATATGTGGATATTTGTTTTCCTTTCTCTTGGGTATACACCTAGGAACAGAATTACTGGATCTTATTTTTGACTTCTTGAGACACTGTCAAGCAGTTTTCTACAGTGGCTGCACCATCTTGTATTTCTACCAGCAGTGTCTGAGGATTCCAATTTCTCCACATCCTCGTCAGCACTTGTTATTTTGCTTTTCTTTTTTATTATTATAGCCACCCTACTGGTGTGAAGTTCATTCTCACTGTGGTTTTGATGTGTATTTTCCCTAGTGATAAATGATATTGAGCATTTTTTCATGTGCTTGCTTGCCATTTTTGTCTTATTTGGAGAAATGTCTATTGAAATATTTTGATCAGATTATTTTTCTTTTTGTTATTGAGTTGTAGGAATGTTTTATATTTTGGATACAAGCCCTACATCAGATCTATGACATGCAAATATTTTCTCTAACTGTAAGTTGTCTTTTCACCCTTGTGATGTGTTCTTTGAAGCATAAATCCTTTTCATCTTGATGTATCTATTTTTTCTTGTTTTTGCTTTGAGTGTCATATCTAACAAACCATTGCCTAAGCCAAGATCACAGAAAATTCACTCCTGTTTTCTTCTAAGTCTTACAGTTTTAGCACATACATGTAGGTCTATGGACCATTTTGCGTTAATGTTTATCTGTGGTATAATGAAAGGGGTTGAACCTCATTCCTTTGCATGTGGATATCCAGTTATTACAGCACCATTTCTTGAAAAAGTAACTCATTGTGTTGAAAAGCACTTGACCATAATGTAAGGGTTTATTTCTGGACTGTCAGTTTCCTTCCAGTGATCTGTATGCCTATCGGTATGCCATTATCTCACTGTCTTGATTACTGCACCTGTGTAATAATGCCCTCCATCTTTGTTCTTCCTTTTTAAAATTGTTTTAGCTATTCTGGGTCACTTGGCATTTGCCTAATGAGTTTTAGGAGTTTGCCAATTTCTGCAAAATCTTTTGAAATTTAATGGGGAAGTTAACCCAATTTCTTTGACAAAAAATATTTTTGATGTACCTCTTAAGAACTCATCAGACTAGGGGCTTCCTTGGTGGCACAGGGGTTAAGTCTCAGCACTATCAGCCTATCTTCAGCCACTGCAGCATGAGTTCGATCCCCAGCCCGGGAGCTGAGCCGCATGGCACAGCCGACCTCTCCTGTTTCGCCCGCTGCTCCTATCAGCAGTGTATTTCTGTCAATCCTCCTATTCTCCCTACTCTGGTGAGTCCTCTCACCCCTGCCCCTCTGGCCTACACCCTCGTTCTTCTACACACAAATAAATAAATCCTTCAAAAAATTTTTAAATTAAAAAAAAAAAAAACGCTGCTCAGACTGAAAAATAAACTGGTTGGGCCTCCCCGGTGGTGCAGCGGGTATTGAGTGCCACGCCCGCTGCTCCCTCTGCCTGTTCTGCTCCCTGCTCTGACTCTGGTGAACTCTCTCACCCTCCAGCTCCTCTGGTCTGTACCCCAGCTCTTGTATAAATAAATAAATCTTTAAAAAAATTAAAATAAAAATAAACTGGTTACCAGAGGGAGTGGGGGTAGGGAGGAGGGTAGAGGGAAGGGAAAGGTGATAGGGCATCAGCAACAAGGCTCTGTTGGAGGGTGAGTGGAGCATGTGCACATATGGAGGTGTGAAATTGCACTCCCAATTTATATAGTTGTGTAAATAATTGAACCCCAAGTGTGTGTGGGGTTGCTAGGGACAGACTAGAGGCAGCAACAGCTGGGATAGACACAGATGGTCATGAAAGTGAAAGGTAGAAGAAAGCCTTAAAACCTCCTGGGGGCCTCCCTGGTGGCACAAGGGGTTAAGCACTGCACGATGAAGCAATCGCAATCCCGCAGCCTCTGCAGCACGAATTCGATCCCCGGCCGGCCAGAGAGAAACCCACATAGCGAAGCAGACCTCTCCTGTCTCACCCGCTGCTCCCCTCAGCAGTGTATTTCAGTCAGTCTGCCTGTTCTGTTCTCCGCTTTGTCTCTGGTGATCCTCTCAACAACCCCCCCTCCCCGCCCCCACCTGCATCTCTGGCCTGTACCCTAGCTCTTATATGCATAAATAAATAAATCTTTTAAAAAAAAAAAGCCTCCTGGGAATCAAGTTGAAACAGATACAGAAAACAGAAGAGAATCATTCCACTTCATTAACTTTTTGGGTTTTTCCAAATTTGTATTGAAGTGACATCTCTTCATAACAGTATGTAAGTTTCAGATGTTCAGCATTATAATTCGACACCTTTATCCTCTCCATTATGCTCGCCACCAAAGTTTATGGCCCATACATACAATTTCCATTCACCCCCATATATACAGTTCACCCCTCCCCCATTCGGTGAGTGTTACGAATGTCTTCGCCACAGGATGTATGTGAGAGTAGACCGCTGGGCTTCAAAGTGTGACATGCTCAGCAAAGATACGACCTGACTTGCGTGCTGCAGTGCATAGCACAATGTGAAAAAGGTTGAAGTCGTAGAAGAGAGATTGGAAACTAGGTTTGACTTCATGGCTCGATTTTTGCCTGGACATGAGCTTTCCCTAAATCAAAGGAATGCACCAGTAGAGCCTGGGTTCAGTCACCCCAGTTTCCACGCATCTCCCTTAGAAAGAGGATTTATTTTACACTTGTAAATATAAACATGAAAAGTATTTCGCACTGATGCATTAACATCAAGAAGAGGACATTCTCTTCCTCCTTTTTCAAAGTCCTCTCCCTTGAGTTCCGTGGAACATACTTCTCAAACTACATTCTGTCTGGTTGATCCACCTTTCTTTGAAGCACCTGGAGCTTGTGAAACATGCAGATTCCGGGGTCACACTGATTCAATCACTGGGGGGAAGAGGGCAGGCACAGCTTCCTAGGGGGTGGTTTTGCAGCCTCAAATTTAAAAATTTCTGAGCTAGGATTGGAAATATAAGCACCTAACTCATTTGTGCAAAGGCCAAGAAGCAGATTAGCAGAGCCACAGATTTCCCCAAGACCTGCAACCAATGGTGGTAAATGTTCAACAGCTGGCACTCCAAAAAAAAATCCCCAATTTGTAGCATTTGCCATTTCCATGGTGTAAATATTCTCATTTGCTAATTTCAACCTCCTAGTGTGGCATCATCTAATGTGGACTTGAGAAGACATGTGCAGCATCACACTATTGTATGGGATTCCCACCACACCCATACAAGAGAGGTAAGTAATCTCAAGATTATAAGTAATAGTAAATGGCAGGAATACAATTAGGAAGTGATGATTTCTAGTATTTCCTTTCTCTCTATTACAATTTGTCTTGTAATTATGTCTTACATATTATAATGTCTTTTAATTATGACTGTTTAACAAATGGCTTGTAGATGTCATGATCAGCTCTTATAGGTTTTCTATATAAGCCATGCTTGCACTCATTTCTGAAAGACGGACCCCTCCTCTGGCCTGTGGATTAATCACGGCTTGTGAGCAGTCTCAGAGGACCTGCCATCTGTCCAGTGAGGCAGGAGCAAGGTGTGGGAAAGGCCACTAAGGGTTAGATTTGCCCAGGAACACACATCCAGGAAGAATTATTGGTGTATTTACTACCCTGAGCCCCATATGTCGACACAGCACCCATAGCACCCACTCAGCAGCTATTTTAGCCTCCTTCAGTGGCCTGCCCTACAGCCTGAGCTGCTAAAGGCCACAGGTAGTTAGATATGTGTGAATGTCTGCGGCCCCCAGGCCAACTGTCCTCTGCATCTTTCTTGAGTGTCAAGCAAAGACAACGTGCATCAGGTGGGGGGAGGACAGGAATTGTGTTTGGAACGCAGAGTTCTGGGCCCCACCCAGTCCACTTGAGTCAGTATCATGGAACAAATTTCCCAGAATTTGCATATTTACAAACTCACCAAGAGATTTTGATAAGTACTAAAATTTGAGAACCCCTGGGTGGAGCGGCTGTAATTAAAGGTAAGTACACATAGGTACACGTGAGGCTACATGAAGACTTTCCAAGGCATGGATGGTGTTAAAGGAATCAATCCAGGTCCTCCACATCCACATGGTCTCAGATTTCCTAACACTCACTGGCCCGAGAGGCAACCTGCAGCATCTCCTTCCTGCCTCCCCTTCCATGATCACCCCAATATTTCCCTTAGACAAAAGAAATTCATACTTCTCCATCCCAACACCTGCTAGATTGCATGACCCCAGGATGTAACACCTTCCACGGAGATGACAGGGGGCCAATCCCAAATACTGGTGTCCAGGCTGAGCAAACCATCGGCACTGTAACGGAGTAGCTGTCTTCTTGCCAGTGAAGTGATTTCCATTTTTTCCTGTCAACAAAACTGAAGGAGTAGATAATTGTCAGCTAGCCATTTTAAAATAATATTATTGGGCCTCCCCTGGTGGCGCAATGGGTTGAGCGCAGCGCTATGAAGCTGTCCGCAGCCTCTGCAGCATGGGTTCGATCCCGGCCGGCCAGCGAGAATCCCACATGGTGGGGCAGACCTCTCCTGCCTCGCCCGCTGCTCCCCTCAGCAATGTATTTCAGTAGATCTGCCTGTTCTGCTCCCCACTCTGTCTCTGGTGAATCCTCTCACCCTCCTGCACATCTGGTCTGTACCCCAGTTCTTATATGCATGAATGAATAAATCTTTAAAAAAATTAAAAAATAATTAATAGATTGCTGCCATCTGTACATACAGTCAGAAATTCTGAGTTCAAAGAAAGGAATGGCATTGCTGTAACAAAATTATCATCTACTTAGATATGTCAATAAGTTTCCTCAATCCCTCTATAAAAGGAAAGAAATCCCTGGTGGTGCAAAGGGTTAAGTTGTAGCACTATGAGGCTATCCACAGCCACTGCAGGCAAGGGAGCCAGCCCACCTGGCCCAGCAGACCTCTCCTGTCTCGCCCGCTGCTCCCCTCAGCAGTGTATTTCAGTCAATCCGCCTGTTCTGCTCCCCACTCTGTCTCTGGTGAATCATCTCACCCCTCTACACCTCTAACCTGTACCCCAGTTCTTATATGCATAAATAAATAAATCTTTAAAATTAAAAAAAAGAAAAACAGGAATAAAATTGATGCCGAGCCCTTTCTCTGATTAGCACTAAGAAATAGTCATCCAAAGAAATATAAACTAATTGAAAATGGCCCCAAATATCTCCTTTAAAGCTGTATTTCCAATAAAAATGTGTCTTTAATACTTATTGACTGAAATTGATGTTGAGTGTGTGGCCCTATAACTATAAAGCTGACTTAATTCAGAAGAAAAATGTTAACATTTAGAGCACTGGGCTTACAAGAAATGAAAAACACAAATTTAACATGGATAGCCTTATGTTTGCTGCCAGAAAGTATGACAGGATGATCAATATAAACAGTTTCAAAAATAAAATACATTAGTATAAAAAAATCTGGGGGAAGAGGAGTGTAGCTATACATTGAAAAGGGAATGATGTATAGTTTTAAACTGTTAAAAATGAGTTTGTCCAGGGCCTCCCCTGGTGGCGCATCGGTTGAGCGCTGGGTTGCGAGGCTGCCCGCAGCCTCTGCTGTGCCAGTTTGATCCCCGGCCACCGGTGAGGGTCCCACAAAAAAAAAAAAATGAGTTTGTCCATGTGTTTTTGAACAGAGTGAGGGTAGCTGTCAAGTTGTGGTATTAATCTGAAAGTATATAAAATAAATCTTTTTTTTTAAGATTTTATTTTTGCTTAGAACTGGAGTGGCCAGAGGTGGGTGGAGAGGTGAGAAGAGTCACCAGAGACAGAGTGGGGAACAGAACAGTTGGATGTACAGAAATACACTGCTGAGAGGAACTGCGGGCGAGACAGGAGAGGTCTGCTGCACCATGTGGGTCAGCTCCTTGGCTGGGGATCAAACTCAGGCCATAGTGGTGATAGAGCTGAAACTTAACCCCTAGGCCACCAGGGAGACCGTCTAAAATAAATCTTAAATTTGCTATAAAGAAAACTGAGAATGGGGTGAGGTATATAGTGTCTTGGAATAGCTACTGAGTACCTCCCATTCCTAAAATTGAAGTTCTGAAAAAAATATGGTGGACCACAAAGTATTACAAAAATTAAATCAATTATTCTGCGTTCAGATGGATTAATTTGTTTTACTAGGAAAAGTCTCCAGGACTTCTTTAAAATAATGGTGCATACTGGGAAGCAGAACGTTTTCTGGCTCTGCCATTGGCTCTCCGGCTTCCTCCCTGCTAGGACTTCAGTTTCCTATAGGCAAAATAAGCAATTGGACGCAAACATATTTCAAGTCCTTCCAGCTCTCACTGGTGATGTCACCAAATCATTCACCTGGTTGTTTTTTCTTTCCCTTCAGCCATTTTTGGTCATTGTATCATTTCAGTGTACCTCCACTAGAGGGTAGCCAGAGAAAGGAGATGAGGCTCAGAGCACTTGTATTCTTTGCACGGGCAAAAAGAATTGGTTGGTTTCATTTGCTTACTATTGTGTACACAAAGAAATTGAGAGTTTTACATAATTTTCTTTTTATTCAATATAAGGAATATTCCCTAGCCCAGACTATCCCCAGCTGAGAAATTCAGTCTTTACTATACAGATCAACCTTCAAGCCCACCTATTTCCCATTCTTTTTACTGGATTTTCAATCGAGAATTTTGATTGGGGGGCCTCCCTGGTGGCGCAAGGGTTAGTTAAGCACAGCACTATGAAGCTATCTGTAGCCACTGCAGCATGAGTTCGATCCCCAGCCAGCCAGGGGGCCACCCACATGACGCAGCAGACCTCTCCTGTGTCACACACTGCTGCCCTCAGCAGTGTATTTCAGTCAGTCTGCCTGTTCTGTTCCCCACTCTGTCTCTGGTGAATTCTCTCATCCCCCACACCTCTGGCCTGCACCCCAGCTCTTGTAGTCATAAATAAATAAAGCTTTAAAAAATTTTGATTGGGAAACATCACTGATTTCCATGTGCTTCCCACCAGAAATCATAGCTCTCTGGATAATTTTCTAATCACCTGTTTCCAACCTTTGCCAAAAAATACCCTGTACCCCAGAGACTCACCTTTCCATAAGAATCCCACAAACAGCATTGGTGTTTGTAGGGCTGATCCAGCTGCTGTGCAATATACCCCAAAACTGGAGTAAAAAATGATTGCACCTGAGCTCCTTGGGGAAATGGCAGATTTCAGGGCTGTCTGACAAAGTAGGCACAAGATGTCCCTAGGATGTATTGTTATGCCAGAAATTAAGGAAGTGCTCAAAATAAACGATGGGCTATGTCACAAGGACAGGCACCAGCTTGAAAGAGCTCTAAGCCAAATCTGTGACAAATTGAGAACTAAAATAATTAAGTACAGAATGAATTATGAGATAATGAAAAAAAAGAAAGTCATGAGTCCAATACGATAACAAATGAATAAATAAATAAAATGGAGGTGGTGGGAAGGTTCTTGTTTACAGTAGACTGCAACTAGTGAAGGAAGTGGTTGAGTTGGAAAATCAGCATTTTGCAACCATTGTGTCAAATATTAGTTCAGCTGAGAACCTCCAATTATTCTGATTGAGTAGGATATTTGCAGGGTCTTAAAATATCACCTTGCGGATTGCTTGTTAATTGCATAGTAACAAAAGAATATTAGTGAAAAAATTGGATAGCACTTTACCAAGTGGTCAAAATTAGCATCACCAGTGAGACACGGATGAACAATGCTCACCGACAGAGGGGGGACCCTGAGAAGGACCCAGCATCCATGGAAGATTCCAGCTCAGATTTCAGCACCTGTATCTAATCAAATAAGAGACAGGCTATTAAAGAAAAAAAAAGAGGAGGTAAAGACTGCAATGTTCAAAAATGTCAATGTCATAGAAGATAAAGTCTGTGGCAGTTTTCCAGATTAAAGAAGATTAATGGTCCTAGAGTGGTTCCTATTTGAGAGGGGGATAATGCTATAAAGGACATTATTGGGTCAATTAACAAAACTAGAATAATAATGGTAGAAAACATAAAATTTTGTGTCAAGATTAAATTTACTTAAGTTGATAAAAACTAAACTACTTAGGGCCTCCCCGGTGGCGCAGGGGGTTGAGCGCAGCGCTGTGAAGCTGTCCGCAGCCTCTACAGCGCCAGTTAGATTCTAGGCCGGCCAGGGAGCAACCCTCATGGCGCGGCATGACCCCTCCTGTCTCGCCCACTGCTCCCCTCAGCAGTGTTTTCAGTCTGTCTGCCTGTTCTGCTCCCCACTTTGTCTCTGGTAAATCATCTCACCCTCCTGTGCCTTTGGCCTGTACCCCAGCTCTTGTATGAAAACAAATCTAGGGCCTCCCGGTGGCGCAGCAGGTTGAGCACAGCGCTGTGAAGCTGTTTGCAGCCTCTGCAGTGCCGGTTTGATTCCCGGCTGGCCAGGGAGATACCCCCATGGCGCAGCAGACCTCTCCTGTCACTCCTGCTGCTCCCCTCAGCAGTGTCTTTGGTTAATCTGCCTGTTCTGCTCCCCACTCTGTCTCTGGTGAATCTGCTCACTCTCCTGCGCCTCTGGCCTGTACCCCAGTTCTTGTACAAAAATAAATAAATCTTTAAAAAAATAATGAAAATAAAAATAAATAAGTCTTTAAAAAACTATACTACTTACTGTAAAATAGTATCGCTAATCCTATGAAACATACATTGACATCTGTAGGGGTAATACACCATAAATTACATAACTTCTCAAGTGTTTCAGAAAATATATGAATATGTATACAGAGAGAACATGCACAAGTAAGGTTAGTAATAAGTATGCTTTGTATCATTCTTAATCTTGCAACTTTTTTGTAGTTTTGAATTTTTTTTTTTTTTTATAGTCCAGAGTCCCTCATTTCCCCCCACACCTATCCTGCTAGGAGCTCGCAGGGACTGAGCTCCAGCAGCTCAGGCTACTTCCCACGGGTACACACACAGCACACCCGTGGGTAGAGCAGGCTGGGCTTCCCATGAGACCAAGTACCTTTCTCTTTGGCTTCCCTTTTCTTTTATGTGTTTCAGAAAGCTACGTCGGCTCTTAGAGTGCATCACATGCTCCATTCAAACATTAATTCTCCCGGCAAGAATCCTGCCCTTGTGTGTTTACAACAATGCCGAGTGCAGGCTGTGTGGCATTATAGACTCTTCCAGTGTAGCCATGGGGGTCCATCCCCTGGATGGCTACAGCGTCACCTTTCTTGTAGATTTGCATGTACGCGGCCAAAGGAACAACCCCATGTTTTCGAAAAGGCCTAGACGCATATAGCGGGTGTCTCTCCTCTCTCCCTGCTTCTTGGTCATTTTGGTAAATTCCAGCTGAAAAGGAAGTGAAATTATTTCTAAAGTTTAAAGTTTAAAATAAAAGATGCGGTTGCAAGTCATCACTGTGACCTTTAGATTACTATGAACACAGGCGATAGGTTACTTCATGACAGAGGCAGATAGCCATCACTGAGGCCGCACCCCGGGTTGAGCACTGGGGTAGCCCTTGATCCCAGACCTTGAAATAATACTTTCAATGAGGTTCTACCCTGGATGTATAGGTGAGAAATAAATAGGATGATGTAAATAAATAATACTTTTGGTATCCTTTGATGTCACTTTCGGACTGGTAGGAGCTAAACAGAGGACCTATCAGTTCTGCCTCCTCTCCACAGAACAAAAAATGAAGGCCTTTAGGGGCCTCCGGTGGCGCAGCAATTGAGCACTGGGTTGCAAAGCTGCCCGTAGCTTCTGCAGTGCCGGTTCAATCCCCAGCTGCGGGGCGAGGGTCCCACATGGCGCGCAGACCTCTCCTGCCGCCCGCTGCTCCCCTCAGCAGTGTACTTTGTCCCTCTGTCTGCTCTGCTCCCCCCTCTGGCTCTGGTGAATTCTCTCACCCTCCCGTGCTTCTGACTGTACCCAGTGCTTGTATAAATAAATAAATAAATAAATCTTTAAAAAAAAAAATGAAGGCCTTTATTTTGCATGCTTGTGATCATGAACTATCAGATCGAAAACAAGCCGGCTGTTATGCATAACCTGCCTGTGTCCATGAAACACTTTATTGGAAGCTTTTCATAACTTAAGACAGGATTTTTAAATCTGGGTAGCTTGCAATCTTTTTCAACTCCTGTACACCGTAAGGAAACCAAGAGAGATAGATTTTTCCATGATACTGGAAATGAAAATGTGAAACTAACATCTCCATTCTAGGAGTCCAAGAGAGGCTAAAAAATGTTGGAGACAGGAGAGAGACGTGGAAACTCAAGACCAGACCAAACAAATTGGGATCTGAGGAATATTCTTGTTATATCATGCTGGCCCCACTTTAAGAAGGAAATGAAAAATAATGAGGAAAATATGTATCAGCCAAACAAGAGAGAGTCTATGATTTTCATGAGAACAGTATCTGGTTTTGCTAACCATTTCATCCCAGCCCCTATCAGCTTTTGCTGTAGTAACAACTCCCTAAGTCCCAGATATTTACCCAAACAAAACCTAATTTCTTACCCATGGTTCTGTGGGCTGGCCTTGGGTCTACTAGACTATGATAGCCTGGCCTCTTGGGCTAGCATTCAGGTCTGCTCCTCCATCTGGAGCCCCCACCAAAGGGGAACAACTACCCACAGCATGTTCGTCTTTTAGCAGATACTTCTTAAGACCTCTACTCAGGGGCCTCCCTGATGGCGCAGGAGTTAAAGACACAGCACTATCAAGCTACTGCCAGCCACTGCAGCAAGAATTCCATCCCAGGCCGGCCAGGGAGCCACCCACATGGCACAGCAGACTCTCCTGTCTTTCCCGCTGCTCCCCTCAGCAGTGTATCTCAGTAGACCTGCCTGTTCTGCTCTCTACTCAATCTGGTGAATCTTCTCAACCCCCACACCTCTGGTCTACACCCCAATTCTTGTATGCATGAAATAAATAAATCCTAAAAAAAAAAACCCACACCTATACCCGAACTGATATCCACTGTCTCTTTGGCCTATGAATACAGGCCAAATGGACTCATTAGTCAAAAAAAGTCACATGACTAAGCCCAAGTCCAACGAATGGGGAAATATATTTCACCTACTCTGCTGGAGGGATATATTGCAAAGATGCATGACAAAAGGTGCGGATACATAATTCTATTGCAGAGGAAAGGAATATTCTAGACACTGTTGCCTATACACCACAGCAGAGTTGAGGTGACTATGAAGGCCCAGTTATTCTGATTATAATTATTCACATATGGGCCTCCCCGGTGGCGCAGCGGTTGAGCGCTGGGTTGCGAAGCTGCCCGCAGCCTCTGCAGCGCCGGTTCGATCCCCGGCTGCTCCCCGGCCACCAGAGGAGGGTGCCACATGGCACGCAGACCTCTCCTGCCACCCGCTGCTCCCCTCAGCAGTGTACTTCGGTCCTTCTGCCTGCTCTGCTCCCCGCTCTGGCTCTGGTGAATTCTCTCACCCTCCTGCGCTTCTGACTGTACCCAGTGCTTGTATAAATAAACAAACAAACAAATGATGTAGCACAAATTTAAAAAAAATACTAATAATTATTATTCACATATTTGTGGCTTATTAGGACTTATCTCTTGCACTGGTTAAACGCTCCTTTAGGGCTGAGATGATGTCAGGTTTAGCTCACCATTGAACTCCCAGCATCTAGGACAGTACCTAGTATATAGGAGGCACTTAATAAATATTGTTGAAATGATGGATGAATGGATAGATCTCTGTGTGTCCCATTAGAGTGTTGTATGGCCCTCCTCACTTTCTAGAATTGAGTGTTTCAAATGTCAGTTGGAATTTCCTGTTCCCACAGACATCAGCAAAGCCATGGGAAGCTCCTTAAAAGGACACCAGCTCAGACCTGCAATAGCAGATCCGCAAAGATGTCTACACAGTTTTGGTGAGTTCAGGGAAGGTACCTGAGTCCTGACCTACCGTAGCGGTCCTCCTGGAGAAACCAACACAGCCTCAATGACCCCTGGGAAGTGGTCTGAAGATGGACCCCCCATAGCAGACGACCAGCCTGACAGGATCACCACTCACTGGACTCAGCTAGATTGTTCTTTCTAACATTCGGCGCCATCTACTGGAAATGTAGAAGATCTACATCATTAATATTCAGAAATCAAATAATAGGGTGATTAAAAAAATAAATAAATGGGAACCTGAGTCTTCAGAGGAATTAGACAACACAGGATTAACGAACATTTATAGGGCAATGTGCCCCCCCCAAATGAATACCCATTCTTCTCAAGTGCACATGGGGCATTCTCCAAGAAATCATACCAAGCATCTTCTCTGACCTCAATGGTGTCAAACTATAAATTAACCCAAAAAAAGCAGAAAAAAAAAACCATCTAATACGTGGGAAGACTGACCAACACATTACTAAGTGAATGAGAAAATCAAAGAAGAAATTAAAAAATACTTCAAGGCAAATGATAATGAGGGTACAGCCTTCCAGATCTTATAGGACACAGCAAAAGCAGTACTAAGAGCAACAGCAACATAGGCCCACATCAAGAAACAAGAAAGAACTTAAATACCGAGCCTCCCTGGTGGTGCAAGGGGTTAAGCACTGCACTAAGAAGCACTCTGCAGCCTCTGCAGCACCAGTTCGATCTGCGGCTGGCCAAGGAGCAATCCATATGGTGCAGCAGACCTCCCCTGTCTCACCCGCTACTCCCTTCAGCAGTATATTTCAGTCAGTCTGCCTGTTCTGTTCCCCACTGTCTCTGGTGAATCCTCTCACTCCCCGCATCTCTGGCCTGTACCCCAGCTCTTGCATGCATGCATAAATAAATAAATAAATAAAATAGCACAAAGGACAGGAATTATTAATAGAGTTAAAGTATTAAAAAAAAGAAAGAACTTAAATAATCTTATCTTTGGTCTGAAGGAATTAGAAAAAGAACCAACGCAAGCACAAGGCAGTAGAAAGAAGGAAATAATTAGAACAGAAATAAAATCGAAATCAAAAGGACAGTCTAAAAGATCAATGAAACCGAAAGCTGCTTCTTTGAAAAAAAATCAACAAAATAGACAAACCTTTGGCTAGACTCACAAAGAAAAGAAGGGAGAAAACTCAAATAAATAGAATCAGAAATGATAGAGGAGAAATTACAACAGACATGTCAGAAATACAGAGGCTCCTAAGAGATTACTGTGAACATGTATATGCTACTCCGTTGAGCAACCTAGAAGAAATGGACAAATTCTTAGAAATATACAACCATCTAGGAATGAATAGGGAAGAAATAGAAAACCTGAACAGACCAATAACAAGTGAAGAAATTGAAACACTAATCAAAAGTCTCCCAAAAAAACAAAAGCCCAAGACCAGACAGTTTCACAGTATGAGCTAATATTTAGCCTTCTCAAACTCTTCCCAAAAATCGACATAAAGAGAATACTTTCAAACACTTTTTATGAAGCCTAAATTACCTTACTACCAAAACCAGACAAGGACAACACAAGAAAGGAAAACTATAGGCCACATTCCTCAATGAACATAGATGCAAAAATATTCAACAAAATTTTAGCGAAATGAATTCAACAAGGCATTAAAAGGATTATATACCATTAGGCCTCCCTGGTGTCACAAGGGGTTAAGTCTCAGCACTATCAAGCTATCTGGAGCCAGCGTATTTCAGTCAATCTGCATGTTCTGCTCCCCACACTGTCTCTGGTGAATCCTCTTACCCTCCGCCCCTCTGGCCTGTACCCCAGTTCTTCTACATAAAAATAAAATATAAAAAAATCATTATTCATCTGAAACTGAAAATTAATCAGGTCCCATATTATTATTTGTTAAATCTGGCCACCCTAATAAAAACACTGTCTGAAAATGATGAGCTGGCATAAGTGAATACTTCAAGCGCACACTCCAGGAGCACAGTGCCTTAGCAAAAAAGAAGCACCAACAACAGACAGGCGTTTCTAGCTCACCAATACTCTAACTTCAAAAGAATGTCTGCTAATTTAATAGACAAGAAAGGAAGTGTAGTTATTGTTTTACTTTACTATTCTTTGATTTTTCGTGAAGCTGATCTAAAAATTCATTTCTGTCTCCTTTGTGAACACCGATCTCACAGTGCTCATTTATCTGGTCAGGTCTTTCTGTGTCACTATTAATGAGGGCATCAGCTGTTCATACAATAAAAATATTATCCCTGGGCCTAGCTTACTGGTGATCTTTTAATTCATAATCCTTTTATTACAGAGGTTTTACATAATCAGGTCTCTTGCTCCCTCCCCTCAATACTTAGAACAATTTTCTCCATCTAGATATCAGCTAGTCATTTGTCTTCTTCTGGTTTTTATGGTTTGATTCTTTTTTTACTCTTTAATGTAGGATGATGATGAATAACCTCTTTCAGAATGGTTAACTGATTATTCTAGTAGGATTTGTAGAACAATCCAAAGGGATTCTTGTCAAAAGTTTCTCCTCTCTACGTGAGAATGCCAAGCTCTTTAAATTCCTTCCTTTAAAACCTTTTACACAAAGATGGCGCTGAGAGCCAAGAAGGAAGCCCCTGCCCCTCCCAAAGCCAAAACCAAAGCAAAAGCTTTGAAGGCCAAGAAATCATCTGATAGATGGGAAGAGACGCTTCCTTTCTCCATCACTGAATATTTTGCAGTATGTCCGTGGGGAGAGGCCAACACAGACTCCATAGGCATGGGGAGAGAATTTCACAAGCATAGCAAGCATAGCAAACGCAACATGTCCAAAATTTAGCTTTTGATTTTTTCTCTCTCCAAAATCCTCTGCAATCCCCTCTAGTCTTTCCCATATTAATAAATGGTATAATAATTCAGCCATTTTTTAAAGTTCTCCCTTCCTACCAAGTCCTGACATCCATTCTTCAATAAGTCCTGTAAGTGTAGTCTATTTATTTAATGGAAGAGTATATAGTAGTTCAAATGAATGTTCTAGATACACATGTATTTATATGGATAGCAAGTCATAGGATGATGGGTACAGTATACCACCAGTGTAAAAATTAAAAACACACCCAAAAATGCTATATATTAGGCCGCCCCGGTGGCGCAGCGATTGAGCGCTGGGCTGCGAAGCTGCCCGCAGGCTCTGCAGCGCCGGTTCGATTCCCGGCCAACGGGCGAGGGTCCCACATGGCGAGCAGACCTCTCCTGCCGCCCGCTGCTCCCCTCAGCAGTGTACTTCGTCAGTCTGTCTGTTCTGTTCCCCGCTCTGGCTCTTGTGAATTCTCTCACCCTCCCGCACTTCTGACTGTACCCCGTGCTTGTATAAATAAATGAATAAATCTTAAAAAAGCTAAATATTGTTTATGGAAAAATGCATAGGTAGTAAAAGTATAAACTCTTGCGTGGGAAGTTATACACAGACTTTAGATAGTGGCTCACACTTAACGGAGTAGGGAATGTGATTGAGGAAAGGTATTTCAATTGCATTAATAATGATTGATTTCTTTAAAAACACTGAAATTTTTGCAACTATATGAGGAAATAGATGTTAACTAAATATTGCGGTAATTATTTCACAGTATATGTATATCAAGTCATTATGTGGTATACCTTCAATTTATACAGAGCTATATGTCAATTATGCTGCAATAAAACTGGAAAAACATATAAAAAAGAAGAGGAAAAAAAGAAAAAACTCTGAAGTCTATATGGCAAAATACTAAGATTTGTCATGTCTGAGCTGTGGTTAAATAGGTGTATAGTCTGCTTCTTTCTATGTATTTGAAATATTTCATACATTCAAAACATTTTTTTAAAAAACGTGATAAGGACTAGGTGATTGATAGTGCATGGGTGTGAAGTCAAGAAAAGAGTCAAAGATGACTCAGGATTCATTTCTGGTGATGATTCATTGACAGAAAAAGAGAACTAGGGAAGCAGGGCTGGTGGAAGATAAGGAGCTATTTTTCTGACATGTTAAGCGTAAGGAAACAGCGGAACATCTAGTTAGAAATGCACAGTAGGATATGTGGAGCTGGCATTGGGGACAGGAAAGTAGTCTGCCAAGAGGGCATGGCTAAGCAGGATATTTTCCCTGGGCCCCACCCTCTCATCATAATCATAGGGACCAGGCCCTAAGAGCGCTGAATAGAGAGGAGATTCCACAACAAATGTGAGGAACAGAAGCCCTCTCTGGTGGCGCGGGGGTTAAGAACCACACTATGAAGCTGTCCACAGCCTCTGCAGCACGAGTTTTATCCCCAGCCAGGGAGCTCCCCACATGGCACAGCAGACCTCTCCTGACTCACCCGCTACTCCCCTCAGCAGTGTATTTCAGTCAATCCGCCTGTTCTGTTCCCCACTCTGTCTCTGGTGAATCCTCTCACCCCCACACCTCTGGCCTGTACCCTAGTTCTTGTATGCATAAATAAATCTTTTTTTTTTTTTAAAAAAAAAGAAGTGTTTATGAATGTGAGGAACAATGCGGACTCAGGCAATGAGGAATTGTCCTCAGGCAATTGAGGACTCAGGAATAAGTGAGCACTGATGAAGGGATATCATGTAGTATATATACACAGTGGACTACTACTTGGCTGTTAAAAAGATGAAATTCTGCCATTTGCGACAACCTGGATGGACCTGAAAGGTATTAGACTAAGTGAAAAATGTCAGATGGAGAAAGACAAATACCTTAGCATTTCACTCATGTGTGGATGATAAAGAAAAGAGCAAGGGAACAAACAAAACAAAACAAAAACAAACCCTTAGATTCTGACAACAGAATCATGGTTATGAGAGGGGAAAGAAGAAATGGAGCAGGAAGCCTGATAGAGTGGGTAGACTGGATGGTCTAGTGGTTGAACACTGACTTGGTGGCAAGCATAATATATACATATTATAACGCTGTTGTTATCTATATACATATTATACATAATATATACATATTATAACGCTGTTAAACCATTGTTACTTGAATTAAGAAAGAAAATTTGGGCCTCCCCATGGTGCAGCAGGTTGAGCGCAGCGCTGTGAAGCTGTCCGCAGCCTCTGAAGTGTGGGTTTGATCCCCGCTGGCTGGCGAGAATGCCACATGGTATGGCAGACCTCTCCTGTCGCGCCTGCTGCTCCCCTCAGCAGTGTATTTCTGTCGTCTGCCTGTTCTGTTCCCCACTCTGTCTCTGGTGAATCCTCTCACCCTCCTGCACCTCTGGCCTGTACCCCAGCTCTTGTATAAAAATAAATAAATCTTAAAAAAAAAAAGAAAGGTTGTTGAATATGGTGATGACTTTCAAGTGAGAAGGTGGTATCATGCAGCAATGAGAGTCCAGGAGGCAAAGGAAGGGGAAGCAATGGTAGCCCATTCATTTTAGAAGATGAACAATGAAATCGGGGGGAGAGTCTACATAATATGTAGTATTAAAGTATAAATTAGTATTAAAGTATAAAAGCTTGCATCAATATATATACAGACGTTATGTATGTATTTACGTACCTTTTCAAACATATACATGTGTATACAAATACATGTATGTTAATGCACGGATATGTGTACATATGTGTGTGCACCTTTGTCCACTCAACCTCCTATAACAAAATACCACACAGTGGGTGTCTTATGATGAGGCATATATTTTTCACAGTACTGAGAGGCCAAAAGTCTGAGGTTAGCACGCCAGCACAGTCAGGTGAGGGTCCTTTTCTGGGTGTATCCTCACATGGCGGAAAGGGTGAGGGGGCACCATGGGGGCTCATTTATTTTTTTTAAGATTTATTTATTTATGGATACAAGAACTGGGGTACAGGTCAGAGGGGTGGGGGTTGAAAGGATCCACCAGAGACAGAGTGTGGAACAGAACAGGCAGACTGACTGAAATACACTGCTGAGGGGAGCAGTGGGAGAGTCAGGAGAGGTCTGTTGCGCCATATGGGTATCTCCCTGGCGGGGGATCAAACTCGTGCTGCAGTGGTTGCTGATAGCTTCATAGTGCTGAGACTTAACCCCTTGCACCACCAGGGAAGCACTGTAGGGGCTCATTTATAAGAGCTTTAGTCCCATGCATGAGGGCGCCACCCTCATGACGTAATTGCCTCCTAAAGACCCCACTTCTTAATATCATCACTATCAGATCATAGCAATATATATGTAATGGAATATATTTTAATCATTCACAATACTAATTAACATACTATTCAAAATCTGTCACAGGGAACAAAACTGCAAATATATATGCACAAATATCAACAAAATGATATGTATGGATGTTACATAGCTGTGTAAATTTTTAGCTTGTGCAAAGAGAATACGAGGGAAGAATTTAGCACTTCGGATGATTCCCAGTACCAATGTCTCAAATGGCTGTTCAGTCACAATTACAGAAAAAGAAAATTTCAGGAAGCTTGTCACATGGAGTACTATGAAGAGGACAAGGAGTCAAAAATACATTCTCTATACATTTTCAGCTCTTCCAAGAGAAATATAAAACCCAAGTCAATAGCCATTAAGGATTAGATGCAAAAAATAAATCCTCTAAGAGGGAACATTGAAAATTGCTTCCTAATAGTGGAAAAGCAATATAATGGCAAAATTCTTCATATGAAAAGAATGGGCTTGCTTAGATTCAGAAATCAGGAGAAGAGCAAGGTACTATATGAAATCCGGATGTCCACACTGGATGAAGTCCAGAAAATTAAGTAAAGGAACTGGACTTGTTTCCACAGGATAATAGACTAAATAGAATTTGCTGGACAATTCATTGCTACAAGAAACAATTACAGTTTGATTCATCCGCTTTACAAATTTTATGAGACACTAAAGTACTTAGATACATTTAGAAAATAATTTTTTAAAGACTATTTATGCATACAAGAACTGGGGTGCAGACCAGAGATGCGGGTGGTTTGAGAGGATTCACCAGAGACAGAGTGGGGAACAGAGCAGGTGGATCTACTGAAATACACTGCTGAGGGGAGCAGCGGGCGAGACAGGAGAGGTCTGCTGCATTGTGTGGGTTAGCTGCCTGGCTGGGGATCGAACTCGTGTTGCAGTGGCTGTGGATAGCTTCATAGTGTTGACGTTTAACCCCTTGCACCACCAGGGAGGCCCTGAAAATTAAAAAAAAAAAATTATTTTATTAACAACAAAATATTATGCTCAGATATCTTGTATTTTCAAGTTTTGATGTAAAATTTGACATATAAAAACAAAGTTTAAATGCAAGAACAGAGCTGACAGTTCTCCTGCCTGCCTGTGACTACGTAGGTGCCTCTTTTTCTCCTTTTCCTAATAAATAATAATAAGCCACCGGTCTTTTTAAAATGTAAAAAACAAAAACAAGAACAATGCTTTCGTGTCTTTTTTTTTTTAACTTAGTGTCTTCTTCTTTTTCTTTTAAGATTTATTTATTTATTTGTTTGTTTATTTATTTGTTTGTTTGTTTATTTATTTATTTATTTATTTATACAAGCACTGGGTACAGTCAGAAGCGCGGGAGAGTAAGAGAATTTACCAGAGCCAGAGCAGGGAGCAGAACAGGCAGAAGGACCGAAGTACACTGCTGAGGGGAGCAGCGGGCGGCAGGAGAGCTCTGCGCGCCATGTGGGACACTCACCCGGTGGCCGGGGATCGAACCGGCACTGCAGAGGCTGCGGGCAGCTTCGCAACCCAGCGCTCAACCGCTGCGCCACCGGGGAGGCCCAGTTTTGTGTCTTTTATTACATAATTTCTTTGTATTATGAACAATTGGGCTGAGTAGGAATTGTATGTCATTCAGTCATTCAACAAAGCACTGTTTTAGGTGCTGCAGATACAGTGATGAACAAAAGAGACAAAAAGCTCTGCTCACAGAGCTTATATTCCATTGGGGAGAGATGAACACTGAACAAAATATACAGGTAATAAGTGGTTTCGGGAGAAAATGAAACAGGGAAGAGAAGAAAATAGTGAGTCTGCAAGTGGGACTGGGTTGCAATTTTAAGTAAGGCATTCAGGGAAGGTCTCAGTGAGAAGGTGGCCTTTGAACAAAGGCTGGAATGAGGGGAGAGGAAGCCACGTGGGTGTCTGGGTTCACAGCATTCTGAGCAGAGGGGACAGCAAGAGCGAGGCCTGGAGGCCGGCGGTGCCTGGGAGAAACAGCGAGGAAGCTGGGAAGTCTGGTATGAGTGAACCAGCGCGGGTGGAAGACGGAGGGGAGGGCAGAGGGGTTGCCAGAAATGGATCCCAGGAGCAGCTGAACCGTTTTAAGGACTTTGCCTTCTGCTGAGTGAAACAAGGTGGCCAGTGGAGAGTTTTAAGCAGATTCTCACACGCTGACATTCGTTTAACAGGCTCACTCTGGCTGCTGTGCTGTGAGCAGACTTCAGGGGCCAAGGCCGCAAGACCATTTAGGAAACTGGCTGGGATCGAACGCATGAAGTAAGAGACGATGGCAACCAGGGTGCTGGCAGTAGAGGTGATGAGAACCCCTCTTCTGTTTGAAGAGTCACCAGGATTTGTTGATGGACTGGATGTAGGGGGTGCGAGAGAGAGGAGTCTAGAAGGGTTTGCAGTGAACAACTGGAAAAATGGAGTTGCCATTATCTGAGGAAGTAAGCCCTTGAAATTTCGGGGAGGGCGATGAGAAGCTTTGATTCGGACATATTAAATTTGAGAGGCCAATACTAAATCCAGGTCGGGTGGTCGAGCAGACGCTTGGATGGACACGTCTGCGGTATAGGGAGGAGATCTGAGCAGGAGAAATAAATATGGAAGTTGTCAGCATATGGATCTGCACTGCCTCTACAGTAGCCACCAGCCACGTGTGGGTATGGAGCACTGGACACAGGGCTCCTCTCAACTGACATGTGCTGTACCTGTAAAATACACCCTGGATTTCAAAGACTGAATACAGAAAAAGGGTAAACTAATTCACTAATGATTATTTTATATTGAACATATGTTGAAATTATTTTTTGGATATCCTGGGTTAAAGAAAATACATTAATTGTACCTCTTTCTTTTTACTTTTTGAACATGGCTCCTGGAACACTTGAAGTGCTATATGCAGCTCACATTACATTTCCATGCGACATGAACACTGGGTAAGGTCAAGAGAGTCAGAGGAGGCGCTAGAGAAGCGGCCCGAAGAATGAGTCTTCAGGCATGCAACACTGACACACACAAATATGTATCACATATCAATGTATAGTATGTACACATAGACACATATTCAACGTTACTGAGCTATAATTGTAAATAACAAAAACACACCCATTATATATGTGTATATATATGTATATCCATGTAACCAACACACCACAATATTTTGTTTAAATTGCAGCTGATGGCCTCCCTAGTGGCCCAAGGGGAGAAGCACAGCACTGTCAAGCTATCCATAGCCTCTGCAGTGTGCGTTCAAGCCCCGGTAGGCCAGGGAGCTACCCACATGGCGCAGCAGACCTCTCCTGTCTCACCCGCTGCTCCCCTCAGCAGTGTATTTCAGTCAGTCTATCTGTTCTGCTCCCCACTCTGTCTCTGGTGAATCCTCTCACCCCCTACATCACTGGCCTGTACCCCAGCTCTTGTATGCATAAATAAATAAATCTATAAAAAAATAAATTGCAGCTGAATTTGAGGAAAACATTTTGAATAGATTCTTTGGCACAAAGGGAGGAAGACAAATACCCTGTTTGATAATATTGGAGTATTTCACTGTTTCACGTTATTATTATTCCATTCAAGATAACTCAGCTCCTGAGTTTTTAGAAATTAAAAGCTCTAATGGATTACATTCCCTTGTAATTATTCCATTAGATTCAAACTCCGTTTGACCCCACCCCCATAAGCTCTGGGTTTTGTTTATTTGTTTGTAACTTTTCATTCAACCACAATATCCCTGGGGAGTTATGAGAATGAATTTTTATAGCACAGGGCCACTTGCATATGGCTGAACAGACTGTCCCCACACATCTCCAGAGGGGTGCCATTCACATAGGCGAGGATGTGATTGGCATTCTCTAGAATTGCTCAGTGTGGCAACTCTGGCGGTGCATATGTTTAAAATGTAATACTGAACGTCTCAGGGACAATGAAGTCCAGTATGATGTTTGGTTGCTAAATGTTGCTTCAAATTAATTTCCAATCAGGTTTTCATTCTCCCGGAGATCTTTTCAGTAGTTATTGGGCACGGCATACCATTTAATAAGGCAGATTATCACATAAAAAGAGCAACTACATGTTGTGGGACATAGAGAAACACAACAAAAGAATAGAACGACTAAACCAAAACAAACCCTGGGAATCTGACTGTAGAACTGAAGCTACCAGAGGAGAATGCAATGTTGTGAACCACTGTTACCTCAATAAATATAATATGAGAGAGGAGGGGAGGGGAGGGGAAGGGGAGGGGATGGGGAGGGCAGGGGAAGGGAAGGGAGGGGAGGAGAAGGGAAGGGAAGGGGAGGGGAATGGAAGGGGAGGGGAGGGGAGGGCAGGGAAGGGAAGGGAGGGAAGAGAGGGGAAGGGAAGGGGAAGGGAGGGGAAGGAGTGGAGGGAGGGGAAAGGAGGGAAGGAGGGGAAGGGAGGGGAATGGAAGGGAATGGAAGGGGGAGGGAGGAAGGGAAGGGAAGAGAAGGGAGGGGAGGGGAGGGAAGGGAATGGACGGGAGGGGAGGGAATGGAAGGGAAGGGAGGGGAGGGGAAGGGAAGAGAAGAGAAGGGAAGGAAGGGAGGGGAGGGAGGGGAGGGAGGGGAATGGAAGGGGAGGAGGAGAGGGGAATGGAAGGAAAGGGGAGGGAGGAGGGGAAGGGAGGGGAAGGGAGGGGAAGGGAAGAGGGGAGGAGGAAAGGAGGGGAGGGGAGGGGAAGGGATGGAGGGGAAGGAAAAAAAACTAAGAGTTTGTTCCCTTAGTCATCTTGGCTCCCAACGCTTTCTGGCTTCCTAAACAGTCTTTTTATGCCACCTTATCCACCCCAAGCCAGCACACACACGCGCAGTTTATCAGGGCATGATTGACTTTAGACTTCCAGAGTAAGGACATTTTTCAAAATAGACTGTATTTACTATAGTGCTACAGTTTTACACGCACAACTTTTTTTTTGAACTTTTTATTATGGAACATTTGATACGCGTCATGCACAAAAGCAGAAAGAAAGTGCAACATTCTCATGGATCCATCACCCAGCTTCAACAATTACTGTCTATTTGTTAATCTTGTTTCATCTGCTACCATCCCCACTCCCCATTCTTCTTTGCAGCAGCATTTTTTATTGACCTGAAATTCATGTAATATACAATTAACCAATTTTAAATTAAAAATTAGTTGCTGCAAAGAACACATAATATAAAATTTACCTCCCTTTTTTTTTTAAAGATTTATTTATTTAGGCATGCAAGAACTGGGGTACAGGCCAGAAGTGTGGGGGTGAGAGCATTCACCAGAGACAGAGTGGGGAACAGAACAGGCAGACTGACTGAAATACACTGCTGAGGGGAGCAGGGGGCCAGACAGGAGAGGTCTGCTGTGCCATGTGGGTTGCTCCCTGGCTAGGGGCTGTGAATAGCATCATAGTGCTGCATCTTAACCCCTTGCACCACCAGGGAGGCCCTAAAATTAACCTCCTTAAGTATTTTTTCAGTGTATTGTTTAGTAGTGTTAACAATATTAACATTGCTGTGTAACAGATTTCTAGAATTTATTCATCTAGCAAAACTGAAACGCCATACTCATTGAACAACTCCCAATTTCCTCATCTCCACAGCCACTGGCAACAACCATGCTACTTTCTGTTCCCATAATTTTGGCCACTTCAAATACCTCATATATGTGGAATCATGCAGTATTTGTCCTTCTGTGACTGTTTCCATTCACTCAGCATAATGTCCTCAAGATTCATCCATATTGTAGCATGTGACAGGATTTCCTTTTTTAAGGTTGAGTAATATTCTACCACTAATCATTTTTAAATGTTCAATTAAAAATGCTGAACAGCTGCCATTTCTCTCTAGTTTCAAAATATTTTCGTCATCCCAGAAGAACATCCTAGATCCATTAAGTAATTATTCCCCATTTCCTCCTCTGCCAGCCCCTGGCAACCACTAACCTGCTTTCTGTCCCTCTGGATTTGCCTTTTCTGAGTATTTCATACAAAAAGAATCATCAGATATGTGACCTTTTGTGTTTGGCTTCTTTTACTTAGCATATTGTTTCGAAGTTTCATTCATGTTACAACATGCACCAGTACTTCATTCCTTCTCAGGACTGGAAATATTTGCTTGTATGGCTACACCACAATGTGTTTATCTGTTCATCTACTGATGGACATTTGCGTTGTTTCCATCTTTTGGCAATTATGAATAATGTTGCTGTAAACATACATGTACAAGTTTCTGCATGGACATATGCTTTCATTTCCCTTGGATATATACCTAGGATTGGAATTACTTGATCATATGGTAATTCTATGTTTAACTTGTTGAGGAATTGCCAAAATGTTTTTTTTTCTACACAGCAGCTGCACCATTTACATTCCGGCTAGCAATCCTTGAGGACTCCAGATTCTGCACATCCTAGCCTACACGTTTCACTACACTTTCCTTTCTTACTTCCTTCTTTCTTTCCTTCCCTTCCTCTCTTTGATCATAGCCATTCTAGTGGGTGAGAAGTGGCATCTCATTGTGGTTTTGGTTTGTTTTGTTTTGTTTTTTAAAGATTTATTTGTTTATTTTATACAAGAACCAGGGTAAAGGCCAGATGCGCGGGAGGGTGAGAGGATTCACCAGAGACAGAGCGGGGAACAGAACAGGCAGACTGACGAAATACACTGCTGAGGGGAGCAGCTGGCGCAACAGGAGAGGTCTGCCGTGCCATGTGGGAACCTTGCAAGCCGGCCGGGATCGAACCAGCGCTACAGGCTGCAGACAGCTTCACAGTGCGGCGCTCATCCGCCTGCACCACCAGGGAAGGCCTGGTTTGTATTTTTTTTTAAAGATTTATTTTATTTATGCATACAAGAGCTGGGGTACAGGCCGGAGGTGTGGGGCGGGGGTGAGAGGATTCACCAGAGACAGAGTGGGGAACAGAACAGGCAGACTGCCTGAAATACACTGCTGAGGGGAGCAGCGGGCGAGACAGGTGAGGTCTGCCGCGCCATGTGGGTCACCTCCCTGGCCATGGATGGAACTCATGCTGCAGTGGGTGCGGATAGCTTCATAGTGCTGATACTTAACCCTTTGTGCCACCAGGGAGGCCCTATAAAGACTGTTTTAAAACATAACCATGAGGCAATGGTCATATGGAACAAAATTAACAAACATTCCTTAATATCATTTAATACCCAGTCCATATTCAAATATTTTGTATTGTCTCAAAATTATCTTGAAGCTGGTTTGGTTTTGTGTATTTTTTTAACTGTCCTGTGTTGTTTTTTAGGTAAGAATTTTACAAACATTACTCATTAGCAATGACAGTGGAGCAGGAATGAACTGCGCCTTCTGCACAGCAGGGATCAGCAACAATGCAGGGAGCTCGCCACAGTGTCCCAGGCCAGTTTTCGTGGCCTGCAGCTGGCAGCCCTCACATGTCCCTGTGTTTCTGGACTGGTTTGACATTGGGTGTCAGGATTTCTTCTTTTGACAGTTTTATAGTACAGATCAGTGAGGATAAGCTCGAAGAATTTCGGAGTGGCATCTTCACAAACCTACTAAGAACTCAGGAGTCTCAGAGCCTTACAGGGCATCCAGTTTGTTCCTCAGCAATGGGTTGAAGGCTTTGAGGAAGCCCACGTGGGTTAACACCCTGATGGACAGACTTGCTTCGGCAAGGTGGCCTGCTTAGGAGCTAGATGTTTGCAGTCATCACCATGCACAAGGATCTGATATACTACACACCCTTGCTGGCATAGACCCGTGGGGCTCGTGGGTGTGCAAACTGCACAGTTACACAGAGTTCCATTGAGAAGTGCCCCACACTGGGTTGAATATTCTCCTGTTGTTATCTTCAAAATCTTTTGTGTGGTGGCAGAGGCATTGTTTTTAAGACCACCTCCTTGCGGTTTCCAGAGAGAAAATACAAACTAAGAAACCTCCTTGGTTTCAAATCCATAAACAGGCGCTGGAGTTTCAAGCATGACAGATATCATCATTACAGAAGAACACCAGCCGAGTCCAGTACTTCCTGCGATTTCTCTTTGGCTCCCTCTGGTAAGTCCTCAGGTATGCTCCATCTTCACTGCCTCCACCACGCACTACTCCCACTTCCTGCCAGGTGCTGAATTGGACAGGTTCCCCACCTTGAAATTCTTTTTTTTTTCCACCTTGAAATTCTTAATACTTCTTGAGGAAGGGCTCTTGCGTTTGCGCTTTCCACTGGGTCCAGCAAACGGTATCGCTGCGTTTGTTGTCATGGCATGTGGGCTGAGAGATCCTACTGTGATCCCCTTTGGGAATGCCCAATTGCCAGACAGTGAATGCTTATTTGAGTGCTTTCTGTGTGCCAGGCACTTTATTTCATTAAGTTTCAGTGAACATGTAAGCCAGGTACTAATTATTATTGCCATTTTGCAGCTGGGGAAAACAATCTGCTTACTCTGTTAGAGAGTAGGGGAACCAAGAATTGTACCCAGTTCAAATTCACTCTTGTCCCCGATTGCTTACCCAAGCTCCCATTCTCTCGTGTGATTTTAATCCTTCTCATAGGTCACTGACCATTTGGTTTGCTGTGCTTCTGTCAGTTCTACAGGGTGATCAGACAACAGCAATGATCACAGTGCCTGGCACATAACAGGAGCTCATTAAACGTTTGTTCCCATCCTGTCCTCTTAGTTTCCCGCCAGTCATGGTTGCATTTGCTACCATTGGGCCCTCTTTGGGGCATCAGTTCAAATAGGTGGTTTTTATTCAGTTCCCATGGATTATACACCTGCCAGGTGTTCAGCTAGGGGCCTGGTGCCTGTTATGTGGCCCATCTCCTCAGTGGTTTGTTTCCCTGTGTCGGAATTCAACCCAGTCTTGCCTCCTGTACAGGGAGGTAGTCTGAACTAGAATCATCTGTAAGTGATTTCTCAGGTCTGCCCCTGTCCTTGTTTCTGCACCGATCCCAGTTCCTACATTTTTTTTGGACACAACCTTTCTGCCCTGAAAGCCACCTAAAAGTCCTCTTTTCAAATCTGTCCGGAAGACAGCTTCCACTCAATTTGACCAGGGTTAAGTCCTCATCTTTATCCTTAGCCTGGACCATCCAGTCTCTCCCTGAGTTTCCAATTCCACACGTATATCTATAGCACAGGTCATACTAAAGGCTTTTTACAGCTTTTGAAATACTGACGAGCCCCATGTATATGTTTTCAGAGACACACCAATCACCTCCTGGAGGGAAGCATCCTTCAATTCACACTCTATGGGTAGAGCATTTTTATTACACCCTGATTCTGCTAACTACTATGGGATTTAGCCTTCTCAGATTCTTCATCTATAAAATGGAAAAAAATAATCTTGGTTCTACCTACCTCTTGAGATAGTGTTAAGAATCAAAAGAGATAATGAATGTAATTGTGCTTTGGAGACTGTGTCACTCTCCCCAATTACAGTTCACTTGTTCTAAAGGTCTCAACAACAACCAGAAGTGGACCCAGCATCCTGATGATTTTTGCTTTTTTATTTGTCTTCTATAGGAGATCATGAATATATCTTCACCGGAAAAGCTGCTGACAATAAGTTTGCGTATATTAATTAATTATTGAGTGACCTTTATGTGCTGAGCACTGTTCCAGGCCTGTCTGTGCAATATAATAACCACATGTGGCTACTGAGCACAAGAAATGTGGTTCGGAGGACTGAGGAATTGAATTTGTGGTTTTATTTAATTTTAATTAATTTATATTTAAATATAAAAACTGACATGCAATGCAGTTACTGGAAAGCTTTTAAGTATTTTTGGAATAACATGATATGTGAATCTACTGTTCTAACTACTATTATATGAAGTCTGAATATAGAATGTGGGTTTTGATGAAAATTGAGCATCGGAACAATGTGACGGTAAATTACACTCCAGATTTTGAAGACAGACTCTAAAAACAGATGAAAGTAAAAATTATCTCATTAACAATTTTTATTTTGGTTGCATGTTGAAATGATAGTATTTTGGATATACAGGGTCAATACTGTTGGTGAGAACTTTTTTTAAAGATTTATTTATTTATTTATGCATACAAGAACTGGGGTACAGGCCAGAGGTGCAGGGGGTGAGAAGATGCACCAGAGACAGAGTGGGGAACAGAACAGGCAGACTGACTGAAATACACTGCTGAGGGGAGCAGCCGGGGAGGCAGGAGAGGTCTGCTGCGCCAGATGTGTTGCTCCCTGGCGGCCGGGATCAAACTCATGCTGCAGAGGCTGCGGATTGCTTCATAGTGCTGTGCTTAACTCCTTGCACCACCAGGGAGGCCCTGGTGAGAACTTTTGAGGTCTACTCTCAGCAACTTTCTTTTTTTTTTTTCTTTTCTTTTTTCAAAAAGATTTATTTATTTTTGCATACAAGAGCCGGGGTACAGCCAGAGATGGAGGGGGCGGGGGTGGGGAGGGTATGTGAGAGGTTCATCAGAGACAGAGTGGGGAGCAGAACAGGCAGACTGACTGAAATACATTGCTGAGGGGAGCAGCGGGCGAGACAGGAGAGGTCTGCTTGCCATGTGGGTTGCTCCCTAGCCGGCCGGGGGATCAAACTCGTGCTGCAGAGGTTGCGGATTGCTTCATAGTGCGGTGCTTAATCCCTTGTGCTACCGGGAGGCCTTGTCTCAGCAACTTTCAAATACACAGTACAGTATTATATGCTCACCATGTTGTACTTAAAGGCATTTCTAACACTTCAATCTGAGGTTCAGTTTGGATAGTGTTAACATGGAGGTTCAAACTGTGATAAAGTCAAAGATATCTAACAAATGTGGGAAAGAAATCATACAATGAAATGCCCAATTGAAACCTGTAGGACTGCCCCTGCAATTTCCCTTTACCATGTGAGTGTAGCTATGTCCAAACCCTACTTATCCTGAAGATCCTGCTCGAAGACCCCATTCAGGAAGCCCTCCATAAACCCTAATTGTGACTTGACCTGTCTCTCTACCTCAAGTATGGCCCTTATCACATACTTCTTTGTGTCATAAACACATTCTCTATTAGGTTTTTCAGTTTTTTTCCTGAAGGGGATGGTCAGTGTCTTTAATTCATCCTGCATTCTGCCTCTGAGCATAGCACAATGCTCAATGTTTATGTAATTAAACAGAAGCCCTAAAGTGAAAAAGTGAAATCTACAGTCTCAGGAATGTGCGGAGCCTGCCTGATGACCAGATGGTGTTTGCGTACCATCAGCGTGACATATGCTTCTGATGGCTCACAGGCTCTGGGGGAAGCGCCTCCTTCTCGCACTATATCTTACACCACTCCTTTTCCTTTGACGCTCCAGTGGCGACTGCCCTTTTTTTCTGGCTTCTACCACACTACTTCTGTTCCTTTCTCCAGGCCTTCGAACCTGTCATTCCTTCTGCCTGGAGTGATCTCATTCCTTCTACCTCCTGATCTCTGCTGTCCGTATCTTTTCCTTCAAGATTATCTACCACTCAGTATTCACATCCTTGAAGTGGCCTTCCTTGATCATCTAGTTGAAATTAGGTCCCCAACTCCAGTACTCTCTATGGCAGTAGCTTTACTTCATTCTCTGAATAGCACTTAATTCTTGCAAAAATTAGCAAATGCATTTATTTGCACTAGAATATGAACCCCCATCAAGAGACCATCTTATTCTACCCTGTGTCAGTGCTTATAGTAGAGTTCGAAAAAGTAAGGCTGCTTTTGGTTGCAAACAAACTAAAAGTTGCAAAATCCATTATGGTTTACCTTTATCACACGAAAATAAAATCATGCAAGCAATAGCAATGGCTCAACAGTTTAATACTGTATGGATTCTGTACTGACTTCTCTGTGACTGTGTTGGGCTTTCCTCATGGCTGCAATATGGCTGTCAAGTGTAAAAACACCACAAGAAAACATCCCACTCAGGAAAAAAGGGGAGGGGTGGTGAGGTCTCCTGGCAGATCTTTCTTTATCAAGGTGGAAAACTTTCTCAGGAACCCTCTTCCCACGTTTTCCTTTTGCTATTCCATTGAGCCACTCTGGGTAGGAGTCATGACCATCCCCTTAGTAAAGGGGAGTGAGAGTATAATGATTTTTTTTAAGCATCACCTGGAGCCAGGTCTGTCTTCCCTAAGTCCTCTGTCTTTGCCTCACATTTGAGACAAATCTGGGCTCTCTTAGCAAGAAAAGAATGCTCTGGCTGCCATGGAGCAGTGGGGCCACACAGGCATTCATGGAACAGAGGGTGCCTACATTTATACTGATCTACCAAAATTCAACAAATGACTTTTTTTTTAAGATTTATTTATTTAGGGCCTCCCCGGGGGCGCAGCTGTTGAGCACTAGGCTGCGAAGCTGCCAGCAGCCTCTGCAGTGCTGGTTTGATCCCCGGCCACTGGCGAGGGTCTCACATGATGCGCAGGCCTCTCCTGCCACGCCCGCTGCTCCCCTCAGCAGTGTATTTTGTTAGTCTGTCTGTTCTGCTCCCCGCTCTGGCTCTGGTCAATTCTCTCACCCTCCCGCGCTTCTGACTGTACCCAGTGCTTGTATAAATAAATAAATAAATAAAATCTTTTTAAAAAATGAAAAAAAAAAGATTTATTTATTTATGCATACAAGAACTGGGGTACAGGCCAAAGGTGTGGGGGTGGGGTGAGAGGATTCACCAGAGACAGAGTGGGGAATAGAACAGGCAAACTGACTGAAATACACTGCTGCGGGGAGCAGAGGGCGAGACAGGAGAGGTCTGCTGCGCCATGTGGGTTGTTCCCTGGCCGGGATTGAGCTAGAGCTGCAGTGACTGCGGATAGCTTCATAGGTTGCATCTCCCTTGCGCCACCAGGGAGGCCCCAATTAACAGATTTTCTGTTTTGGTTTTATTTGGTGACAGGAGGCTGGAGCAGCAGCCTCACTTGGCTGGTTGCTAGAGACTAGGTGAGGTTCATCTTTTACTGACACAGTTGGTGGCTGGAGACTGGGTTCCTGTGGCTGATAATTGATGCTGGGAGTGCTGGTGGCTGGGGGCTGGGGGCTGGGGGCTGAGTTCCCAATTAACGGATTTTCTATATTCGCACACTGTGCAAAGCCAAGACTGGTGATACTAGGTCTCTGCCTTTAGAGGATTTCCATGTCCTAGGCCTTCTAGGACCCTCCATGCGTGTTTTATTAGAAATAACGTGACTGCTGAAACAGACTTGCCACTAAAAGACTTGGCTTTTACAGATTCACAGAACCCATCGCCCATATCCTTACTTCCACAGCAAAGTCCCACATGTAGGTATGACTGCCTGGTCTTTGAGCTTGAGGAAATTGGGGAAATTGTCCTATAGCAGTGGCAGGACCTTCTTAGAAGAGGTGCATAATTTCTCAGAAATTATGGGCCATTATCAAACTCAATAAATGAAGTATGGATGGTACGAACTTACGATGGTTTGACTTAAGATTTTTTCACTTTATCATGGTGCACAAGGCATATGCATTTGGTAGAAACCATGCTTTGAATTTTGAATTATGATTTTCTTTCACCTGGGTAGTGACTTGCGGTGCAGTACTCTCAGGTGATACTGGGCAGCGGCAGCAAACACAGCTCCCAAGTCAGCCATGCGATCACTAAGGTAAACAATGGACACTCTACAGTGTCTTCTGCTCTGCTCCAGTAGCGTTAGATGAGAGAGAAATTGATGATTCGGCGGTGTACTCATCCTCCGGCAATTAAGTTCAGTTCAATGCTTGATTTTTCAGCCTGGTGTGCTTTCAGCTGTGTCCGTGCAGTGAGGACCTTATAGCCATTCTGGTTTTCATTTTATAGTATTCAGTAATGTCCATGAGATAGTCAACACTTTATTATAAAATAGACCTTATTAGACGATTCTGCCCAAATGTGGGCTAACCTAAGTGTTCCCAGCGCCTTTAATGTAGGCTAAGCTACGTTCTGATGTTGGGTAGTTTGGGAGTATTGAAATGCATTTTCCACTTATGACATTTTCCACTTACAATGTCTTTATCAGCAGGTGACCCTATCATTACAGAAAATTGCCTCCGTCAGTGAGTCAGCGGGGCCTCTCACTTTGCACTTGGGGTGGTTTTAGAGGGTCACTGGTTCGTCAGGATTGCCATCTTTGTTTCTGTCTTAAGCATGTTTGTTTTACATCTACTTAGAAGATGTTCTTTGATTCTTGGAAAACAATTTCTTGGAAGGCAAAGAGGATAAGGAAAGTCCTAGGAAATGGAGAGGTGACAGTATGGCATGTGTAAAAGTGTCTAGTGTGTAAAAGCGCCTAGAAGACAGATTAAGTCCTGGAGATTCCAGGCAATGATTTTCCCCAAATCACTCGCATGCACCGTCACTGGGAACTGGACAACCTGCCACCAGTTACCAAGCCCCCAACACCCAGTTGTCCCTACCCCGGCAGGGGTGGGGGAAGGGGGGGTACAGCCACAGCAAGTTTCCACTTCCTGAAGCCTGGTGGGGGTTGGGGGAGGGCCCTGCAACCCCCGGAAGGAGGTCCAACTGGGTCACAGCGGTGTGGGTGGGCGGGGAGAAGACCCCAGGGAGCATATCGGACCAGAAAACCTCCGTCGACGTCCGCGCACCCTGCCGGGCGGAGCACACAATAGGCAGCCGCTCGGCGTGGACGCCTCGCCCCCGGCCGCCTGGGCCCAGTGGGCTTGCCGGGTGGGAGGCGCGAGAGTCCCGCGCCCTCCAGCGGGCACCGTAGCCTCTCGGGCGGGAAAGGAGCAGTGGGGTAGAACACGCCCCACACTTGGAGACATTGCTTCCTTCTTCCCCACCCCTCCGCAACACACACACACACACACACACACACACACAGAAAAAGCGGCAGCCTGATCGCCCCTCCCGGATGCGGCTGCACCAGCAACATCAGGCTGCGGGCGGAGCCCGAGTGGTTGCCACTTCCCCCCTCTTCCCTCGTGACCCGCGCCCCCCCTTCAGTTCTCCCTCCCCCTCCGCACGCCCTTCCCCGCCAGACACACCCCACCCAGGGCTGGTCTCGAGCCGGGCTCGGCTGACTAGGGGAGGGAGCGGCCGCCGCCGACGCTGCGGGCAGGACAGGGAGCGAAGGAGGGAGCGAGGGAGGAGCTGCGGGAGGGAGGAGGAGCAGCAGGAGCCGCGCCGACGCCGCGGAGCTGCGATGTGGCCGGCCCGCCGGCGTGTAAACACTGGAGCAGCAGCGGCCGCGGCCGCCCGGACCCGGGGCACTGAGTCCGCCCGTTCCGAGACCTGCCCGCGCAGCCATGGCCGAAGTGCGCAAATTCACCAAGCGGCTCAGCAAGCCCGGCACGGCGGCGGAGCTTCGGCAGAGCGTGTCGGAGGCCGTGCGGGGCTCCGTGGTACTGGTGAGTGGCCGGGGACCGGGCATCCCGGGGGACGCGCTCCAGGCGCGAGCGGCCGGGTGGCTTTCCGCGCGCGGGCGCCGGGACAGGAGCGGCGCTCGGGGCGGCCACCCGTGCTCCACGCGCGCTCTTTCTCCGCTTCAGCAAGTTTTCGCACCGTGCGCGGCTCGCGGGTCCGAGTCCCTGGCACCCGCTGACAGCGCGGTGGCTGCCAGGCGCGGCGAAGGCGTGCGCCCAGCTGGACGCCGACGGGCGATCCGGGACTCGGACCGCGGTGCGGAAGGCTGGGGCTCCGAACCCGGGCTGGGCCGGGGGTGTGAGCTCGACCGCGGACCTCGCGCTACCCTAGACTCCGCACAAAGAGCTGGGGACCAGGGCGAGATGAGATCCCTATTCTCTCCTGCGGGCACCTGAGGCAGCCTAGGCGGAAGGATGCGATGAGCGTTTTGCACCTACACACTCGCGTGTGCGCGCACACTAACACTCGCACACACACAGCGTGTACACAAAAAAAGAACCCCACCCAAAAAGCCCGGGGCGCCCAAGCTCGGCGGGCGGTGAGAACAGAGGAAGCAGAGCGACTTCCTCCTGCTACTGGAGAGAAAGGGTGATGATGGGTGCTGTAGGGGTGCTGCCGCCGCGGCCGCCGGGGGGAAGATGGGAAACAACGGGGTTCCCGGCGAGTGGGCACGGGGTCCTCTGGGACCTAGGAGCGCTTTAAAGAGAAGATGGAGCCGCGGGGGTTTGCGGGAAGATGGGGTGGGCCAGTCGTGGGATGGAGGACCTGAGGTGAGAGCCTCACCGCTCGGGGTGGGGGGTGCCTTGGAGGCTGCGGCGCGGTGGGGGAAGGGATTTGAAAGAGAACCGACCCTCTGGGACCCCTCCAGGCTACCCTTGGCCTCATCCGATTGTCTCACTCCACAGGGAAACGGGCGGGTGCTAATGGGCACTTGCCACTTCTCGAGTATTTTCTAGACACTGACGGCCAATTTCCTGGACTAGCGAACAAACCCTACATAAGCAATCAGCCTGCTTAATTAGTGTTTGGTTTGTTGTTTTAGTTTGCTCGTTTTTTGTCTCTGTCCCTTCCACCTTCCACCGTGTCATCTGCTGTGTTTAAATTTCACAATTTACGAGTAGGCTCTTTTTGTTCGAACAACTTATCGGAAGGGGACTTCACAGTTTTTCTTTGTAATTTTTCTGTTGATCTTGTAGAATCTCCGATAAAACCAACATTAAAGGGAGGTCAGGGGCCTGATCCAGCAGCGGAGAAAGTTGACATTAGTGGGAGTTCTGGAGGAGGATCAAAGGTAAAATATGTACCTTTGAGATAAAGATCTGATCCCTAATAGCTACAACTGTGCAAGGCCAAGTGACTTTAAAGAAATCTCTCTATCGTGGCAGGGCCCTTGAAAGTTTAATCCTGCTGTTTACAGGAGCTAAGCTCAGACCTTTAATGTTGTTTTAATAGACTTGGCTTATTGTGTGTTTCACTGATTTTAGAATGAGGTCCTGTTGAGGTCAGATTGGAATGTCTGATTGTCATCACAGCCAGTTAAGAGAGCAAGGCAAGCTGTGTGCAGGACATTTATACCAGGGTTCTCATCTTGGGTGATTGTTAACAAGTGATTCAATCTTCAGGACACAGGAAATGCTTTCTGAAATACAGGGAAGAAGAAAACCTTGTTTGAGCAGGGGTGGCTGGCGCTCTACCACCTCATGAAAAGGGAGCCTGTGAAGTGGATAGATGGACTCTAGGGAATAAATGGGACTCAGCAAACCTCCACTGGGATTTGACCAGTGTTTGACCTTCCAAAAGTTAGAATTCTCACCCAAATTTTTTAGGTTTTGTGTATTGCAGGTGCAGCTGTCCCTTTCCAGCCACTGACTCCCTGGGAAACCGGTTAGTGGGAGGAAAGTGCCCTAGGGGAAGCTGCCAGGGCCGGTGGTTCCCTGTCAGCCTCCCTTACTTGGGACCAAGGCCACACATCATTTTACCAGGCATTGCAGAGAAATAACACACACTTACTCTTCTGGTGTATGATCCGCATTGAGATTTTGGGGGTGGGGGAGAACAGATTGTGGGAATCTAAGTCAATCAACATTTGTGAAGCCCCTACCACAGCAAGACACAAGCTAGCTGCCCTAGCATACGTGTAGGTGCATGTCTTTTTCATTTGTTCTAATTTATTTCACCCTGGGTTGGGTCTGTCAATAGGACACCCGGATTATCTACACAAACCAGGTTTCAATTATTCCTTGCACCTTAAAGAAGGCTATTTTTTTTAACAGTTCGGTCAATAAGAAATCAGGAAACAGTCTAAACTAGACTCAGTGCTCCTAAATGGCTCTCCTTTTTGGCCCCTGCTATTTTGACACAAAGAGCTGCTGAACCAAAGTTGGCAAAACCAGGGGTGGCTGCAGAGCAAGTGGACTGTGTGGCAGCTGCTGCCATCAATTCCGCTTTTCTGCTTTAAGCCCCAAAGTGTTTATTTGGGACAGCTGAGGTGGGATTGGCACGTGTCATTCTAAACTCAGGATGCTCACGTTTGGGCTTCCATATGGAGTGGAATCATTCTTCCAGCGGGTCAACCTGTCCTCTGGTGTATCTCTCACTAGAATTTGGGAAACCTACCAAGCTGAACACCCACTTTCTGCTTAGGTTTGTTTATTTATTTATTATTATATTTTTACAATTATTCCCTCATTGGCATGTTGCCAATCTCCTTCTCTTTTTTTTTTTTAAAGATTTTTTATTTATTTATTTATTTATACAAGCACTGGTTATAGTCAGAAGCGCGGGAGGGTGAGAGAATTCACCAGAGCCAGAGCGGGGAGCAGAGCAGGCAGAAGGACCGAAGTACACTGCTGAGGGGAGCAGCGGGTGTCAGGAGAGGTCTGCGTGCCATGTGGGACCCTCCTCCAGTGGTCGGGGAGCAGCCGGGGATGGAACCGGCGCTGCAGAGGCTGCAGGCAGCTTCGCAACCCAGCGCTCAATCGCTGCACCACCGGGGAGGCCCTCCACTCTCCTTCTTTTTGCTTACTGTTTGAAAAATTCAGAAGGCTGGGCTCCAGATGCACATAGTTGTGGCTTCAAGCCTTCATTTCTTACTACCATGAATCTATTAATGACATAATGAAGCAGATAGAGCAAGAGAGACTGTTTCGTTGCTGCCATTTTCTGTAAGTTCAGCATTTTTAGGAAGGTCATTTCTAACCCAGGGAAAGGGATAATTACAGAATTAACCATTGGCAGAGATTTCTCCAGAGGGACGTGGGCGGGGAGGCGTATTACAACCTGAGAGTGTGATTAAGTGAGAAGTGTTTACATGTATACACGTTTAAAATGCAGTGTTAACGCTGTTTTTGTTATAATTCAGCATATAGCTATTTGTGCCTCAGGAGGAACAAAGGCTTTTGCTAAACCTGTTGTGTTCAGACTGCTCTGTGTCAGCTTGGGAAACTCCTTGTCAGGGGCTTTGAAGACTGTTGTCTGCTTGCTGCTACACTTAGCCTCAATTCCTTGTGCTCCAAAGGATCAGCAAAGAGTTGCTACATATTACAGATTGTAGCCCCTTGAGGCAGGGTAATGCCTGCAGCTCCCCTTCCTGGCACTGGCCAGATTTCAGATAACTCCAGGAGAGGAAAAAAGCTCTCCCAAAGCAGAGAGAATGGCTGAAAGCTTCTGCAGCGGTTGACTCCACCCACCTGCCCACACAACTACCTTTGCTTGGAATGTTTGTTGAGTAACCTTTTAGGGTAGGCCTGAAAGCCAATCAGCTCCCCTGCTCCCTCTTCCCAGGGGAATTGAAGGAAAGGACTGCTTATAGGACAAAACAACTTCCCCTGGGGAATAAAGGCCTCTTGACCAGGCGGTTCCAGTTCACAGACTTAGCTAGGCCCTGAATGGACTGAGAGGTAATGGGAGGTGTTGGCACCCAAATATGAAAGGGCTTACTGCTCCTGTGGGCGGCGCCAGGTTTGGGGTCCTGGGGTGAACCACTTGGGGGGATCTATCCATAAAGTCCAGTGCAGTTTGCTGGGATCTTTGACCCACCAAACAGTAAAATTAGGTTTCTAAGCCTGTTAAACATTCTCTGCATTGATTCTCTTCCTGTTCTAATCATCAGTAGTAAGCCACTTTAAAAACAAAAAACAAAAAACATAATTTACTGCTTAATTACATCATAAATACTTGTTTATTGTAGAAGAGATAGAGAAACAAGAAACAATAATTCATTACTCAGAGGAAGCTCTGCTAATATTCTAATGTATATATGTTGAAACTGTCTCTGTATATATGAAAATGAGTTGAAAACAATATCACATTTTAAAATAATTTTTGCACTTGGTATCTTATGAACGTTTCTTCTTGCCCATAAATGTAAATCTACACAATCATGTTTAATGACTAACCAAAATTCCTCTATGGGTGTATCATCGGCAATCATCCTTTATTTGTTTGATATTTTGATAATTTCTGATTTCGTGGTGTTAGGAATGTGAGCTGTCCTGTGCAGTAGCTACTAGCCATGTGTGGTTATTTATTATGTACGTTTAGATTTTAAATAATTCAAAACTAAATCAGCTCCCAAGTAGCACTTGCCAGAGTTCCAGAGCTCAATAGCACAGGTGGGTAATGGCTACCCTGTAGGACAGAGCAGATGCAGAAAATTTCCACTGTTGGAGAAAGTTCTTTGGACCACTCTGGTATAAACATTAACTGGATGAACATCTCTGAATTGGCATATTCAAACTTGCTAGATTGTCCTGTTAGGATAAATCTCTAACAGTGGAATTGCTTGCTCAAACATACACATTTTTTATTATTAAAAATGCCTCTTAAACATCCTGTTAAATTGTTCTGCAGAAAGTTGCCGTCTTTCATTCGCATATCAGAGTATTCATTTCCCTTCTCCCATGCCAACCCCGGTTATTAATATTTTTTTAATCTCTGCAATCTGATAGGAGATAAATGGTTTATCACTGTTCTAATTTGCATTTCTTTGATTACTTTTGAAGTTGAACAATTTTTCATATGCTACTTAGCCATTCCTATTTCTTTCTTTCCTTTTTTTTTTTTTTTTTTTTGTGGGACCCTCGCCCGTGGCCGGGGATCGAACTAGCACTGCAGAGGCTACGGGCAGCCTCGCAACCCAGCGCTCAACCGATGCGCCACCAGGGGAGGCCCTCATTCCTATTTCTTTTGAGGATTCTAGCAAAACTTACAGACTTATTTTCTTGTTTGTAATTCTTGCAATAACAGTCTCCGCCCCCAAGATTCTCTTTTGACTAGTCTGGGGTGGGGCCAGGCATCTGCATTTTGAAAAACTACCCAAGTTGCTTTTGATGTGCACAGAAACCGAATCTAGACCACTTGCCCCACTCAAGGCAGGAGTGTCACCCACAGGACCCCTCTGAAAAACGGTTATTTAGCTACTTAGACACACTCTGCCTATTAGAGAACCATGTTAGACAAGGTTCTTGAACTGAAAATTACTCTCCGTAGTTCCACTAGGGGCTAGGCCCTAGCTCTGCTGTTTGGAACCTCCCAGAACATTTGCTTTCTCTTTCGCATGACAACCCTTTAAATATTTGGGGACAATCACCACGTTATTTTAAAATTCACTCTTCACTCTTCACGAAGCCAAAGAGTCTTCATTTCTTTTCTTCCTACCTCACATGACTTCCTTTCAAGACTCTTTACCAGCATGGGCTCTTTTCCAAGGCTTCAGTGTTCGGTTTAAAATTTGGTGGGCAGAGCCCAGAGTCGGAAGTTAAACCTGAGATCGGGTCTGACCTCTGTCACCTGCCAGGTCCCATTTTCTTCATCTGTGAAAAGGGGGATCGGTACTTGTATCTCCCTACTGTAGTTCTTGTGGGGACTCAAGAAGGTAATATTTGGAAAGTGTCTGATGTATAGTGGAAGTAAAATTATTCTAGAAGGGTGTCACAGAATACAATGGGCCCCCATTGTATTCTCCACGGGAGCCAAGAGGTCAAGGGCTGTATATTCATCTCCATTCCCAGTGCCTCACACAGTGCCTGGGATGGAGTAATACAGGAAATGGCCAGAAATAGACTGTTAACAATATGTCCGATGCGCCAGATATTGGGTGTCTTGGAGGCCAGGCGACTAGTTGAAATAGAGTTACGAAGTTCAGGCGAGAGATAACCGCCAAAGCACTGAGAATGGAGAAAAGGGGAAGAATTAAGAGGCGTTTCAGTCATCAACAGGATTTCATGATTGTTGGAGGGGGTGAGGGTAGGAAAAGAGTAGGAGGAAGACCGAAGAAATGAAGAGGTGGTGTCAAGATGAGGTTTTTCAGCTTGGGTGAACAGGAGGAAAAGCTTGTTTGGTGATAGGGGAAGGGAGAAGAAAAAGACGCAACCTCTGCCTGATTAGAGCTGTCAGGGCAAAGCCAGGTTTCAGTTAAGCAAGACAGTGGAAAGAACATTCTAGGGAAAGGCCGATCCTGTATGGTTGTATTTTGGTGAAAGACTAGAGGTTTTTTTTTTTTTTTTTTCTGTTAACGTATGGAGAATCAGCAAAACTTTATTTAGATGTTAAAGAGGTTCTCACACTTAAAAAAAATTGGTAACTGTTGAAGACTAGGGCTCTTGAAAACACAGAGAAAAGTGTTCCTCAGGAAGGTGGGGGAGGAGGAGCCAGGTCAGAGATGAGATGGTGGGGGAGATTAGCTGATTAAAGAGTTTTGCACCTTTGGGGGTGATTAGAGAAATGGGAGGCAGGGCCTGGAGAAATGGCCTGGAGGCCAGGCCCAGATTTCCAATTAGAATGGGCGAGGAACTTAGGGTTCCCCTGGGTAGCATCTCCTGCCAGGGTTTGCAAATAGTGCCGGTGAAAGGGGACCAGGTGCCTACCCCTGGTGCCTGAACAGGCTAGTTATTCTGCCCATGAAGGAATTTATGAATCAGAAAGTGAGATGTGATGTGTGCAGATAACTGGACTAGAGGCGATAACCCCACAGGAGGCTAGTGGTTCTGCCTTTTGTCTTCAGTTAGTTAAATCATCCCTCCCTCCCCGCTACTTTTTTGTGAGCCTCAACATTTTTCCATCGTTTGATCCTTTTGGCATTCAACAATGTTCAATCAGCCTTTGCTAATAAACGTGTTAAGCTCTACAGGTCTTTTCCGCATTTCTTGGATGACAGAAGCCGTTTTTCTTTGTTTTAAATGGGAATGAGCACAGTCCTTGGTCCCAGAATCGCATTGAGAATTTGGTACATACTCTACATGTTGTCACTCACCTTGCTGTCCCTTAACTCCTCTGCGCTGCAAGAGGGGCTTGCCACCTCCTGAAATTCCCAGGATGCCACTTCAGGAACCACCCTGGCTGGCTTGCTGGGAATTAAGGTCAGAGGAGTCATTCACCTACCTGATTTTGCTTTCCTCTGAGCTGTGGACTCTTCAATAGTTCAGTTGGCATGTTGAAAATTATTCGTTTTTTGGGGTTTGGTTTTTTTTTTCCTTCACACAGAAGGGAAGGGCTAGAAACCACAGGAGGGAGAAGGAGTTAGAGCTGTTTCCCCTTTTCTGGCAATCCTAACGGTAACGTTCGGATCCATATCTCTTGGGGATTTCGGTCTTCTGGTTTCTTTTAGCATCTGCCAGGAATGCAGAGAGGTTCATGGGGGATCATTGGCATGTTGCTTATATCTACCCAGAACCAGAGACTTTTTTCATTCTTGCAGGGCCCCACCCTGGAGGCTTTTAGCAGCAACTGGGGCAAAGGGACAGAGACTCCATTGCATGTAACTTGTGTGTGTTAGAGCAGTGTGGTTACAGCCGGGTTCAAAATTAAGCTTTGACTTACTTGTTGGGATGACCTTGAACCAGTTACTTAACCTTCTGAGCCTTGATAACCCTCCTCTGAACTTGTTGAAAGACTTGAAGGAGTTGTTCCATGTGTGAACTAGGGGCTTGGTGCATGGAAAGCACTGTTGGCTCTTGTCTCGTCAGACTGCAGGGTGGGCAAGAAAGGTCTTGTGTGTATGTGTTACAGCCACAAGTAAACTGAAAGGGAAGCAGGTACCCTTGCTTTTTTATTTCCTCACTCCAGATCATGCTCCCAAAGGCTGAGTTACATGACTGAGGCAAGAATTGTCCCCTTCTGGGAGGATAAGCTGAAAGCCCCTCTCCCTTAGGTTCTTGGTAATATCCACTCCCAGTTGGACTTGGTCATTTTGAAGAGCCCCGGGATGTGAGCTAGGGCTCTGGGTCTTTGGCAAGTCTGGCCTTCCGTCTAGTCTGAGGAGTGACTGGGAAGGCTAGTCCTTTTATAGGGAGGAGTTTGCCGCCCTGTGCCCTCTGCCTGGGGAGAAGGTCCTCCAGTCTGGGACACTTGCGAGTGTAGCCTTTCCCAGAAGCACTGACCATCATGATGATCTGTTAAGTGTGGCTTATGCTAAGGGATGGATATAGGAGAACTGGGCCTGGTGGGGAAAGCTAGAACTTCACGGCTGTTGTTTTTCTCTCTCAAAACTTTGTTGATATCCCTTTCCCTAGTGAATCCTCACTTGTAAAAATCAGATGAGTATTGACATTCAAATGTGCTTCGAAAGATCTATTTTGGAAATAGGTGTTTTAGCAGGAAAAAAAAAAAGTAAAGCTTAAAGTTCTCTTAAGCAATTCATGTTCTTTTCAACTTGGCTTTCCTGGTTTTGCGGTGCCAGAAGACATTCTGTTAGGGAGAGTGTGTACAGGTTTCCAGCATAGTCGCTACCATGACAAATATGCGCACTGTTCCAGCGACACATGGTTTACCTGAAGAGTGTGCACAAGCGCTCACCATCCTGCCTCCATTTGCTGTCGACGATTCCCTGCAACTCTTCTCCATCTCATTGCCTATTGAGTTTATCACTCCCAGGAAACTGGCTTTTTGCCTTTCCTGACACCTAAGGTCTGATTGCCTGTGTTCCAAGCTGCTGAGAACAGTTGGGAGATATTGGAAGCCATCAGTTTTCCGATCCTGTTGCTCTCCTGAACGACCGAACTGTTAAACTTGGTGCGATTTAAGAAGTCAAGTGTTCTTCCAAGCCCCTGAGACAGAACATGTTTATTTGAAGTGTTTCAGTGAAGTGCGGCAGGAGGCTAGGGATTGTATTTGTATGAAGTGGGTTTTACACGATGACAGGCCAGACCTTGCGCATGCATTGCCTTCATGTTATGAAGCGTTAAAAATGTTCTTCTACGTGTTGCCTCGTGTGTTCTTCTGTGTCACACACCACATTGTCATCACCTCTCTCGTGTAGTGGAGAGATGGAGGCATGGTTTCCTGTGAGGCGGGCTGCGGAGCCTCCCCGTTTCATAAGTGACAACAGGTCAGAAGCTGCTGGTGTTGCATTCCTGTGGCCCCATCATGTAAAGTGGCACCAGGTCCCGAGCTCAATTCCGCCATAAATCAGGTGGAGCAAGCTCTTTTTGTGTGGTTTTGGGTCAAGATCTCCTATTGGGAAACTGTTTCTTTCTGAACAAGCTCAGGTCTCTTTAGTGGGAAAGTAGGAGGTGAGGACAAAAAAACAAATGCAGAGAGGGGTGGGGTTGTTATTGAGAAATGTGGGCAAGATCAGTATAGATTTGTCCTTGCCAAAGTCAGCCCGGGGATTCTGAGAGCTGTTTGCAATTGGCCATTCTCCCTTTCGTTGCTCTTTGAATAACCATATGGAAAAAAATCCCCAGAACACTGGCTCTGTGGAGCTACCTGGGATCATTTTCATGGAAACTGTTTTTATGATTTGTTTCAAGTGGGCTAATACTGTCCAAAAATAACAACATATATTTCCCCCCATACCTTTTTTACGAGTAGTTTAAGTTTTCCCACTTGAGAACCTGCCAACTTTCATGCCTTGTGGGACCTGCTGTCAGTGTTCCCGGGGTGAGTGGAAGGAGACTGTTGGCATAACCAGTTTATTTTCCTGGGTTAACAGTGATGCTTCAGCGAGACCCACAGAGAGACTACCACCTGCTGCGGTGCAGACCTTACCACCAAGATATAAAACTCAAGTGCAAGAGGGCTCAGAATCAACTGTTGCAAACATGCAACTACATACATTGTTATTTAAAAACTCACAGGGGCAGGCAGCTGTCCTGCCTAGTGGAGTGTCTCCATCAGGCTCTGGGCTGCTTGCAGAGGGAAGACTGCTCTCTGTGACTCCAGACCCCCAGTGGGGGTGGGAATTGTTCCTCCCTCCCAGGGGCCAACATGACTGCTTGCAGGGGAACTGTGCTTTTAACTGAAGCCCAGCTCCCTCTCCCTGCCTCCCTCTCTTCTGGCTCTGCATGTGGCTGCTGGAGCTATTCCCATAGCTACCTCCTGGGCCTCAGCAGGGTCCTATCACAAGGCTCCCGCCTCCAGAGTTCAGCTTCTGGACCCTACATCCTGCAGGTTGCTGGTTCTGTCCTGTCTTGAAAATCCATTTCCAGTCACTGGATTTTATCTTTTTCCTTGTTCCCCCTTGTGTCATGGCCGCCATCACTGCTTCCTTGTCCTGATCCCCTACCTCACATCTAATCCCCTGCCTTGGTTTTCTGGGCATATGTCTAATTCCTCTAAGACTGAGGTCTGGGCTGCTTCCTCTGAACAGGGATGCCTTTTCTTCACCTTGGTGATGGAACAGCCACGGCTCAGGTGGGCCTGTGGACTGATAAGGGTGAGTGTCTTTCTAGAGAACTCAGAGGAGGCAGTGTGTCTGGCGTGGCCCGTGGCCCCAGAGAGTTGAGTAGATACCTGGCTTATTCATTTCCTACTGCTGCTGTGCAAGGATTTATTATCTCATGCTTCGGGAGGAAACCCACTGGGCTAAGACCAAAGTGTGATCAAAGCCTCACCTCCTCTAGAAGATCTAGGGGAGAAGAGCCTGTTGCCTCGCCTTTCCTAGCTTCTAGAGACTGCTTTACATTCCTTGGTTCAGGGCCCCTTTCTCCATCTTCAAGCCAGCAATGACTGGCCAAGCCTTTCTAATGATGTGTCACTCTGATACTGCTTCTGTTATTACATCTCTGAATCCAACTTCTAGAAGGGGCCCTGTGATTACATTGGTCCCACCTGTGATGGTCCAGAATAATCTTCCCATCTCAGAAATCTTAATCACATCCACAAAGTCTCCATTGCCACAGAAGGGATCACTCATAGGTTCCAGGGGTTAAGATGTGGGCTATTTGGGAATCCATTACTTTGCCTACGATACAGGCATTGCCAGAGGTTGAGGAATGGTGGGATTCTGGGGGAGACGGTTTCCCATATCAGTACTGACATTATGATGGAGGAGGAACAGGGATCTGATAGACGGGCAAACTGTTAGCCGGGTACAGAATTCTCCACAGAAACAGAATGCAGAATCACAATCCCTTTTGGGAATTTTGGCCGAAAGACTGCAACACAGGTTTGCAATCTGCAATTTCAATTTGGATGTTTTCTTAAATTCTTCATAATTAAAAAATTTCTCCCACACAAAACTCCCTCAGTCTGGAGTTCTTGTAAGTGGGCACTGTTTTCAGACTTGAGGTGTTTCAGGATACAAGCTGGCCAGACACTTAGCAGGCAGTTAGCCAGCTCAGGCCTATGGAATTTTCCACCCTTAGCTAAAGAAAAGAGCAGAGAGGTAGGGGTGTGTACGTGTGTTTAATAGAGAAAGGGGTAATTTCGCATCACGTAGAATAACTCTGACTGACAGGCCTCAAATTACCTCTCACGTATTCTGCATGAGACGCTTCACCCATACTGAAGGTTAAGTTAGACTAGGCATAGCCCTCCTACATAGCCAAGGTAATTGCAGGACCATTTCCCAGAAATGGTTTTTAAAACACATGATTGGAGAAGCAGAGTGAAGGGGCTGAAACATCTCTCATTCCTTCTGGCTTCACGATGATTTCATTTGAGAGATAACATCCTCTCTTCACCAAATCCAGTTACAGCCATCTTAGAGCTCGACACCACGAAGGCTTTCTGACTGATGGCATCTGCGCCAGTCCTCCTCACGCTGGCCACGATGATTTCCATGGTGAGCTGACGGCAGAGAGCTTTGCTGCCCTCAAGAGGCACTCTGTCATAGATGTGCATGTATTTGCTGTGTTTACTTCCATTCTGATTGGCCTTGGCTCTTTGTCTCCATGGCCAGGCCTATCTTCTTTCAGGCCCTTGGATAACAAAGCTCACTATAATGCACCGAAAATCATTTGTTAAAGGTTGAGGAGCCCCTCCCTGACTGTGATTAAAAATCTGTAGAAACAAAAGATACATTAACTACCTTCATTTTCTCCTGTTCTGTTTTTCATTTTTCTCTCTCAATAACAAAACAGTTCTAATCCTCCTTAAAAGCCATCTCAATTTAAAAATTCACGTATTTTCTTTTTTTTTAAAGATAAACTCATGCTTTTCTTTTCTTTTTTTTTTATTTATTTATTATTTATTTATACAAGCACTGGGTACAGTCAGAAGCGCGGGAGGGTGAGAGAATTCACCAGAGCCAGAGCGGGGAGCAGAGCAGGCAGAAGGACCGAAGTACACTGCTGAGGGGAGCAGCGGGCGGCAGGAGAGGTCTGCGCGCCATGTGGGACCCTCCTCGGGTGGCCGGGGAGCAGCCGGGGATCGAACCGGTGCCGCAGAGGCCGCGGGCAGCCTCGCAACCCAGCGCTCAACCTCTGCGCCACCAGGGAGGCCCAAATTCACGTATTTTCGGTAGCATTACCTTAATTTTTCCTAATGAATTTATATACTACTCTCTAAAATGTGAAAGGGTAGTAACTGTAGTCCTATTTTCTAAATCTTCCTAGTTTCTAAATCTAAGTCTTAGTTTCTAAATCTTCTTTAGAAAGTGGTATTCATTTTCTTTGAATTTAAGCTCCTTTCAACCTGGCTTATTTCATGTCATCTTATTTTACTGATTTACTCTTTTCCGTTTGGGGGATTTTTCTTTTCCAATAGTCTTCATTGGAATTTCATGGCTTATGGGTAGTTAGCATTATTAGATCAATGAACTTGAAAGTGATCATCTAGAATTCTGGAACATCTGAGACTGTGGAATCTACCAGAAGGAACTAGAAAGCAAGTGTGTCATTTGAGAGTGAGCTGGAGAGAGAAGGACATGCTAAGCTGTGGGAGATAACTGCTTTTGCTGAGGGAAAAGATAGATGCTTTCCTTCCATTCATTTGAAAATCTCAAGGGTAATGCTTTTAGACCTGTTGCTTGAATTGAAAGGAAACAGATCTATTTCTACTGATTTATTTTTAATGGATTAAATCTATTTAGGGGAAGGATGAGGGGTGGTAAGTAAAATGGGGGGAAGGTATGACAAGGACTTAATCTAAGGATACTGAAGGATAAAAAAAGTTAGGCTGGAAGATTTTTTTCTGTATTATAATAGACAAGAGACCAGAGATTAAAATATTAGCAATAGGAGGGGGCGGAGCAACATGGCGGCGAGGAGACGCTGCGAGTAAGATCTCCCATTAAAAAAAGTGAATAGGGAGGAAAAGCGGCAGGTCCCAGTGAGAACTGGGACACGGAAGATAAACGGGTGACGCCAGCGAACTGCCCGAAGAAGAAACTGGCCATAAAGGAGGACTAGAAGGGAGGGAAGCGCAGAACCCTGCTCCCCTCCCCCGCCCACAGAGGCGGCACTCTCCGACCGGCAGAGAGGAGGAAACAACAAACCAAAACGGCCCACAAGAACAAACGACGCAGCAAGCGGGACTGTGAGTGGAAAGGAACTATTGCAGCCACCACACCCCGTGAACGGGAACTGAGGCGAACCCTGCAGGATCCGCCGCAGCGGCGAGCAAACGGCTCCGGGCGCCATTAGAGAAGAACAAAGACCCCGGGAGACGCGCACACAGCCCGGGCTGCCGGTAAGCTGGCGCGGGAAAGCGGCGCGCTCAGCACGCTTGGAAAGCAAGTGCAGACCTGGATCGCGGCTGCCCAGGTCCCCGCGCCTGCGACCTAGGCTTGCGGGGAGACGACCTAGGCTTGCGGGGAGACGCACGGAGGTCCTCACTGAGGTGAAGGTCCCTCCCTGAGTGAGCAGGAACCAGGCGCCCAGGCACGGGAGCTGTGCAAAAGGCGCCATTCCCGCGCCACTGAACTGGGCTACAGCCCGCCTCCTGGAACTGAGGGCTTTGAACTGAGACCCAGGGCACGAAAATTCGGGGCGTGGGTTCTCCACGACGGTGGGGCACAAGGCAGACACAGCACCCCAAAGCTGTTGAGGTGTACCCTACCATTCCCGCTCTGTTCTCTGTCCCACGGGTGGGGGGAGGCGAAAAACAGCCCCCCAAGGACAATAGGAGAGATCTCTGGCGCCACCTAGCGACCAGGAAAAAAAAAGTCACTAACACCCTATAAAACAGGACATTTCTTAAGACTGCTTGAAAAGGGCAGAAGGTTTCTGGAGGACCCAGTGGCCAGCCGGGAAGTTATTCCACGCCAGGCCCCTTCCGACCAGCAGTCTGAGCCCACAGAGGGAGCAGGCACCCACGTCCGGGGCAGACCAGGTGCGCAGAAGAGTGTGCCTGAAACCGGAGGCGCAGGGACTGCATCCTGCTTCGCCATTTGAGAACAGGGACATTTCTTCAGTAAAAACTGCCTAAAACCAGCAGAAAGCTCCCCCAGAAGACAGAGATGGCTCCTGGAAGAGCCAGAGGGGAGCGGAGAAGTTCACCCAAGATGTCAGTCAGTCCGAGCAACACAGTGTCCCAACGCATACGACAAATTAGAAAACAGACAGTAGGGAGTAGAAGAACCACAACGCAACCTAAAAACTCTCAGGAAAGAAGCACACCACAAAAAGAAAACCAATCCACTCCCAGATTGCAACGACAGCGACTTGGAAGAACTTCTGAGCCTTCCAGAAAGAGAATTTAAAATTGCCATGATTAAAAAAGTGATAGATCAGAAGAAGGAAATTGAGTCCCTAAAGAGGGAAGTAAGAGAAATGCAGGAGATCAAAGAATTAATGGAGGAACTAAAGAACTCTGGGAAAAGCAATGAAAGCAGAATAGATGAAATGGAAGAACGAATAAGTAATCTTGAAGACACAGAAATAAAAAGAACCAAAACAGCAAAGGAAAGAGAAGTACGAAGGAAAAAGAATGAAGAAAGATTTCGGGAACTATCTGACTCCATGAGGAAAGGAAATATAAGAGTTATAGGAATTCCAGAAAGGAGAGAAGAGAGATGTAGAACAGAGAAAATATTCATGGATATAATGAAGAGAACTTCCCAAATGAGAAGAAGGAGCTGAAATTGATATACAAGAAGCAAGAAGAACACCAAACTTCCACGACGAAAGGAAAAACACAGCAAGACACATAATAGTAAAGCTCCCAAGAATCCAGGACAAGGAAAAAATAATGAAGCTGAACAAGAGGGAAGAAACAGATAACATTCAAAGGAAAACCAATCAGGCTGACATCAGACTTCTCTGAAGAAACACTACGGGCAAGGAGAGAGTGGAGGGACATAGTCAACAGACTCCAAGAAAACAGATGCCACCAAGAATACTCTATCCCGCAAAGCTCTCTTCCTCCGAAGAAAGAATATGGACCTTCCCAGACAAAGAGAAACTCCGGAATTTCATTGCGACTAAACCCCCACTCCAAAAATACTACAAGGAATCCTAAAGCCAGAACCTCAGAGGGACGAATAACAACGAAAGAAGACCAAAAAAAAAAAAAAAAGTTATTAAAAGAATAAATATAAATCAAAAGGAAAGACAAACATAATGGCAAATACAGATGCTAACATATCAATATTAACTCTAAATGTAAATGGACTAAACTCTTCAATAAAAAGACACAGAGTTGCAGCCTGGATTAAGAAACAAACCCACCTTTTGCGTGTCTCCAGGAAACACATTTAGCTACAAAAGATAAAATAGGCTCAAGTCAAAGATGGAAAACAATCCTACAAGCAAATGGGCCAAAAAAGAAAGCAGGAACAGCTATACTTATATCAGATAAAAAAGACTTCAAACTCAAAAAATAAAAAAGACCCCAATGTCACTACATTATGATTAAGGGGACAATACTTCAAGAAGAAATAACACTCATTAACATAATACTCACCAAACGAAAGAGCACCAAAATATATCAGACAACTGTTGTCCTCTCTGAAAACAGACATCAGAGAAAACACATATGTAGTGGGAGACTTCAACACACCACTATCAACAATGGATAGATCAACAAGACAAAAAATAAGTAAAGAAACTAAAGCTCTAAATAAGGACCTAGAGCATTTGGGCTTAACAGACATCTATAGAACACTAAACCCAAAAAAAACGGAGTACACATTTTTTCTCAGCGCACACGGATCATTCTCCAGGATCGATCACATACTGGGGCACAAGACAAACATCAACAGATACACCAAGATTGAAATCATACCAACCATCTTTTCTGACCACGAAGGCATCAAACTAGAAATAAATCATAAAAAGAAGCAAGGACTATCCTACCTCATGGAGATTAAAGCCACACTACTGGAAGACCACTGGACTAACGAGGAGATCAAAAAGAAATTAAAAAATTTCTTGAATTGAATGACAAGGGGACACCAATATCCTAAATGTATGGGATGCAGCAAAAGCAGTATAAGAGGAAAATATATAGCAATAGAAGCTCACATCAAAAAACAAGAAAGAACTCAAAGAACAACCTAATCTCGAAGCTCAAGATCTAGAAAAAGAACAACAAAAAAAACCCAGAACCAGTAGAAAAAAGAAATAATAAAAACCAAAGCAGAAATAAATGAAATTGAAACTAAAAAAACAATCCAAAAGATCAATGAAACCAAAGCTGGTTCTTTGAAAAAATAAATAAAATAGACAAACCCCTGCCAGGCTCACAAAGGAAAAAAGGGAGAAAGCACAAATACACAGAATCATAAATGAAAGAGGAGAAATCACAACGGACACACAGAAATCAAAAGAATAATCAGTAACTACTATGAACAGTTATATGGAAACAAGTTCAACAATCTAGAGGAGATGGACAAATTCCTACAACTCTACAATCACCCAACGCTAGATAAAGAAGAATAGAACACCTAAACACCAATTACAAGCAGCGAAATTGAAATGGTAATTAAAAACCTCCCCAAAAACAAAAGCCCAGGACCTGATGGATTACAAATGAATTCTACCAAACATTCAGAGACGAATTAGTGCCTATCCTTCACAACTCTTCCAAAAAATTGAGAAGGAAGGGACAATACCAAACACGTTCTATGAAGCCAATATTACACTAATACCAAAACCGAATAAAGGACAACACAAAAAAGGAAAACTATAGGCCAATCTCCCTAATGAACACTGAGGCAAAAATCCTCAATAAAATTTTAGCTATCAGAATCCAACAATGTATCCATAAGATAATTCACCACGACCAAGTTGGATTCATTCCAGGGGCACAAGGATGGTTTAACATCCGAAAATCAATCAACGTTATCCAACACATCAACAAAAAGAATATAAAAACCATATGATAATATCAATAGATGCTGAAAAGCTTTCGACAAAGTGCAACACCCATTCATGATAAAGCCCTTGAAATTCTTGGGATACAAGGACATACTCAACATCATAAAGGCCATCTATGACAAGCCAACAGCCAGTATCATTCTCAATGGTGAAAAAGCTGAAAGCAATTCCATTAAGATCTGGAACAAGACAAGGATGTCCACTCTCACCACTGCTTTTCAATATAATACTGGAAGTCCTAGCCAGAGCAATAAGACAAGAGAAAGACATCCAGGAATCCAAATAGGAAAAGAGAAGTCAAACTATCACTATTTGCAGATGATATGATAATATACATAGAGAACCCCAAAATCTCCACAGAAAAACTAATTCAACTCATCAATCAATTCAGTAAAGTGGCAGGATACAAAATCAACACGGCAAAAGTCAGTAGCCTTCCTATACACAAACAATAAATCTGAAGAAGAAAAATCAAAAAACCAACCCCTTTTATTATCGAAACAAAAAAAAATCAAATATTTGGGAATAAATCTAACAAAAGAGGTAAAGGACCTATACAAAGAAACTATAAAACACTGTTAAAAGAATAGAAGAAGACACAAAGAAATGGAAAGACATCCCGCTCATGGAGTTGGAAGATAAACATATTAAAATGGCCATCCTACCAAAAGCAATACAGATTCAATGCTATTCCAATCAAAATCTCAATGGCATTCTTCAAAGAAATAGAACAATTATTGATGAAATTTCATATGGAATCACCAAAACCCCGAATAGCCAAAGCTCTACTGAAAAAAAAAGAAGAAATGGAGGCATCACACTCCCAGACTTCAACTCTACTACAAAGCCATAATCATCAAAACTGCATGTATTGAACAAGAACAGACATACAGACAATGGAATCGAAATAGAAAATCCAGAAATAAACCCACAGATTTATGGTCAACTAATCTTGACAAAGGAGCGAAGACTATGCATTGGAGCAAAGAAAGTTGTTCAATAAATGGTGCTGGGAAAACTGGGTCGCTACATGCAAAAGAATGAAGCTTGACCACTACCTCACACCATACACAAAAATCAACTCAAAATGGATTAAAGAACTAGACATAAGACTGAACCATAAATACATAGAAGGAAATATAGGCGAAACACTACGGGATTTGCACATCAAAGACATCTTTACAGACACATCACCCAAAGCAGTGATAGTGAAGAGAAAGATAAACAGCTGGGACTACATCAAATTAAAGAGCTTCTGCACAGCAAAAGAGACAATAACAAAAACAAAGAGAAACCCCACAACTGGAGAACATTTTGCACCCAACACTGAATGATAAAGGACTGATCACAAAAATCTGCAAGAGCTGATGAGACTCAGCAACAACAAAGAAAATAATCCAGTCAAAAAATGGGCAGAAGAGCTAAAAAGAAACTTCTCTGAAGAGGAAATGCAAATGGCCAACAGACATATGAAAAAATGTTCAACATCACTTGTAATCAGGGAAATGCAAATCAAACTACCATGAATACCATCTCACACCAGTGAGAATGGCACATATTAAAAAAAACTAGCAACAACAAATGTTGGCGAGGATGTGGAGAAAAGGAACTCTTGTGCACTGTTGGTGGGAGTGCAAACTGGTCCAACCACTATGGAGAGCTGTGTGGATATTTCTGGACCTACTAAACATAGAGCTTCCATTTGATCCAGCAATTCCACTCCTAGGTATTTACCCAAAGGACACAGAAACATCAATTCCAAAGAGCACCCTGCACTCCTATGTTTATAGCAGCACTGTTACAATAGCTAAGCTTTGGAACAACCAAATGCCCAAAAGGATGACTGGATCAAGAAGATGTGGTACATATAAAACCATGGAATATTACTCAGCATTCAAAAAAGATAAACACATGCAATTTGCAGCAACATGGATGGCACTGGAAGGGATCATGCTCAGCGAAATAAGCCAAAAAGAAAAAGAAAAATACCGGATGGTCTCACTCATAGCAGGAATCTAGAAACTTAAATAAGGGACCAGGAAAAATGAATATAAGAAAGTGAAAATCAAATCAACAAAAAACTATGAACCAGAGACACTTTTTGGGGGGTGGGGGGGGGGAGCGGGAGGGGAAGGAT